>NW_026136707.1:12723351-12973351 GCF_905237075.1 Dicentrarchus labrax | reverse complement strand
CTCAGTGTCCATTTATCAGCTGTTCTGGAGATTTCAGTCATACTACGCCCTCTACATCAGCATATGGAGTTTTTACGGTAAGGTAAAGATGCCGATCATTGTTCAACAAACAAACAATGCATATAGAAAACTGTGGATTTTCTAGTCTAGAAACTAGATCAACTAGATCAGTCCAGTTGAAGTATTGTCGTCATACTGTACAAAAACATATTGTGTGTTTATATGATGAGTGACAATTTCTACAATGTTTTGTTGTGGTGGTGTTTGCCCCTGCTTTGGAAATGCAAAGAAGTCTTATTGTGCCATTAAAGCTCCTTGAATTGCAGAAGCACAAACACAAAAGAGACAGAGACTTTAATGGAACATCTTACTGAAAAACCTAACCTGAAAAAAGGAACCCTCAATAGACCTTCCAGCAGACAAGACAGCTATATTGAGAGTGAACCCTGAGTAACCTCATGGCAACAATTTTATGCCAGCTTGTGATCAGCTCTAACCCAAAATAATCACACTTTTTTGAAAGTAACACGTAAACATGCACACTTGAAAGTAACAGAAATCCAAATTATAGTAGCCATAATTACAGCTGTACAATAAATAACTCACCTCCCGAGGAGTTTGCTTTGGTTATACTGAGACGATAACACAGTCAACCTCTCTATTCTCAGCCTGAGGCAATTAAACGGCTCCGATGATTGCACCCATAAAATATCCTGTGTCTTTAACAGGTCCTATTTTCTGTGTTGTTAAGCAGAGTCATTAGGTCTGACAATTTTTGTTGATGGAGTGAGTATGGTTGAAGAAATTTAAAAAAAAACAATGCTGTGAATGATTTCATCAAGTCTCTATTTTAATTATGTCAGAGTCAGAGAGAACGGTGATGAGGTCATAGTGGCCCTCTTGCTCTCCTGTGCTATCAGTCTATCTTTTAATTATACACCACTCCTGTATGGAAAGCAGAGGGTTGGTATGGAATAGCAGAGATAGCAGAGGCTTACGTTCCCTGATCAACTGCCCGGCAGAAGTGTATGATGATTTCATGATTCCCGTCTCTTTCTCTCTCACACACACACACACTAAACACGCTATATTTCTGTCCTTCTTGTTACTAATATTGCAACAGAGTCTCATCTCTCTTTGTCTTCTTAAAAGAGTCTCTAAAGCTCTTGTCTCTACTCCATCGCCCCTTATACCCACACAATCACTCTTTTGCATACTCACTAGGACACTGAAATTCATCGTAGAAAGAGAGGATAACATGACCTGAAACTTTGACAGTCCCCTTTTTCACAGCAAGAGAAGGTATTAGTTGGGTACGACAATAAAGGTATAAATAAACATCAGAGGAACATGAAGAATGTTGAATGCACCTTCAAAATACCATCTATAGACAACTGAATCTCTGTTGCAAGGATACATTGAAGGAAAGCATTATCAAAGGTGTCACCATATCATGAATCACTCTCAATGGCTTGGTATTTACCTTGACCCACGAGACACTGCAGCTTACTCACTGTTCCCCCTGTAAAAGAAGACCTGCCTTGGTAAGCAGATCATCACATAGGTTTTTTTATTACAAATCTTGTGTATTTAAATATCTCAGCTATCACACTACCATTCTAAAGAAGCATTTTTCTCTTCGTATTTGTATAATGCAAAAATGAATAAGCAGAGACATGAAACATGCTTGAGTTATCTAATCCATCACAGTGAAAATCAAGTTGATGAATTTTTATCATAGTCACTTCACAATCATTGCTTGTTAGTGCAGCGTATGGGCAGATATCATTTGAAAAGTCTACACTGCAGACAATACACTTCTCTCAATGTCTGTGAGTTGAGTTGTTGAAGTATGTAACACTTTTTTCACAGTTTGTCACCTTTTGCTGGTGTAATAAATTGATTATTTCTGCATCTGAAGAGCATTTTTCGCAATTAGATGGGACTGTAATGCAGACTTATTGTTTCCAGTGAAGGATTATACAACTCAAAACAGGTGTAATTTAAAAAAAATTTCAATCCAGCATGCTTTGTTGTAATGAGTGTAACAAAGACAATACTGACAAAACATTAGTAAATAAGATTGAAAATAAAAATAAAAGTTATAATCCATAACATCAAGAAAATATCACAAAACACTGTTAGATTTTCAAATTCTGGGTATATTTTATATTGGGAAAATACATAAATAATAAATTTCTTAGAGTCTGGTATTTGGGAAATGAGGGGAGAAAGTGTAGCTCTGTCTCCACCTGCCCTCTGTCACACTGGGAGCATTGTCTCTCCTCCTCTGGCAGCCAGCTATGTCTGACCAATCTCTATAGCGAGGCTGTGCTAGATGAGTCTGTACATATTCAAAGCTTTTCTTAATTTAGGCTTTTTTCTTTTTTTTTTTTACTGTGGTCAGATAGGTAACACACATTTAGTTGGGTGGTATACATTTCTCTATACTGAGTTCACTTTTTCAGAACTCTTCATACAGTTCTGTTTACCAACATGAAGCCTAATCATACATCCAAAATACACTAATGCAACCAAAAAACCTTCTGTCCTCTCTTTCTTCTTTCTTTTTTTTTTTGCATGCCTGATCCATCCCTGGCAAGCGTCTGCAGATATATCCAGACATCCAGCATCCGTTGTGTCCAGGAAAATACATCTCATTATGTGGGTGGTGGTCATAAACTTTTCACCTCCATGAGGAAAATAATTCCTCTCTGGAGTCTCTTCTGTGTTTGGCTCAGTCCATGTTTACTGAGAAAAACTCATTCCAAAGATTTGCCCTTTTACAGTATAAACATGGCCTGAAATTGAAAAAGCATAATCACCTGGGTGCTCAGCTAAAATGGGAATCAGCTGTGGTTGGTCTTCTTTATTTTTCTTTTTTCAGTTGTAGATGTTGCAGAATGTAACATGTAATTGCAGTGTAATTTACTATAATTTTGTATTTTGTTTAATTTAATGGTTTTTACAATTGCATACTGGAGTGTAAATACAGAGAGTTTTGAAAGATGTGGTCATTGAATGCTTTTGGGTAAAAGCAATAAAAGGTGAATAATTAACAGATTCACACTGTCTCATTCAGGTAGTCATTTAATATTAATCTTCCCAAATATCTCACTGTCAGAGATCAATTTGCAGTCTTGACTTATTATTATTTTATTATCATTTGGTTGAAATGATTAAGCCAGACTCCTTAAAGCCCTAATGTCTAATAAAGACTTTAATCTCTGATGTATAATTTGTTTGACGACTAAACCTTTGTATATCTTTGACACTGTGAATACTGTTTTCTATCATTTAGATGGAGGCATGTATGTAGGATGTATTTTATAAGCCCTCTTGGGTTTAATTTCTCCTACACATTAGTTTGTTATTTCAATGTCAGTTGGTTGATTTATACTTGTGTAAATAATAAAACTCAAATTCTAATACATTGTAACCTCTTTTGTTATTAGAAGAAGCTGCTGTATGTTTGGCATTTGGCCTTTCTCTTGCGTACCATGACAACAAGAGACTTTTCAGAAACTCCACAAGGCATGGTGTTTGTTGATGCGTGAGCATATCTGTATGTGTATGTGTGTGTGTGTTGGAGTAAACGTGTGTTTGTGTGCACATAAGTGCTTGTCTGTTTACTGTAATCTCTAATCTATAATTAATCATTGTCACTGTCCTAGAATCTGGGCTTTTTGTCTTGTAAATGTGAATACCTACTCTACAATCTCTTCCTCTCTCTCTTCCCCTTTTTTCCCCATGGGGAGTATCTATTTTAGGAACCTGATGTTCTCTGACAGCTTTCACACATTGCCTCCATGGCATTAACGCTGAGAGACGCTCACACACACACACACACACACACACACACACACACACACACACACACACACACACACACACACACACACACACACACACAATAACACACACATTATAATAGGGAAAGCGTGCCCTTGTAGGCCTACATAAAGGAATATCAAGTCTCTCTAAGTTAACATTTACAAGCCGTCCGCAGGTCCTCAGGACATGTCAGCTGCACTCGCGTAAATTGGCCTCAGGACAGACACAATGAAACACAACACAATACAAAACGATCTTTCCAAAGGGAACACTGCATTACCACACACAATACAAAACATTACCATACAATACAATACAACTCTGCTCAATACGAAACATCACTATGCATTACAATAAGATACACTGAATATTGCATATTCCTCATCCATTTAGTATTGAGTGCAGCCGGGCTGTCTCTGTTAGGGGTCTGCCAGCCAAGATGATATGATATCATGTCATAGTTTCTGTCATAACGTGTCATGCAAGATTATGGCCAGCTTCAGACATGACATAGAGAGGGGGATCACGTCCTAAGGCTTTTGTACAGTGTGTGTGTGTACATGTGTGTATACAGTACTGAATCCTTGCACAAACATAACACACACACACATTTGCACAGTGACACACACACAAACACACACACACACACACACACACACACACACACACACACACACACACACACACACACACACACACACACACACAGCCAGACAGAGCGCGAATGACACTTAAATGTCAATCTCCAGCTCAGGAAGTCAGAGACTAATTATACTTCTCTGCTGACACAAAGACGTTCCATTGGCTCTTTCTTTGAATCTCCACGGCTACCTGACAGGATACGTGACCTGGGCAAAGCCAGAGGGATTAGTGTCCTCAGTAACACACACACATTGACAAACACACGCTACATGTTCTAACATTTTTTAGGAAAGGGATCACTTTCACACATGTACACAATCACACATAAAGTTTACTCGCACTTTGGGCAATATTTTGTTACCTTGTTTACTGCTATAGAGACCACTATAGTGTGTATGAACACAGTTTTTTCTTTCTTTCTTTTTTCTCAATGTAAAGTCAGCATCTATCCCGTAGCTAGATTAAAAACATATCTAGAAAAAACATGAACCTACCATTGAATTTAATATGAAACACTGCCATGTTACCTTGGGTTAAAAATTGAGAAACACTGGACTGAGCTCCTGGCAGCGCTGTGTGTGGAGCTGTGTGTGTTTGTGCCTGTGTCTATACACATATGTGCCTCAAATGTGTTCTGCTGATTATGAAGGTCATCAGCAAGGGCATTCTGAGTAATTATAAATTTTCTCTTCTGCAAGCCAATCAGAAAAGGCCATGCCTGACCCTTTATAGGTCAGAGTTCACTGCTCTCAGCATGGTCACACAGCAATTAACCCACACATACTGTACAAACTGTCTCCCCTCCTTATTCTCTGTCTGTCTCTCTCTTACACACGCACTCGTGAACACATGCATAAACTGCAGCTGATGCAAATGTGAACTGCATGTCTCCCTCTCGGCTCCTTTTCCATCTGTGCCCTTCTAAATGGGGTCAAATTTATCAAATTGAATATTTTAGCAGAGTCATTTGCACATTGTAGTGGATAGATTGGGAAGAAATAGAATCTAATGTAAACAATAGTGTGTACAGCAAGTTTCATGCCAATCTTTGTCAAACATATTCCCTGTATCCTATACAGTATTTCTCTCTGTCTAATTCTATCATGCACACACACACACACACACACACACACACACACACACACACACACACACACACACACACACACACCCTACAGAGGTGCGTTGCTTTATCCAGTGTGTGATTTTCACCTGTTCTTGCCGACACCTGCCATTTCAGGTTTGCATGCGCTGCATTTTTCAGCCAGCAAGGACGCAGCCACATGACACACATACACACACACACACACACACACACACACACACACACACACACACACACACACACACACAGCACACATCATTCATGCTTGAATTCTCAAATACATGATTGCCGCAAGTCATTAATTATTTGTGCGCTTCTCAAAATATATTTTCCTCAACGACAAGGACATACGCTATCGTAGTGGCTTTCTGTTTCTCTCTATCTCACACTTGCAGACACATGTTCATGCACACGCCTATGACACACACACACACACACACACACATTCAAACACAACACTAAAAAATCCATCGTCCAGCATCCATTGTAAGTATGACAAATTGTTAGTCTCTCTGCTAATTTAATAAAAAATATTAGAATATTAGATATCCCTCTACAAGACACAAAACAGATTTTTAGCTCAAAATTAGGAAAGCATTATATACTTAAAACACTCAATATAATTTATATAAAGACATACTTTCCATTGAAATGCAGAAATGCTGAAATTATATATTTTTGTACTGCAGGTGAAATGCTTCACAATTGAAGTCTCTCTCTCTCTCTCTCTCTCTCTCTCACACACACACACACACACACACACACACACACACACACACACACAGAAAAGGGGAGAGTGAGAAAAAAACAGTTTAGTTTTTTTTATGGCTGCTTGGCAGTATATGAATATTACATCTTGCACCCAATCATCATTTTTATTTATTCATTTATCTGCTAAATGTCTGTTTCTTATCGCTGCTAGCAAGCCATCTGCTATTTGGAAACACAATGTTGAATGAAAGCGCAGGAATGTTCAGCACAATAGAACATAATAGAATCACATAGAATGGCAAACAGAAGTATGGTTTTACAGACCTAACAGATTAGTGTACTATAGAAGACAATGAATAATTCTCTTTCTCTATTAAAAACCTACATGAGACAGCAGAATGCATGAGAAACTGGTGTGTCTTATCAGCGCTGACAGTATGTATGGCTGTATTTTCTCCAGGGAAGCACGAGACATGGAAACGCCGGATGGTTCTGAATTACTGAGAATGTTTTTGGGCAATTACATAGAAATTTAAGTAACAAAGCTCTTACATTAACATCACAATACACTTCAATTCAAAGCAGATCCCTGGAAATAGTGTTTTCTCTCTGAATTGGCGGCACAGGGATAGATAGGTGGCCAGACGCACAGACAAACTAAATCGGATAGCAGGCAGGCAGAGAGACAGTCAAAGATAGACACACACATATTCTGTCAGTAAATAGAAAGATAGACCAACAAACTGTTCAACAAATTGTCATATTTAACATATCTCAAGAGGTTTATTTATATTCCATGTGGTTTACCAACTTAGTTTAGTTTGTATTCATACTCGGATAGCACCAAGTAACCACACCACAAGCAGAAAATGCAGGTCGACACCATCTTTCAACAGTTTTGCTGTTTGTTAGAAAATACCACAAAACATAGTTTTAAAGGTGAGAGATGTCTGTGTCGATAACACTAAGCTGACAGTTACTCATATAAAACAACCCACAGTCTGATAATAAAACACTGTCTATAGGTTTACTGTTTATTTTTGTAAAGCGCACTATTGATTGTTTATAAATCAACAGTTTAAAGACCTGCTTAATTAAGCTACACCTTACCATTGTAACATCATGTACAGTTATAGCAAACGCTCCTTGAGCAGCAAGTTTGTCAGAGAAACAACAGAAGAGCAACTGGTGTGTTTATTTACAGCACAGCCAAACACATTCATGTTTTGTTAATAAAGCATTCAGTCAGTTATAATTGTAACAACTCCATGCTGCACACGGCACGAGTAGTTTTCCTGTGTAGTGTGTCACCTGCAGCTCTACACTGTGGCTGCTCCTTCTTGTTTCATTACTTCCGACAATATCTTGTCTTGTTTAGTCGACCAACATTTGATTAATGTTCATAGTGAGTGCTAAACACAGTGACATTGTATTTCCTGTGGCTGCATCACAATAAAAGCCACCCTGTGTTTCCCTGTTTGAGCACTGTTAATGTGAACCAGTGGCAGTATTATGTTCTTTTTGCATGAGCGGTATTTTAATACAGCTCTAATATGATATAAAAAGATTGAACAGAAAACAGGTTGTTATTACGGTATTATGCTGTACAATTTTCTATGAATGTGTGTGTCTGAAGGCAATTAAAATCCAGTGTAGAAATGACGGACTCTGCCGCTAACAATAAAAACGAGAGATTATAATTGATATATACATTGAATTCTGAAGAAATGCTGACCATAAATAGTATCAAAAGAGAGGGTTAATTTCATGAAAACCTTACAGTTCATAGAGTTTCATTTGCAAAAACAGACAAATGCCATTGAAATAAATAAACCATTGATACACAAGTCATGAAAATTTCGAGGAATTGATTAAAACATTTTTATCAAAACAACCTATACCAATTTGATATTCCCAGTGCACAAAAACCAGGATTTATGAAAATAAAATTTTAAAAAAACTGAGGTAACTTCAAATGAGCCCTGATATACATGCAAGACAGAGAGACAGGCAGATAGACAACTACACTGGCATGACAGTCAAGACCTCAATTAAACTTGGTTACCATGCAACTGATCTAACAGGCCTGCTGCAGGCTCGTAATTATTTTTTACCAATCATGGGTCTATGTGAGGAGATTCATTTCGGCATTGTAACCCAGAAGGCAGTTTGAAGGGGAATGAGAACAAATGGCATTCTCCCTTGTTAGGAGATTTTTTCCACCTTGTTAACTATAGATTTGGTGTGAAACTGTACATAGAACAACAACAATTTACCTAATCACCATTAATCACCATACTGCTCATTAAATTTGTGCAAATTGCATGCAGGCAAGCCCACTGTCTTCTTCCTTCACCCTTACTGCTGTGAAAATACAGAGCAGGGAAATTGCACCTCTGATGAGTATGAGGTTTTCATCCATATAGAATTAGACTTCTGTGTCAGCTTTTTCCTACCTTGTCAGCTCTTTCACTCGACTGGAGGTAAGGCTGAGGAGATGAGGCGAAAAATTCTTTAGGCCTATTTCAGCTTCATAATGGGCTGCTGATTTCCCTGCAGCCACTAAGGAAGAGCAGTGTGGATGCTTGCTATTTGCAGACCACAGCTGTTTGTCAAAGATATGATTATATAGAATGACACAGATACATCAGAGATTTCAATCTTAACTCTCACAGCATGGCAACCAAAATGGCTCTGTTTGGTTTCATGTATCTTAGATCACACAAGGAGTGATGTGGGGTGGAAGGGGAAAGGAAGAAGTTAGATGAAACAAAGAGATTATCAAAGCTTGCTTTCCAAGGAGAGGATAAGACAATCCCATGCAAGCACTGTCTTTGTGGAGATATTTTCAAAGCGTCACAGTCTCCTCTGAAAAGGCTACAATCAAAAAAGTAAGGCCATATAATTCAGCAGCGATGTGTGTCGGACGAGAGAGGAAAATCTCTAAATCTGTAGTTTCATGCAGCTCCTCCCCGCCTCTGATTTCTGCTGCTTGGCTTGCCAGATAAGATTCTGAACTTCAAACATGCAGTCAATGCTCATCCTGTTAAAGCAGAGATAGAGGCTGAGGCTCTCTGAGCTCAGAGATGTTTCTATATGGTATGTAGGCCTGCTGTGGAGATGGTGATACTGTTACACCAAGCATACACAATGATACACATGGAAAGTCACACAAACAAATCCGAGAACATTGAGAAATGCATGTGTGCATGCTATACATAGGCACATGAACTATTCATTTATATCATCAGTCCTGAAGCAGTGACTTCATCAAATACAAATATCTACAGAAATAGGTTACACTTTCATCCAAACTGTTTCTGATTCTCCTTAAACCTATTCTAAGTGTTTCATAATGAACATCCCAGGCGAGTCTGTCTGGAAAGCTGGTAATGGAATATTTATAGAATATTTCTGGGAATACTTGTGGGAAACTCTGGTTATAACAAGCGTCTTTGTTCTACTGAGGCACAATTTCTGCTTTCCTAAGTTGCATCTATCCTTCTCTCTCTCTTTCTATGTCCCACTCTGTTTGCTATTCTCTCTCTGTTTCTGTCTTTGTGTCTCATTGTATATACAGTATCTTTCTCTGTGCCTTCCTACCTTTCTCTGTTTGGTTTTTAACAACCTCAAAACCTGAGCTCAGTCAGAGCCTCAATCTGAACCTCATACCTAATGCATTAAAGTAGTAGCCATCATATACAGAAATCCCAAAGAACTGTTGCGATATTCTGTGATTTATACTATATATTTTTACCTGTATGATTATTAACTAGAATAGAAATATGTTTACTCGTACTTACATTGATTATGCTTACATTGATAAAGGGCTGTTAAGGGAATATTAGATGTTTGTATGATGTGTTATAGAATTATAACTTACTAATGAATATGAATAGCAGGCACAGTATAAGGGAGAAGAGTGTGGGTAGTTGCAGATATAACATGACATTCTTTTGGAGAGATAGCGGTAAACACGACCTCCGAGGTCAGTATCAGACAAAACAATGATGGAGCCAGACGGACTCCTTCCAGTTCCAGGTTGTGGCTACCCCAACAACACCATTCTTGGAGTCGAGATACCAAGTGGACGAGGGGTGGAGATTCTACCATCTGGTGCTATGTGTGTTATCTGCAAAAATATAAGAACTGATGTTAGGAACAAGAGGTTGCTCGTGAACTGGCAGACCTTGTGCATGTCAGGTTAATCGTTGTTGAACCCAGAGCTCTGTAAACTTTGCACATTCTACTGGTGTTAAGAATTCATTAAACGAACGTGTGAGGAATGAGTTTTTGAAATACAGAGATTCCTCAACAACGAACGAGCCAACGGTTTCAAACCCGTCCCGCTTTTGTGACGCTATACTTTTGATATAGTGTGTGACAAAGGTAAAAGGGGTCTTTCGGAGACGCCCCAGGAGTCTGGTTCCGGTACGTACCAGAAGTGGGGGACGCCAGTTGGGAAAAACTGGGTACCTGCCAAAGGGGGAAACTCCTGTGATCCGTGAGAGTCGGCACAAAACTTAAAACAATCTGTCCTAGCGAAAAATTAGCGTCGGCGTTACAGATTATCCTGAGTTCATCAGATATATTGCTTGTGCAAACATATGAACATAACAGCTGAGCGTTTCTTAATGTGACTCTGTTAAAAAGGCATATTGGGGATTGTGTGGGTGTGTTCTAGACCTCTCTAGACCTGCACGGGGAAACCCCAATGGATTTCCATTCCTGCAAGCTGTTCTTTGTCCATTGTAGCAGCATGAAACTACATACAATATGCACACTGTATCTCAAAACTGTCTTTAATAACCACGCCTCATATGATTCTGTGTGCCTTCTGACAGCTGGAAACAGCTGGAAACTCCCAAATCAACGCCCTCTGGAATTGGACCAGAACCACAGCAGTTCATTCTCGCTTGTAGTGCATGCAGTCCAGCATTGTCAGTGAAAGTTGTAAATGAGTATTCTTCATTTTTGTCTGTTAAGCTGTGAGAATAAATGTTTAACGTTCCCTGCTACATGCAAGTTTTTTTTCAGGACTGCAGGCTGATCCAACACAACACTGACTAAATTTGTGCTCAGTTTCTCACATGAGTAACTCCACCCTGGCATTTATAAAATGGCAGTTCAGCATGTGTTTGATGTAAACATGTCCCAGAGAGCATCACTGCTAAATGTCGCAAGATGTTTTCAGACAAGCACAAAATACTCACATGGATTCAAATCCTCTGTGGACTTTCATGGAAACCTTCAAGGACTCAAAGTCTTGAAGAAGAGGTGTTTGTGTGTGTGTGTGTGTGTGTGTGTGTGTGTGTGTGTGTGTGTGTGTGTGTGTGTGTGTGAGTGGGTGTGTTTGTCTCAAGGAGAATCATCAACCAACTCACGGCCGTGTCCTTCATCTCTAAGGAGCAGTTTAGCACCTTTTAACTTATGGTTTTGGATCACTCTAGCTACCTGCATCAGTGTTGTTTACAGGCTTAGAAGGGAGCTGGTGAACACAGTGGAATATTTAGAAAATAAAGATAGATATTTCATATGTGCATTCTGTAAAGTTCTGTCTTACAGGGGATTAAAATTGCATACTCACAGGGATTTACAGGTAACAAAGAATGCAATGTTCATACTGGATGTGATGCAGAAGACAAAAGACGGTGTCAGAAAACACTGTCGACTGTCGTCTGAAATTAATCCTCTCAGCCCTTTTGGTGCACTGCAAACAGATGCAGAAGTTGCTCTTCTTCTGTTGCATTCCTTGCAAATTAGCCACTTGAGGGGGTGTTTGGTGCCCCTAGTGGTTGACACCTGTTATTTAATGTCATCGTGGAACCTGGATTATTAAAAGTAATTTGTTGTTACTAACAGTAACCACAGATGACGCCAAATCAACCACAAATTAAATCTCAAGGATTAGCTGGAGTTTCCCAGAAGAAATCAGTGGCCTTAAAAGAGTTCAGCTTGTGTTTATAGGAGTGTGAACTTTGATAAGATTTTCAAGGTTGAGCAAAGTGGTGGTTCTATTAAATAGACAAACACAAGACACGGTCTGTGATGACATCATTACAGCCAGCTTCACTTACTCAATGAACTCAATAGTTATTAATTTAGAGAAAGATTGGAGGAGAGGTTGGAGAGCACTAGGGTAGTGAGTGAGAGAGAATAGAGAGCAAAGGAAAGAAAGAAAGCAAGAAGGGCAGATACTGGAGAGTGGTGATGTGAAGAGAGAGAGAGAGAGAGAGAGAGAGAGAAGGGAGAGGAGAAGAAAAGAGAGATGTCCCGGAGGCAGAGCTAGTAAATGAGTCATCGAAGTGGATCTGCTATCAGGTCTATTCTAACAGTGCTACAAGTGAATGGATGCCTTAAAGGTTAGGCATAAAATGATTTCTCATTTTGTTGCGATATCCCCCCAGGTAGACATTAATGCTTTAGTTATGGACTTGACTGTAAAAGCTCCTGAGGTAACGCGCTGCTTGTCTGCCATAAATATCGCTCGCTATGTATGTGCACATTGTCATTTCAATGAGGCTGCTTTTATGGTGAGGAGCGTATTTTTGTGCAAATAGTCAGTAAAGTTGATGTGATGCTATGTGTCATTTCTACAGCCAGGTAGTCACCCTGTCTGCAGAGCCAAATCCCCAGGTGCTGCACATCACAGCTGAGACTCTGATCATCCTGACCCATTTCAGCACACACACATGCACACACATACCCGCACATACACCAACAAACACTTGCAAGCAAAGCCATGCATTCATACATAGTAAAACAGCCGCACACAAAACACTTACACATGTGCCAAGCTTCATTTCTGCTCTGTTGAGTCTGTTCGTGTCACAACTCTGCAGATGTTTTAGCCATGGGGACATGAACACTAAATTTGCACAAATTCTCTTCCCAGTCCTTTGGTTGGAACAGTGGGTTTTGAAATGATAATGAATCTGTGGGCCAGGATCTCCCACGTGGCACCATGTCTAGTGTGGGAACAGAAGAAATAGAATAAGGCAGCCTTGGAAAGCAGCAGAATAAGAAGTTTTTTTCTGTCAAATGTGAAAGTCAAATTCTGGGTGAACTAGATATCGCCTTTAAAGCAGACTGTGTTTCTAAAAAGTGATACAATGTTGAAAAAAAAAAGTGAATCCGAGGTTAATGTTACATCCACAGAGCACAGAGGGTTTCCCATACAAGTGATTTATAAATTAGTTCAAAGTCCTGCTGTATCAATCAATCTCTGTAAAGCACATACAATAATAAAGAAATATAAATACACTCTAAGATTGCTGCGTAATGACTCACAGTAGCAAACACACCATCATATGACAAGATGCATGCTTGCACACTCCTGAACACGTGATATCAAGTGTTGATTATAGGTGTAATAAACAAATTCACCCTCACCTCATGCACACATACACACACACACACACACACTGTTACAGCAGACAGAAAAGGGTTAAAAATCACACTCAAAGACAAAGAGGGAGAGGCTGTGTACAGGTCAGATTCCACAGCAATATAACTACACAGCAGGAACACTGACCCTCCAAAGTCAGTGTGTGAACATGACTGTTGTGATGTCGGAGGAGATGAAGCCAGAGAGTGTGTCGCTGCATCCTGTGGGCACAGCAGCTGCCCCAGTGCCAGAGCTGCTGTGTATCTTTGGGACGGGGGACCTGGGGCGCTCTCTGGGCCTACGTCTGCTACAGTCTGGCTACAGGGTGGTGTACGGCAGCCGTAGACCCCACAGCTGTGGCCCCTTGCCTCAGGGAGCTCAGGTAAAATACATGGCATAACTTATAACTTGGATGTACCAGAAATTGTGTTTGTGTTTTTATGTCTTCAATTTGTGCTTTATACAGGTGATGAGCCATGCAGAGGCAGCCCAGTCAGCCAGTCTGATCTTTATTTGTGTTCATAGAGAACACTATGAATTCCTGGAAACACTTGCATCTCATCTTGAAGGAAAGGTAAATGCAGAATCTTTAACAATATGGTACACAAAGTCCTGAGTAGTTACAGGGAACAAATCAAGAAGTTATAGTCAATTACAAATAGCCACTTAAAAAGAAGTAGTAGTTAGAAATTGTGCGACAATCAACATATTGATCCCAGTTGACTTTGAATTCAGTCATAATATCAGCCCACACATCAGCTATTTTATTAAAGACAAAACAATGTGGCTCAACAACAACAACTTATAATAATAAAAAAAAAACAATTTCAAGACAAAGAAGCGAAGTGAAGGGAAAATCCAAATTTAAACATTTCAGCAATGCAAAAACTGAAATCAGGAAATAAATAGAACAAAATACATTAAAAATAATTGAAATAGTCCTATCTGAACTGAAAAATAAAGCAATATAAAAATATTAAATGATGAAGTTTTAGAGAATGAAAATGAATTCAGAATCAGTCTGTATTTACTCCACTTTACTCAACGTAAAAAAAAAAGTAATGTGATTACAGTAATGCCTTAGTTAACTAAGTACTATACACAATCAGTATTTTTTCAGGTTACTTTCTGTACACACCTTTATCAACATCAACATTCTCCCATTTTTTAAATATATATTTAACAGTAATATGTATGAGAGAAGACTATAAATAATTTAATAGTTTTAACAACTTGTATCTTCTATTTCCTCTCCTCTGTCGATGCTGATGGGTGGACAACAAAGGTGCTGGTGGACCTCAGTAACAACCTGAAGAAAGGCATGTACCAAGAAGCCAATGCTGCCTACCTGCAGAGGTAACAGAGTCTTTTGATAGTTTGGAGAAGAAATGAAGGGTGTCTTATTCATAAATATACTGTACATGTAAACATTTTCGTCATCATAAATGTAATGTTTTATTTTTGTTATGAATACCTAAGCTAACTTTTCTCCAGACAAATCTTGGTTTAATGTCAGCAATCATTTCTGCAACAGTAGGTGGCACTTTTTTTTTTTTTGAATACTGGATGTGTTTTTAGGGAAAGTGCTCCTAAATGCCACTTAGAGTATGAGACATCAAAACTCTCAACTGAATCCAAAAGAAATGAAAAAATTTGTGGGGTTGCAGCTCCCTTGGCAGAACATCCTGCTGTGAGTCTATTCTGTTGAAGTGGAAACATTGATTCTCACCATTGTGAGACCCTTCCTTTCCCAGTCTGTGTGTTTGTAGACGGAAACAGTAGCAACTATATTCCTTGTTGTGTGTTCTTCAGTCTGGTCCCTGGAGCTGCTGTGGTGAAAGGCCTTAACACGCTGTCTGCCTGGGCCCTGCAGAATGGACTTCTGGCAGGAAAACAGGTGAGAGTGGAAGTGGAAATAAGGAATCTGTTAAAAGGTGTCAGTGGGATCAAGGCAAAACAGAGCCAGGAAGCTTCCAAGCCTTAAGGAAGGCTTTGGCTGACTAGAGCAAAGACAGAGCAGTAACAGGAGGGGAGATTATCAACTTGATCTTTTCATGATGATACTTCAAACCAGAGACAATAACTGCTTTCATCATTTCCTGGAATACAATGGGATAAGTGGCTCTCACACTTGTTAAAATAGGAGACGGACGCTTTACCATACAGCATGCAAAATTTAGGAATTGATTTCATTCGTGTTGCTGCAGATGATTGATTTTGCTGTCTTTCCATAACAATGCAAGAGAATATGAGGACAATACTCGTATAAACATGCAAACAAACAAACACACTTTATGATGTTACAAAGTAGAAAGACCAGTGTTTATTGCAGCTTCCGTTTCACAGCTACAAAGAGCAACACAAACATGCTGGAACCCCTGGAGACCAAACCTGAATCTGCCTCGAATCCTCTTCAACACAAACAACCCCCCATACACACACAGAGAGAAACACACAGACACACTCTCACACAGATACCACTGCAGTGCTCTATTTTCTTTGAAAACAGGTAGCTGTGAGGGAACATGAGTAGTGTGTTTGAAGGTGTGTGTCTTTATCAGTGCATATGTAGGTACAGTATATATCTACACACACATGCTTGTAAGTGTGTGCTATTCCCCGGCCAGCAATTTGATTAGATCCACAGCGGGGCAGTGGCTCTGTCACATTTACATTCAGATGGAGATTTAGTCTGTCGGCCGTCCCCTGCTGTTACTGGTGCAGTAATGTAGGGAGACATGGCTGGCTGCCCGGTCCACTTATACACACACCTGGGGGAAAACTGCTCAATCCTAGAGACTCAACTATATGCCTGTCAAACTGCTCCCTCCTTCTCAAACTCTCTCCAGCTCTCTCTATCTCTCTCTATCCCTCTCCCTTTGTATGATTCCCCCTTTACAAACAACTTAATCGCCTTATCACAGAGCTATGAGTGTGGTAATAACCTTCAGCATGGTGAGATCTAGAAATGGGATTACATTCTGAGCAATCTATGTATATATATATATAGAATGCGTGTGCTTTTACATAGTCATACACTTCCAGGGGCTACATCTCAAAAATTACTGATCCAGCACTGAGGAGATCGACACACAACAAGGGTAAATCTGTAGACAGACACTGTAGGTGTATGCGGTGCAGTCATGCGCTACATATTCCAAACAGGGCTGGTGAGTCATCTAACAGTAATCTTAGAGTAATTATTAGCAATGAAAAACAAAAGCTAATCAGAATGCAGCAGGAGGACAATATTTCAATTTTTTATTGTCAGTCTGAGGCATTGTTGAAGAAAAGATGAATTTGTTTGTTTTAAATTACTGACTGATTGACCATATAATTGCAGATATAATAAGAGTAAATATAGTAAGATGCACATGTACATGCCGAAACTTCTCAAGTTTGCTTAAAAGAGTGCTTCTTAGTATCTGTATTTGTCTTCATATGATATTAGGACCTGTATTACTGATTATGATAGTGGCTACTACTAATATTAAAGATAAGTAAGCAATATTCTTTATTTTTCTTATTGTCAAAAAATCCCATGACAAAAACTAAACCTAAGAGCTTATCCCAGTGAGTAAAGTCTGTCTGGCCAAAGCCTGAGATAGCTTAATCATCTGTGCCATAGACCTACTACTATTAAACTATTAAAAACACACCAGTGAGCCATACTGTTGGACTGGGAGACATGTTCCTTCATTGCACTCAACACGGGCACTGTAGTTTATTTTGAGTCCGTCCCACATACACCATTTTGCTGTTGAAAATAGTTATAATCAAATACACTACTTTCACTAATGTTTGCTAAAACTGCACCCCAGGTTTTCAAGGAAATTATTTAGCCTTCAAAAAAATGAAAGCAGTTTTATATTTAAGTGTCAGTGTAAAGAAATTGGAGAGTAATGTAGGGATGCACCAGTACTGATACCAGCATCAGTATACTAGTAATTATAATCATAAAACTACTGCTAGACTGCACCCAATATCACTTTACAGCAGAGTGACATTACATAACATCTCGCTAGTTTAGCAGGTAGGCGGACAAGAAGCAATGTCAGAAGTTTGGAGATATTTCAAGGAACATTTACATCAACATTAGCAACATTTAATTTGTTACAGTCAGAAAGTGAGGAACGTCTAAGTCATTGTTAGAACTGTAATGTTATTATTAAGTACTTATATCTGTATTTATTATCGGCCCAAATGTAAGTACTTGTACTATTTGTGCATCCCTAAAGTAATGAGAGATGGAATAATTCATTGTTGGTTTTGGTTATGTAATGGTATTTGTTGACAGCAACAACAATACACTTCAACATCCTTATTCTTTAAACAACCCATGACTATACCACAACCCATTTTAAATATATCCTACTCCTCCCTGCCCCAGGTCTACCTGTGTGGGAACAGTGCAGAAGCAAAGCAGGCGGTAGCAAAGATGGCCACCAAGCTGGGCCTCACTGTTTTGGATCGAGGGACTCTGTCAGCAGCCAGAGAGCTGGAGGACTTCCCCCTGCAGCTGTTCCCTGAGTGGAGGCTGCCACTACGTGTGGCCATCGGCCTCATCGCCTTCTTCTTCTTCTATCTGCTCATTAGAGATGTCATCTACGCATATGCTGAACAGAAGAAAGACATCTCCTTCAGAATCATGGTATCCCTGGCCAACAAGGTAAACATTTGCCCCATTCTGGTTTGGAAGATTGTATTGTTGGTAGATGGTATTCTGTGCTCCCTTTAAAAGAAGTGTTTTATCTTACAGGTGTTTCCGATTGTGTCTCTCGTCATGTTGTCTCTGTGTTACCTGCCTGGTGTTATAGCTGCCATTCTTCAGCTCTACAGAGGCACCAAGTACAGGTCAGACTTTAAGCCAGGAGAAAAATGTGCACTACCTTTGCAATTCGTTGTTAAAAGTGTATCATTTTTGGAGCGTAAGTGCCTAGCTCACTGTTGCTTGTTCCAGGCGCTTCCCTGATTGGCTGGACCGCTGGATGCTGTGCAGGAAGCAGATGGGTCTGATTGCACTAGGCTTAGCTTTTCTCCATGCCATCTATACATTCATCATTCCTATTCGCTATGCTGTCAGACACAAACTCATCTCGCTTGTGGTGGATGAGGTATGGCTGGCTGGTTCAACCATGCACTATTTCTGCAATCCTCTACATAGAGGAAACGTGACTTAAGGCCAACATTCAGGAAAGAGAGGCACCATGCTTATAATACTGTCTCTCTGTCTCTGTTTCTCTTAGATGAAGAACAATAAAACCACCCCGTTTTACTTTGATAACACGGAGGCATGGGGCACAGACTCGTTCTATGTGCTAGGAATCCTAGGGTTATTTCTTTATGTCCTGCTAGGACTAACATCCCTGCCCTCTGTGGGGGGCACTCTCAGCTGGAGAGAGTTCAGCTTCATTCAGGTAAGAGCACAGCTGGATATTGTACAGTCCTTTGAGTGCACGTGTTAGTGTGAGTGTATGTGCTTCACCTTGTTCACCTTTACGCCTATGGACATTATCAGTCATGTGCTTACTATCAGTAAACGTCTTTTAGGGCCTTTATGATAATCTATATTTGAAGTGTCCAAGTTTTCATCAGTTATTAAAGTGTTGTAAAAGCAATATGTCACTGGCACTCATCCCCCTGGAGACTAGTTAACTAACTGCCTAACAGAGGCACACAGAGTGAAAGCCTGGCTGACTTTGGCCCAGGATTTTAAATGTTAAGTTATTCATTAAATAGAATTATGATACCTGGTACACAGGTCCATTTGTGTAAAGGTCAGGTCCATAGGTATACCTTAGATAGGGAATGAGACTTAGAGAAAGAGGTCTAGGTCAAGATAATCCTTATGATCTGGTGAAAAGAGTTGTGAAAAACATAAAATAAAAGGTATCAATTTACATAAACTGTTGGTTTTTTTTTTTTTGCATTGGTGCTAAGTTGTCAACAGAGGAATGTAAATTTTTGATTATACATGTTAATACTTGCAGCAGAAGGATTTGCTGTTCTAAATTAGTTAAATAAGATCCCTGATTATCATTATAGGGGCATAGTTCATTACTGCATTACACTACATTAATATGAATGTTTCCTTATTGTGCTGTTTGCACTTATTGTAAGTCACTGAGGATGAGAACATCAGCAGCCCAATGCTAAAAATGTAAATGAAGGCACATTATCCAAAGTAATTAACAATAAGCGATCCTCAAAGGCCACTGGTGCTACAAAACCAATTATTCTGGAGCGGCAGTGAGGCAATTTGTATCTTTAGCTTATTGTAACACTTGAGGATTCGACAAGAACAAAAAAATAGTCCGACATTCATCTTAAAATCTGAAAATGACCACAGAGTTTACTTCAGTGTGTGACAGGTTGTTATTCCTAAAGTCATTTGTAAAGTAGTTTTAATTTAACCAAAACACCATTTTTCTATTTGGAAAAATAGCTGAATATAATTTTATTTACTAATAAGCATGTCAGCTACAGGGGCTTCAGTTACCAACAGAGACAGATGTTTATCATGCAATATCTGAGATCTAAGACTAATAGAAATAGAAAAAAACAGCTAACATGGCTCTGTTTGTAGTTATTATAGTTTTGTATTTTTCATTGGTTTTTATTTCTATAATTATAATTATATAATTTAATTTTTAGTTTAGTTTCAGTATGTTTTCAGAGGATTTGTTTGTTTCAGTTTAGTTTTTATTGTTTAAAGATGTTTAGTTTCAGCTTAGTTTTTATTAGTTTCAGAGGTATTTTTCAGGGGCAAAATTGAAGAAGTTCAGAAAAGGAATTACAATACAAACACAACATTTTGTGAAGGTAATTGACAGTCAGACATCCGAATCTCAATAAACATATGCACCAATAACTCCTAATGCTTGTTGACCAAACTGACAAAGACTAAAACTGGAGACATTTTCTGTATATATTCATTTTATTTTAGTTAGTATAAGTATCTTTTCAGTTCATTTTTGTTTTTTTTCTGCAGTTTACTTTTTATTTTTCACACCTAGTTTTAGTTTTTAGTTTAGTTTTAGTTAACAATAATGACCCACTGAGATATAGCACGTTAATGTTAAGGTGGATTTTTCCTTTATGCTAAGCTGAGCAAACACAGTGCTGGCTCCAGCTACATATTTACCATACAGACCGTGGTATCAATCTTCTCGTATCATTTTCTGTAAGAAAGTAAATGAACATATTTCCTAAAATGTCACACTATTATTTTAACATTTCCATTTTATGTGATTTTTTTTTTGTCAGTCTAAGCTGGGCCACCTGACCCTGTGCATATGCACGGCACATGGCTACATTTACGGCTGGAACAAATTTCTTCGTTCCTCTACCTACAAATGGTACACTCCTCCAGGCTACATGCTCTGTCTAATTGTGCCTTCTGTGGTGCTGGTGCTCAAGGTGCTGCTCGTTCTCCCCTGCGTTGACCGAACCTTAACCCGCATTCGACAAGGCTGGGAGAGGACCCAGCCAAGGGAGGAGATGGGTACGATTAAGGCCACCAACCTGTGAACTCTGACCTCTGAAGTCATTGGGGTTGCTGATTATCTGAGGGCTTCATTCACTCATTATTTTGAAGGAAGAAAAAACTTAGAACTGCACATAACTATACATTTCAGCCAATACATAATCGTAAACTGAAAAACAATATTCCATGTTGTGATTTAGCACAAAAACAAACTTATTTTAGAAGACAATCATTTTCTAAAATCTCTACTATTTGGACCAAATCTCTTCATATTCAGCTTGGTATGTAGATTTTGTAGAATGAGTAATACTTTAGATAAAAAACATACACACATATCCAAAGATAATTTTGTCCATGCTGTGTTGGTGTGTGATTGTCTCCTTTGATCAGTCAGCACTGCCTATTCTCAATTGGCAATAGCCAAACAACACAAAAAAGTATAGTTTATTGCAGCCAAGTGGACAGGTCTCCATGGATATAAATGTTTTTAATGTCTATTTCCTTTGAGCTTGAGAAAGAAAAAAAAAACTGATTTCATGTTTGTACTGTATCTTTTCACAGACTGTGGTGAAAATAGATTGATATCCCCCTGCTGAAATCCATTGTTTTGATAAACATAGGCAACAGTTTCCGTTTTCCTCTCTCTTCTCCCTTCAAGTGGTGCAATTGTATCCCTGGAGTTGCTCTCTTTTCAGGATGTTATTGATCTCTGTTTTCTAACACAAATACCTCGCTGCCCAAACCTGCCTGCCCTTCAAGGGCATACAAACGTGCACCCTCACACACGCTTACATATGCACATACACAATGTAAAGAAGCGTAAGGTTAAGCTTATCGTATTACCACATGCACAGTCAACGCAGACTTTAGAAGAGACAACACCAGTGAGTGTGACAGTGGATCACAGATTTGTTACAGCCAAAAGCACATTCAGGAGGCAGAACAGGTGTGATGAAGGTGTCTTTTCATGATCTAGAACAGGGTCACAGTCAGCAACAAATTCAGACAGCTAAATAAGGAGGCAGAACAAAATATAGGCTGTGTAACGAAGGCAACATAGACAGGTTGGCAAAGACTGGATGGCCGGGCAGGCAGGTGACCTGATCAGGTGATGAACAGTGACTGCTGGTGGACAGGTGCCGAATGGCAGTTGTGAAACAGCAAGATAGATGTTAATATGTACAACACTAATCAGATTTTCCAGAAGCAGAAGAGGGAAGAGAAGGAGGGTGGAGCAGCTGTCACCATCACAGAGTCTGCTGTTACTAGAGGAATATGCAGCTCCTTTTCTGCCCCAAGCAGAACATTTAGTCAGAGACATCCTGTTATCTAGCATCTAACAATATTATCTGCACACACAATCTGCAAGCCCTTACACCATCTCACATTGTATTATTCTCCTATTACCAAAGAACGGCTGTTGATTTTAACCTATTCCCTGTTGTTCGGGTGCGTTGGGCTGTGTGTGTGTGTGTGTGTGTGTGTGTGTGCTGATGTATAAATGAGGTAGAGTGCTCCAGTATTGCCCTGGGAAAGAATTAGGATGTAGCAACATACAGAGAAGCTGTGAAACAAGCTAGGTTACGTCCACCATTTCCCCCCCTGTTTAATTTCATAAACCCAGGCTACCATGAAACCCATAATACGATTATGTGTGTCCAGCTATGAAGGCCCACTTCTATATGAGCATAAATAAACAGCTGAAATTGTGGGTAAAGACACAGATCATGAACTACATTTAATGAAGAATCCACCCAGGATTAATCTGTGAAATATACACTCAGATGTTGAATAAAAGGTAAATAATAACACTGATTGTTTTCTGAATTGTCTTCTCAATTCACATACTGTACAGGGCAATGCCACAGTCTGAACATAGGTTGAGTTTTTTGTACTATTTGCTAGTGATCTTGACACAATATGAACTGAAACTTCTTGTGCTGTAAAGTTGTAAGAAAATCTGTTTGTTTGTTTGTTAAACTTAAAAAATTGTAATAAATAAATGTCAATCCTGCCTGTCTACATTGTATTATTACTACGGTTAATGCCCTCAGCATCCACAAGTGAATAGTTATAAAACCTAAATACTCTTTTTTTGTTTTTAGGTTTTACTCTAAAAACAAAAAAAGCCTGATTCCCAAAATCTATTTGATATTATTGTTAAATTGATTTCTAAATGATTTTTTCTGCCATCTGAAAAATGTCCACATTCAAAGAAGAATAGAGTAACCTGAAATAGATCAAATACCACCCATATAGTACATTTTAACATACAGTTGTTTTACACAGACCACAAAGCTCATCTCTATAATGCCCAAGCATTGAACTTATAACTGTATAACTCAGCACAGCATGGGGCACACACACCATGGCCCAGGACATCAAGGAGGCAAATAGCATCCCAAGTGACCCAAGAGTTCCTCATTGTCAAGTGAATTAGACTTTTACAATATGCCCATACTCTCAATCCCTCAGTCTGTTGAGGTAAAACTTGCCCTCCATTACATCAGGAAACAGCTAATGTACGACAAGGGCCTTTTTCTGAGTTCTCACCCAGCACATGATGCTCAATTAATTCAGCAGGAATGTCAAAAGAGAGGTGTTTAAGGTGAATGTTACTTCTACAGCTCCTATCGTGCAGCCTAATTTATTGTGGAAGTCTCTGGAGGTTTTGCTGTGGCCAAGAAAACTTGGTTAAAGACTGGTTGTCTCACTTGGTTATTGGCAATGAATCGAACTGTCCACCTCACATCTTGATAAAAAAAGGCACTACAGTAGTTTATCTTGAAAAACCTGCAGACTGAGAAACCAGAACAACACCATATGCCACTTGCTATCAAAGAGATCAGGACAAACCACTATGTTATGCGTGCAGGGTCAGTGAAAGGGTGTCTTCAAGCTTCCTAACTGAGGTGAAATAGCATCTGTAAGAGCAACTTTGAATCATTTGTAAACATTTTCAATAATCCAGGTCTCTCAAAGGGTTTACAGTACGTAATACTGAGCTTTACTAAGTATATGGCAGTCATTCAGCTACAGAATTTATTCAAGTTGTTTGTTTTGTTTGTTGTCTTGTTTGTTTAAAGTACAAGTAAAACTGAGCATTCATGAATGAGACCATTTTGAGATATAAAAAAAAGATTTTGAGAAAGAAATGAATTGATTTGGAGTCATAGGAAAGAATAAAAACCATAAAATGAGGGGGAACAAAAATAGGGTTTTGATAAGCGAGGGGGACTCACATTATAAGAAATGTGTTGCATGAAGGCATGTCAAGGGGCCCAAAACTTCCTGGGCACCCCTGCCAGAATGATGCACATGAAACTGGACTACAGGGCAAAACAAAGAACATATAAAAGCAGACAGACATGGCTGATCCAACACAAATCACATAAAATATTGCATGATATATACATAAAATAATTGCCCAGTTAATAACAAAGGCTACATTGCATTGAAGGTGATGATCAGGAATAAGGTTTGTAATTTGTGAATCACAGTAGTTTATTTTTAGAAATTCAAGCTGAACAAAGCCACTGCCCTTGCCAAAGACAAAGCTACAAACTTTCTAAAGCCACTGTTAAAGCCTACAGGGCATGAACAATTCATAATCAAAAGAAAACACCTTGGGTGGAGTATTAGAAAGTGACTTTAGTGACAGCTCATTTGTTTGTCTTCTATCAGCACTCTTTCGGTGATCTGGAAGTCCAGCGCCCTCCAATTGAGCGCATTCCCTGGGGTGAAGTTTAGATCATCCATGTAGCGCTCAATCTCACAGGATGAAAGGGTGTAGTCCCACATATGGACATCAGACATCATGCCAACGAAAGACTGCTTAACATCAAACCCCCCACCGAAGGAATCCTGCTCCTGTAGAGATTACACAGAACTACAATTAGCTAAAATTATTGTTCTGAAATCTAAAATACTTTATAGTCATAAAAAAATCCCAACTTTTCAATCAACAGGACGCTCTAATTTTTAACAATTAAACTTACCTGTCCAAGGATAACACTGGGTGTAGTAATGTTTGATCCTCCAGTGAATTTCCTAATTGAGGACTTTCCATCAAACCACAGCTGCACCAGTCCAGTCTTAGAGTCCCATGTAGAACAAATAGAGTGCCACATGTTCAGCTTGTAGTCCTCTGCTCCAAATTCTACCTTTTTATTGCTGACAAGAAAATCAATCACACTTGAAGCGGTCTTGAATATCAGGAAGGCATTTTGAGCGGATGGTGTGGCCAGAGAGAAAAGGTTGTGGTCTCTGCGGAGGTCTGTAATGGACCTGTAGACATCGAAAGAAATAAATGATCAAACATTAGTTTTTTTTAGTCAGCGATATAGTGGGTTATATCATGCATTTTTCGCTTTTAACACTACCTGAAACAGACAGTCACAGCTTTAAAATCCTGTGTTGATGTTTTCAGTCTCACATTAGCTGTGCCAGTTTCCTCTGGGAAGGTGAACATTTTACCAGACAAATCTACAAAAAAGCAAGAAAAATGCTAAATGTTGATATAAATTATACAATGAACAAATTAATTATACACATAGCATGTGGCGGCCCAATATTTAGCTGCCTTAAAAATATGTTTGAGAAAAGTATAAATGTGGCAATAACCCTGAACCCAGCTGTATCTTTTGGAAAAGCCATTTTACATAAAATTGGGAACATACATGCATTTGAACCACTGGTTCCTAAAATCTGATGGCATACGTGAAAGCACTGCTACCCATGTAGCCACTTCATCATTTAAAATTTATAAGAAAACACTGATGATTTGATAAAGCGAACTAAACATGTACGCTTAACAAAGTTCTTTTTCAGTTTGCACAGATCTAAAGGTGGGTTATTTTCTTGTTGCAAACAGAATAATTCATTCCTTGTTGACAGTGTAAATACCACATGGTTTGATGTCAAGTCTGTGAATGAGAGAAATAAATCTCCTGCTGGAATATGATAAAACAGACATTTTAAACAGACTTTTCATACAGAGCAGGTCCTGTACTCCTTATAAAATCGATTTTTAGACAAAAAAATGTCCATTATCATGACAAAGACAAACAATGTAGCCAACATTAGTCATTTGCAACTGAATAATTGTTTGAGATTTTTTGCAAACGCTAACAAACTGTGTACCGTACATTAACATGTAACTTTAACTTATTGTGAATTGTTTTTAGCCTTACCTTGAGGAATTGCAGCACATGTTGTCAGCATCACCAGCAGAAGCAAAAAAGCCATCTGATAGAAAGACAAATGAACAGACACCAGAGAAAGATCTGTTTAAATCCAATAAATCAAATGCAGCTATTACTCTTAACAACTAGAATAACTCTGCTGCTTCAAATCAATTAAGTGTTACCTTGGTATCCCACATTGATAAATGTCACCTTAATTTACTCTATTGTGCACTGAATATCACATCATGACCCTACCTTTAAGTTGTCGTGTTGTGTTGTGATGATGTGCGCAACATTGAACAGGAATGCTGTTTTAAACACTCACTGTTTCCTCATTCCTGTTGATGTCACAACTGCTGTTTCAAATGTATTATACTTCCTTGTCAACCGCCTCTTTTTTTAACATAATTAACATTAGAATATCATGCTTGTGTTAAGATATTGTGTTCTTATTTTAAAAACCTCTTCATGGAACAATGTTGTTATGAGGAGCAGGCAAATGCACATTACAGGCTCCTAATGCTGTTTTATCAGCCATATTATATTAGCACACATCCAGTGGGAGCTCTTTCAATACTATGAAAAATGAAATCGCTAGGGACATTTACCAAATTCAATAATGTAGATAATCTAAATAAATAAAGAAGGAAATAAGGAAATAAATAAAACAAACAGTGCACATGAGCTTACACGAGATACACAAACACACTTATTCATACTCCATGAAGTAGACCCACATGTGACACCCTTTGTTATTTTGTTTTTTTAAAAGGTATTTGGCTGATGACTCAGTAAGGAAGTGTAACCTTATATTACTGGTACAGGTTGGTACACAATGACAATTAATCTGGTCAGACAATCCTTTGTTGTAGGAAGACAACCTGAGTGGAATACAGTGTGTGTGGTCTGAACAAAACCTTGAGGAAATAAATTATATTAAATAATATATATATAAAAATATAATAACATTAAATTATAAAGTTTAACGTAAATGTGTGACAGTTATTTCTATTAAATATTAGCTATTTCAACAGCAGAGTAGCGCTGGAAACTAAGAGGGCCCCCCTAAGGCCTAAGCCCTGAACCCTTATAGACTTAGTTGCCATCACTTAGTAAGTTCTTGAAATGGTATGAAGAGGAATGGGACAGCATTTATCATGTTACCTTGATGACGCCAAACCATGTTATGTACGATCGTAGATTTGGGACTTTTTATTTTACTCTCTTTATTTACTTCAAGGCCAAGACACTTAAAAAAAATTGTGTGGTTTAACTGCCTGACAGAGTTCTACACAAGCCGTAATTGTAAAATAATAAATTTACTAGTGTTTGTCAAAATAGCATGAGGTCTAGGTCTTAACTTAATTCTGTTTACACTGACAGGCTTCCACTGTAAACCTGTGTTTAACGGCACAATGCTATGAACTGTGGATTATTCCCTCATGCAAGGGCTACAGAAATGCCTACTTATGTAAACTGTTCATGTAGGGCTATGAGAGAGAGTCTATGAGAGAGAGTGTGGAGAGAGAGTCTGTGTATGTGTGACCCTTATCGAGAGGTAAAACTGGCTTTTATCTTAACAAGTGTCTAATTTTTACAGTATATTTCTCATTCATGTATGAAGTTGATGAACCGGCTGTATGTGGTTCACTGGATCTGGCATTTTTCGGGATCAGTAGTGCACTCCAGTTAGGGCACTGAAGGACATCAGACATTTTCAAACTGTACTGAGGTGTTTTGAAATTAGATTGATGTATTGAGAAACACTGAATCAAATGCATTGAAATCTAGTGAGAATAAGCTGCAGGACCATGTTCATAGACAAAAACTTAGGATATATATTCACAAAATCGTATTTTAAAATTCTAAATAATGATGTCCATTGTTATTTTGTTTTTTGAGAAGGTATTTGGCTGATGACTCGATTAGGAAGTGTAATCTCACTCAACTGGTATGGGTTGGTACACCACGGAAGTTACTCTGCTTGATTGATTTACTATTTATTATCTTTGGCTTCACTAAGGCTTGTGTTGTTTCATTTTCGATGCTCTTGATCAACTAAAATATCTTGCTGCAGTACAACATCAACAGCACAACAGTTTATCTGTCTTGTCACATCCCAATATTATATCGTCTCTGCAGAGGACTTCTGTGATGGAGGAGTCTGCTCCTCTCTCCGCTGATGTGATGGGCTCCAGTAGTGACTGGGGAGAAACCTGCAGCTCAGAGCGAATGTTTCCTGGAGAAAGGCATCAGATCAGGCGACGGGATGAACCCTGGAGAGGGATCAGACCGAGACGACTAGACAGAGCACACTCAACTCATTTGGGAAAAACTCTGAGTTTGACTGAGCTTCCAGACAAGATGAGATGTAGTTGGTGGGCACCAGAGAAAGAGAGAAACAGGGCAACAGTCTTCAATCACACTAAAGTTTATTTTGGAGATCGTTTACCAGTTGATGAAAACTGGTGTTGTATAGTATATATAGGGCCCCACCAGACCCAGTATGTGGCCCAGAGGGTGAAGGGTCAAAGGCCATATAGATAGGTGAGAAAGGTACAGAAAATCAATGAGCCTCAAGCAAGAATTTTTTTGTTTTCTTATCCTAATCCTATCCTCTCTCTTTTTTTGGTAAGGTTTGTTCATACGAGTGTTCCGAGTCAGATTCACCAACTCTCTTAATTGGATATGAACTGCTCAGAAAGTCTCCTGTTATTAGCATGATCAATGCCCTACAAAGTGTCACAGGCTACCTGTTTCACATGTGGGCAAGCTTTATTCACAAAAATGTTATCAAAGAGTACAAATTTGACTTTCAAAAAAAGTTTAGCAGTGTCAGTATTATGGTATTAGAGGACCTGAATCAACTATAATATATTAATAGCAGCTGGCAAAGACGTGTTATCAGAGCACTGCTGTACTGTGACAATCACACACATGAAGAGGGAATGGTTTAACATGAAGTTGGACTCTAATTAAGCCCAGTGTACAGTGCAAAGGGCTGGACAGCGGCCTGCATGAAAACCCTGAGGCAGCTGTCAGAAAGACCCAATTTTCCTTGTAACTGAACAGTAGTAAAAGTTGCTGTGCTGAAATATGCCAATACAATAGAAAATTAAAACTTTCAGTAAAGTGGCAGGCCATAATGATGATGATGATGATGATGATGATGATGATGATGATGATGATGTGATGATGGAAAGTTTGTCTTAGTTACATATTTTATTTTAGTTATATCTGAATTTTATTCAAACTCCCTAATCATTAAGACAACTAAAATAAAAATAAAACAGAAATCTAATTACTGGCTACATTGCACACAAACGCAAAATAATGTGAATAAGTACATTTGTTGCACTAGGTAGCACATGAGGAGTAGCTGAATATACAGTACATGTCACTCTGACTCAGTAGGGACAACATGTGGGCAGGTGCAGAATGGCAGGTGTGGAACAAAGGAGAAGTTATTATGTACAACACGGAAATGAATCAGGTGATCAAGATGCAGAGGAAGAAAGAGAGGAGGGCGGAGCAGCTGTCACCATGACAGAGTCTGCTGCTACAAGAGGAATATGCAGCGCCTTCTCTGCCCCAAGCAGAACATTTAGTCAGAGACATCCTGTTATCTAGCATATAACAATATTATCTGCACACACAATCTGCAAGCCCTTACACCATCTCATATTGTATTATTCTCATATTACCGAAGAAAGGTTGTTGATTTTAACTTATTTCCTGCTGTTGGGATGCGTTGGGCTGTGTGTGTGTGTGTGTGTGTGTGTGTGTGTGTGCTGTTGTAGCCTATAAATGAGATAGAGTACTCCAATATTGCCCTGGGAAAGAATTAAGATAGTAACGTACAGAGAAGCTGAAACAAGCAATCACCATTTTACGTTCACCATTTGCTCTCATGTTTAATTTCACACACTCAGGCTACCCTGAAATCCATAATAAGATTATGTGTGATGTGTTTCCAGCCACGGAGTCTCACATTTATAACAAGCTAAAATAAACAGCTGAACATTTTGAATACAAAAAAAATATGATTGTAATAACACCATCCAAGACTTCAGATTTTTTTATTTGACAGCTAAAGTTAGTTAAATATTAACTGATCCAAGTGGATGTTTGTGTCCAATTTGAAGAAATTCCCCATGAAATATCACATTCACAACAACGGCTATCGCTGGTGTGGAAGCAAAAAACGTTGTCTGCCAATTATAAGGTTTAAATTATAAGCCTCTCAAAATCAAATAAATTTGACTATGAAGGACCAAAAGGTTGCTGACAAGTTAACAGAAATACCTAATCTATTATATCAATTTACAAATCATTGTCCAACTTTAACAGAAACACTTTTACTTGCTGCATCTTAAAGTAATCTTGTAGCTGATAGCCACTTCCACTGAGATGCAGCAGTCATACTAAAGAGGAATCAGCTAACTAATAGTTGATAGTAATAAATAATGGACTCATGGCAGTGCAAGGACTGGTCAGACAGTTTGGGAAATATATTTGCTTGCTTTAGTTAAAGTGAATTTATTTATCTAATAATTTCAGAAACAAGAGGAGTTTTTACATAACCAATTTATTATTCACAGCACATTACATATAACATTTCATTGTTAAGTTTTTTTTTAACATAATGCAACCTTATAAAACAACTTCTTCAAATACATGTATTACCATTAAAGGCAGTCACAAATGAGAGATAACTCAAATTCATCACACTATGAATATGAGTGAACACATTAAACAATTAATGCTGGCAACACACAGCCAAAAGATCAGAGAAACAAAGAAAAGTAAAAAAGGTTTTTTTTTTGCAATGATCTGACAAACAAATATAACATAAGATAATAATGACAATAAATGAGGAATAAAAAACTGAAAACAGTCTCCAATTAGTTTTACATTATTCTATTAGTATTTTTTTTAAACCTGTTTTTGACATTGGAAGACATTTACAGCTTCAACAGCTTCAAAAGTTCAGACACAAGTCTTTTGCCTGTCTTCTATCAGCACTCGGTTTATGGTCTGGAACTCCAGCCTACCCCAGTTGAGCACATTCCCTGGAGTGTAGTTAAGATGCTCTGCATACTTCTGGATCTCATAGGGGTTGAGGGTATAGTCCCACATGTGGACATCAGACATCATGCCAACGAAAGACTGTGCAGCATCAAACCCTCCACCATGCGTATCCTGCTCCTGTAGAGATTGCATAGTGTTGACATAACAGCTATGTTGTACATTGCATTCATTTTAGTAGTGTGAATAGTTAGAATAGTTTGATATTTGGGGAAATATACTTATTCACTCTCCTGCCGACAGTTAGATGTGAAGATAACTGCCGATCTAATAAGACTGCCCTGAGTAAGTAGCTGGAGCAAGCAGTCGGTTAGCTCGACATATTTTAAAGACTTGAAATGAGGAAACATGACATGATTTTGTCCAAAGATAAATTTGGCTACAGTTTAATTTATCAATTTGGCAGATGTCTTTGTCAAAATAAATATATATACAAATGAATGCTTAATCTACATAAAAATTTGCTATAAAATTGTTGTTTACTGAGTTTGAGATGTGTGGTGGGCTAACTTTGGACTTAGCCAGGACAGCTGTTTTCATGTGTTTGTGCTAAGGTAAGCTAATAGACTGCTGATTTTAGCTACACATTTACAGTGACTGGTATTGATCTTCTTATCTAACTCTCTGCATAAAGGCTAATCTGTGCATTTCCCATAATGTCAAACTATTCCTTGTATGGATGGTGTGTAAAAACTGTACCTGTCCTAAAACAATTATAATGGGCCCGTTGATGTTGGATCCAGAGGAGACAAATTTCCTAATTGAGGGCTTTCCATCTAACCACAGTTGCACCACTCCAGATGTTGAGTCCCATGTTGAACAAACTGAGTGCCATGTGTTTATTTTGTAGTTGTTACCTACAAAAGTTACATGTTTATCTCTGACATAGAGACCAAACTCATCGCTTGGAGCGTTCTTGAAAATCAGGAAGTCATTGAAAGCAGAGGGTGTGGCCAAAGAGAAAAGGCTATGTGTTCTACGGAGGTCTGTGAAGGACCTGCAGGCATAACAAAGACATTGTTCATCATTCATTATGATTTTTATTGTGACAGATACAGCGGGTTGTTTCATTAATTTTGCACATTCAACCCTACCTGAGACAGACGGTTACGGCCCTCAAATTCTGTCTTGTTGTAGTCAGCCTCACATGAGCTGTGTTGGTTTGTTGTGGGAAGGTGAACATTTTACCTGTTAGGTCTTTTAAAAAAAATGAAGAAAATTCAAAATTAGAATGTGAAATTTAAATTATATAATAAATTCATCAAATAATAGCAAAAATAATAATTGAAGATGAAGTTTTATTAAAAGATTTTTTGAGAATAGATAAGCTGAAGTTAAAAATCAAATATTATGGACCCTGAAACATGTTTAATTTACTGTATACTTTGCTATCCATACAGAGCCACACCGCTCTAAACTGCGAAATACATTTACTCATAGCTGCTGTCTGCCCCACCATGTTTCTTACTAGAGATTTGCTGCTTCACATAGAAAATGAATTGACTGCTGTTGATGAATGCAAGTTGCAATCTGACCAAGTAATTGTCCTAATACATATTAATTACATATAATTTTGTAATAATATATGTTTTTCTCTATTGTTACTGTTATTATTGTTAATAATATTAAGCTTATTTGTTTCATCCTATTAAATTAAAGATTTTGCACATAACAAAGGATAATTGTTTAACTTTGTTGAATGAAGAATATATCTTTTACCTTGAGGAACAGCAGCACATACTGTCAGCATCGCCAGTAGAAGCAACAACGCCATCTGATAGAAAAACAAATAAACCCCATCCAAAAGGCAATTAATCACATGCATAGATGTTGCTAATAATTTCACTAATAGAGTGTAACAGACTGTAAATAAATCTGCAATCTAAGTTTGTCGGCTACAATATACAGTACAGGCAAAACAAGTCTGAAATGTTTGTATATAATGCACATAAATTTAAATTCTTCTATCTTAAATGTTTATAATGCGTTGCATCTTACCTTGAGTCCTGTGTTAGGATGTTGTGTGTAACAGTGTATGGGACTGTGGGTTTTATACTTACTTACTACTTCCTTATGGCAGTCATTGGTTCAATTTATGGCTTTAGGTTCCAGTAATACACAAATGTTCAAAGTTAAGTGAAGGCTATTAAAACTGTTTTTAAGGTATATTACACTTATAAAGATAAACTTCGAGTTGTTAAGTCACTCTAAAAATGAAAAACAAGTAAGATAAAAATCAGTTAACAACACAGTCACGTGTATGTGTAACATTTGTTTGTGTAGAGAGTCCAAACAGGATGATTTGTAATAACTTTTTATGATACTCTAACTTGCCTTTAAGGGTCCAGTGTGTAACATTTAGGAGGATCTGTTGCTGGAAATTGAATAACATTCATAACTATATTTTCATTAGTGTATAAACACCGGAAAATAAGAACTGTTTTTGTTACCTTAGACTGAGCCTTTTATATCTACGCAGCAGGTTGTCTGTTATGTTGAACCACCATTATTCTACAGTAGCCCAGAACAGTGAAATCTAACACTGACTCTAGAGAAGGCTGTTTGTGGGGTTTTTTGTGTCACCAGCTATAGTGTGTCCAGCCATCAAGGCTTTTGTCAAGAGCATACATAAACAGACACACTGTGAGTAAAAACAGTTGTTTATGGACCAAATCTCCTGAAGAATTCCCTCAGGATTGGTCTCTGAAAGGTGCACTTGTATGCTTAAATGGTGCCAAGAGAAATTTACAGTTTATTGTGAAATAGTAAGTCCATGTGTTATAGGAACAGCAGTAAGGAGTTATAAAAGAACTTCCTACGTTTAGGTTGTTTTTCTGGGAGGGGAAATATGTTTGCTCACGTTTTGAGCATCAGTCATATCACCAAGCGTAAACAAAAAAATCTAAATACCTGACCGGCGACAGAGGTTTGTCAAAATGTTTTTCTATTTACTAGAAAAGAAAAATACTAATACAACTTAAACAACTAGCAAAACAGTTTGCTTTAAACAACGAAACAAAAAGATGGCATGATTAATTTCACAGTGTTTCACAAGTTTCAAGTCACACCAGAGGTGAGGGAAAAGTGTGCTTCTGGGACCTGTTTCACCAATTTTGCAGCACTAGATAATTTCCTGCTCACTCGTTTTGACATGTTTCACTGGTCAAAAGTAAGACTATACTTCTAACCCAGAGCCCTGTAGGGCAAATGTATCAGTAATTTGTGACCGACAATCATTTGTGAAACATGATGTTGCCAAAATTTCTCATCTGAAAACTAACACATCACTTTTCTGAGATGCACCCCTGGTCAACCCAACAATGTGCTCAGTAAAATTGCCTGTTTAACTTTTTTACTCCATGGGTCTTTAGAGAGTCTGCCAGAATATGGACAGGCCTACATGACTATAGCAAAGTATATCCCTAAACAAAAATCTAAATGAATATGCACTGTGGGGGGCTGATAGTTGTTTCTAATGGATATTGTTTAATATGGATAAAATGTTTTGAATAAAATCCAAATTTTTCAAATATATAAGTATATATTTTATAATCTTTATGTATCAGAAATTGTGTCATGTGACATAAAATGTGTCTATAATGGAAGTGAGACCCCTCTTCTGTGGCTCTTCTTGAGATTTCTTCTATTTTTTCCCTGTTAAAAGGGTTTTACTCAAATCGGGGGTCTAAGGACAGAGGGTGTTGAATGCTGTACAGATTGTAAAGCCCCCTGAAGCCAATTGTAGTTTGTGATCTTGGACTATAAATAAAATTTGACTTGACTTAACTTGACTATAACTATTAGAACTAGTTTTAATTAAAGTTTGAAGGTTATCCCTGTGACATTATAGAGGCTAAGTACTGTATGTGCCAGTTTTAATCAGTTTAGCTAAATTATTGCTAAAGTTTTACAGAAGTGCTTTCACTTATGGCAGTCAAAGGCAATCCATTTCTGTGCACTAGTGAATAGTCAGAGGTAATGAAATTCAAGAGTTACGCTGAAGAGGAATTAACTAATAGGTAATTACAAGCTCATGTTGCTGAATTACATCAGGAACCTGCTAGCTTGACATAAGAGGCTCCTTTGAGTCTTCATGAGGGGGGCACCAAGGGGCAGTGCTTCATTCACTGAGCCCCTTTCCTTTTAAAAAGCGTGTCATTGTTTTCTAATGACTGTGCTAAATGGAAATCTATCATGAAGCTAGAATGTTGAATGTTGAATGAAAGCTAAAAGTCTGTCATCAGGGGTAGGTTAGTTTAAGTTAGATTTGAGAAAATGGCTGAGTAGCTTAACAGCAATAAGTTTGGAGCCAAGGGTTGACGATTATGTCCCTTTTGTGAAGTCATCTCTGTGTCACGGGCTAGCCCTCCTCCTAATGCCACATCCTTTGGATTTAGGAGTTTCCACATGTACTCCACGAGAAGAGATGTTTTCTGGCTGCCTCGTATCAGAGAAGGGACGTGCTGAGGTACTTGGTGAAAGCAGATGTTGCTTTCTGCAATTTGGATGCATTTCGGTCAATGTAAAACATGTTTTTTCTACACCTAAGTGATTTCTCCTTATGTTCTTAGTCAGATTATTTAGGAAAGCGAGAAGAATGCACTATTTTGGGGGATTTTTGTTCTTAAAATATTCTCTACTCTCCCACTCATATATGGGAGTGACAACAAAGTAGTGCAGTCCCATTGAGTGAAGATATTGTTTATTTCAAAAAACAAATAGAACAGTGCCAAGATGAGTACAATTGATAGAAAATCAAAACCCAGTTAAAGCGGCATTTATCATTTTTGCCCAGTAGGGGGCAGATGACCTTGAAAACAACCTTACAGATTGACAGCCCGAATTAATAATAATTATTGCCCCATACAGTCGTTATGACTAACATTAAAAAACAATCTAGACAGTAGGATTGGACCATGCAGAAAACCAAGACCATGTGGTAGGTCTACTACCTTGCCAACTGGGAATTTGTATCATGTTGTCATGGCATGTTTGACTGCCTGTCTGTGGCTGTTCAACAACACAGTAAACTTAATATTCACTCTATTTTTACTGCATGCATGCTGTACACACAACACATTGAGCCATTACAATGTATACATGTACATTGAGAGAGTCATGGGTCACCATAATCATTCCTCCTCTCCATACTGGCTGTGAAGTACCACCATAGAATGACTTTATTGAAAATTATGGTGTTAAAACAAACCTGATTTGGGTAACTCACTATTACCTTTAGCTGAACTTTGAACAGGAGGAGGACTATGGATTTTGTACCCCCTTTTCTACACCAGAGTCATGTTAGGGAGGAGTCATTTCATGGTATGGACAGGTAAAATGATCAGAGTGACCAAAATAACTCTATCATGTCATTACTGTATTAAAAAAAAATCAAAACCTATCCTAAATGATGATTTAACATAAATGGCTGTCATTGGTAACTTATATACATAAAAGCACAGAAAGTATGATTTTGTACTTCTAAAGTATATATGGTATTGTGTGAAATGTTTAGTTACAGATATGTAGTTTATCTTCTATCAGCACTCTGTCTACAATCTGGAACTCCAGCGCCCTCCAGTTGAGCACATTCCCTGGAGTGAACTGTAGATCATCCATGTAGTTGTGGATCTCACAGGGTGAAAGGATGTAGTCCCACATGTGGACATCAGACATCATGCCAACAAAAGACTGTTTAAGGTCAAACCCCGCACCATGTGCATCCTGCTCCTGTAGAGATTGCAGAGATTTGAGAAACTGTAAATAAAAGCTAAATTCAGCAGTATTTGTACTGAAATATATACACTAGAAACACACAATAAATCAAAACGTTAGCATATACAACATTTGTTGAACGAACTATGGTGTTTATTAATACAACTGTACCTGTCCTAATATAGTTATCATATTGGACGATCTGATGTTTGTTCCAGAGCTGATGAATTTCCTAATTGAAGGTTGTCCATCAAACCACAGCTGCACCAGTCCAGTCGTAGAGTCCCATGTGGTACAAACAGAGTGCCACATGTTCGGCTTGTAGTCCTGCCCTCGATATTCTGACTTTCTATCCAGGATATGTGGCTCCATTTCTTTATTTGTTTCATCCCAGAAAAGCAGAAAAGCATTGGTTTTAGAGGGTGTGGCCAAAGAGAAAAGGACGTGGTCTCTTTTGAGGTCTGTAAAGGATCTGTAGGAATTACAAACACATTATTGTCCAGGATACTTCTCACAGTCTGAGATACAATGGGCTCTTTCGTGCATTTTGCACATTCAGTTCTACCTGTGACAGACAGTTGCAGCAGCCAAATCCCGATTCGATATATTCATCCTCACATGAGCTCTGTTGGTTTCTTGTGGGAAGGTGAACATTTTACCTGACAGATCTGAAAAGAGGGATGGATTATTCATCAAGTTGAAGCTAAAAGTTACAAAAAATTAGGAACATACAGTGTGATATGAACCACTGGCTCTTGAATTTTGTTGGCTCACATGTAAGGATTTTTTTGTCCATGTGGCCACTCCATCATTCAAGATTTGGTAGAAAACTTCAATCTTTGAGGAAGGAAATTAATCTCATTTAAATAGAAAAGCTCTTAATGGTTTGTAAAAGCCTTTTTGATGCTATTCTCCATAATTCTTTGTCCAGCACAAGTTCGTATGTCGGTTAATTTTCCTTGGCAAACAGAATTAGTAGTTCCTGATTGAAAGTACAATGAGCAGCAGTTTTTGGCTGTGTCAAGACAAGCAATGCAAAGACTAGCAGAATTACAGGGGTCAGTGTGTAACATTTTGGAGGATGTTACATAAACTGACAAACCAAACACTGACTCTAAATAGGCCCCTTTGCAGAGTTTCACAGCCACCATAGTTCCTCCGGCAACCTCGCCAATAGATCCTGCACACTCGTCCTTCACAAATTCACAATTCATAAAACCTAACCTAAAACATAATATACCTTTCTCTTTGCATATGAGTACCAAAGGTTAATGTTAAAGTCTCTTATTACTTTGTAATTTTGCATTGGAAACATGTTAGCTGAAAATGAAGTATGTAAAAATGGGAAAGAACAAAAGTATTATGACAAACGCAATGTTATTGGTAAGACTTCTATTAATATTTTGCAAAAACTCAAAAATAAGTTTAAAAGTAAATGGTATTCCCTTTGTTAAATGAAGATTGTATTTACCTTGAGGACTTGCAGCACATGCTTTCAGCATCACCACCAGCAGCAAAAACTTCATCTAATAGACAAAAAGACACCATAAAAAATGCTCTTTAGTTGCTACTAATACACTATGTTAGGTTATTGTTATTTGCCTTGGGAAGCTACAATAAACAATACAGGTGGAATTTTAAAAAATGGTTAAATATACTACAGTCACTTTAAATTCCTACAGTTTTGCGTGTATAGATCTTACCTTGAGATCTGTGTCTGGATTTTGTGTGCAGTAGTGATTAGGACTGTGAGTTTTGTACTCACTGCTTCCCCATTTCTGTTCATGTATTACCTCCCTTTACTTCTTCTTCTTCTTCTTCTTCTTCCTCTTCTTTATTTTGTCTTTTGCTTCAGATTCCTTAAATTTAAAAAGTCCCCACCCTTCCAGCTTTCTGCTGAATCAACACAATTTACACTGAGGTCGTCTTCATGGTTCTGTATTGTAAATGAACAAGGCTGAAAGGAATTTCCCAACTCTCCATGAAGCTGAAGTGAAGCGGGCCTACATTTTACAATTATTTGCACTTTTGTTCAGAAAATTTGAATCATTAAATTAAAAAATAGGAAATATTTACAAAATATCTTATAGTTTTCACTGTATCTGAATTGAAATATATCTAAATAATGGTACCAACCCTTATATTGCTTAAAGAGTACAGTATTTTTTAAAGTAGTTTGTAAACAACTGTGTGTTGTGTTTTGAAATCATTAATCCTTGTATGCACATGCATCAGCTTGTAATCTGTACACAGAGGTTAAAGTTTGATCACTCGTGACTAACCTTATCAGTTATGATAGGTGTTATCATGTACACCTACCATATCTATTATGATAGGCTTTAGTCACCGCTTCAGTGCTTGTTTGGTGTTTTCCTAGCAAACCTGCTTGTGCCATGGTGGGTGGACCGAGGTTGTGTTTATTCAGATAAGGCAGCACAGTGCAATTTTGGTACTCGTTTTAGCGTGAAATTGCAGGTTGAAAGTTGTCATAAGTATGCTGTGTTGCATGTGTAACCACTCCTGTCAATGATGTCAGGGTGCTCTGAATATACCTTATAAAGTGAGAACTTCATCTACTGGTGGTAGGCAAAGCTCATTCTTCAGCACTATAGACCAAGAAAGACGTTCATATGTAAAACAGAAAAGAGAGGGATATGTAAAATATCACTTTACTGTGAAGAAAACTAAATGAAATTGCCATTGGATTATTATATAAATCTCACAGGATATGGGTATAATGAAGACCTGAGCACAAACCATATTTACAGAGCCTTCAATCTCTGCTATACAGCCTCGCCCTGCATTGGAAAAGTATGAAGTTAAAACAACCGAAGAGCTGCTAGAACAATAGCCAAGCATCAGGGAAAAGAAAACACTGAATTTATCAAAAAAGACACCTCATAAGTATGTATGATTGCTAAAATAACCTCTGATGCAATGATCCATGAAATAATCTGCTCAAACTTCATCCACATTGCTCATTTCACACAAACGTCATGCAGATTTTGCATTCACTATTGGGGTTAATTATATACTGTTTATTAGTTGTTATTGTTTTGCATTGAATATAATATGCAATATCCATGAAATATGTCACTTAGTCATGGGTCGCCAGTTTATCCAAGGATAGAAAGAGAAAGATTGGGAAACACAAGTTTAGATGATCCATGCAGCGCTGCATCTCACAGGGTTAATGGATGAAGTCCCACATGTGGACATCAGATATCATATCATATGATCTATGTAATACAATGCATCAATAAAACTGTACCTGGCCTGATTATAGTGGGTCCCCTATACCTAACTGAAGGTTTTCCATCAAACCAGTGCTGGCATTAAGAAGAAATGATCATGTATGCTGCCCTTTTACAGTGAGAGATAAAGTGAGGACTTTCATTCATTTTAAACAGTTGCAGCACTTAAATTCTGTTTTGATGTAATCTGATGTGTTGGTTTGTTGTGGGAAGGTGAACACATTTCATATAACAGATCTGAAAGTAAGTGAGAGCTAAATTTGAGATTTGATGTTCATGTGCATACATTATATAAAGAATGAATGAATTATACAGTGGGAACAAAAATCAAATAATTAGTGGAGATCATGTATCTAAAATACATGTATTGCTTTTAACATAAATTAGAATCTTTGCCTGCGAACTGAAGAAAAAAGTCAATTGCGGTAAGAATTTGTGGTGAAGGTCCTTTATGTCCTTGTGCAGAATTTCGGGAACATACAGCAACATATAAACTACTGATTCTTAAAGTCTGAATGGTATATATGTAAGGACTGCTCCCCATGTGGCAAACCCATCATTCATGATTTATGAAAAAAAGACTTTAAAGCTTTGAGGAAGCTTTCTAAAAAAACAGCCAACCACATTTCCCAGATACAGAGAGAATATTGTTGACAAAAACCTTTTTGATATCCCACTGAGCTTTTTAGTTTACTTATTATTTTATCCACTGCCTTTTTGTTTCATTAATAAGTATATCAGTTTCTTTTGTGAATAATTCATGATTGAAAAGGGAACGAGCATCATTGTTTTTGGCTGTGTTGAGTCAAGCAACTGTATGTCCTAAAACAAAACAAATACAGTTATACAATTAAGTCTGTTAATATATATGACAACAAAGAATTTGTTTCACCCTGTTAAACTACAAAAGTTGTTTTCATACCTCAGAATAAAGGTGAAAGCAAAAGGCTTCATGCTCCTATCGACTCGCAACTTTATTGTGATTTTTCATTTTAATATTCCTTAAATAAAGAATATATTTCTCACCTTGAGGAGTTGCAGCACATGCTGTCAGCATCACCAGGGCGAGAAAAAACTTCATCCAATTCAAAGAAGAAATGCAACCATAGAAACATTTCATCCAATACATTCAATATTTTTGTGTTGCAGCTAATACTTTCAATGCCAGGGTTCAATACACAGAAAGAGTAGGCAACAGTGGAAATGATTATGGGTATTATATACACTTAATGCTTCCTCATAACTCTCTGTCTTGTCTTTTTATCCCATAAATTCTGTTGATTCAAATGAATTTAGTATGCTCACATTGAAATTTTAAAATCGGGTTGGTGTGCTGTTAGGCACTGACAACAACCTAGAAAAATGTATATTATCACATCACATTTCATCAGTCATCATAATACAATATTACACTTTGTATAATATTTCTAAATATTGAATGGGCTATAACGTAATTGATATACGCATGAGAGATGACAGAAAATGACAGGAATTGCACTAAAGGCTTTCCTGCTACTGAGAGTGACAAATCTAAACAGAATCTCATTTGTAAAATATAGATCTATAGAAAAAAGATAATAAAGGTAGAAGACTGAGTTTTACATTTAGCAAAACATTAGGCCAATCCAGGACATTTGAAAACTGACTGACTAGATTCTGTATCACCAAAGCGTCACTACATCCTTCTGTAAGGCTGGTGATAGCTGTCTGGCTGGAGGGCCTATTTTGGCTTTACAGCTTTACTCTTCTGTTGAGGCACTTCGGGGTGTTTTTTTATTAGTTAAAGGGTGGATGATTTCCAAATAGTTAAATTTTCAAAAATAACTCATCAAACAACCCTTTTCAGGTATGTCTTATGTCACCTCCACCATTGCACTTGTGTTGTTTTCTTGTTGTCTCACATCAATGCATACTTCAAAGTGCTCCCCATGTGTGACATTTCTGACCCTTCAGTCTCTTCCAACGCAAACCGTAACATGCCAAACTAAAAGATATAACACTGTACAATACAATGCAGAGAGAGTATTTATTTATATGCCTTTCCAATTTATAGCAGCAGATTCTCTGTTGAGACATTTCCTTAAAGGTTCTATATGTAACTTTCAGAAAATCGTTGTTAATAATGAAACCACTGGCTGTTAGGTAAGCTGCATTCAGCATCCTGTTGCTCGCATGTTGCACACAACAGTCCGCAAGTGTGAGCAAATAACATTGGCAGTGACCAAAAGTGACATAGACTATGAGAGACTGAATGCTGAAATGAACACTGAATGATTAGAAAATAAATTACAATCACATTTAGAATAATGTTCCTATCTCATGTTCCTAAGTTTTATTTGGACCACTGGTTCCAGTTAACTAGCTGGCCATTTGTAAATCATAAATCTCATTAGTTGGTGAAAGAGCCTAATCTTGCAAGCTAGCCAAATAACATATCCACTCAGAGAGCATTTTGTTAGTGATAATGTTAGCAAACAAACTGAGATTAGCAAGTCAGCTGCAACCCAGTTGATGTTGAAAGCCATTGTGCAAGTAACCTTCAAATGGCAAGCCCCTTCATTTAGCCGGCCAGAACAGGCTGCTATCCACTCAAGACAGCATTTTGCTATGTTAGCAAGCTACTAATTAAGCTGAAACCACAATATCACAATATATTTGCAGTAATGTCTCCAGATGAGTGTGTTTGTGTATGTGTGTACCCTCTGATCTGAAGGCATTAATGCATGTGACAACATACTGCACTTGTGCGTGCCTGCTTGCCAATGTTTATAGATTAATGCTTGATCATATGTCACTAACTACCATCAGTTATCTAAGTTCTACGCTTTCTTCACTCCCTTCACAATCTACTAAAATGACTAGCAGCACAACATCAAGGGTCTATCTGTACTGTCACAACCAAATATCCTCTCTGCAAATGACTTCAGTGATAGAGTCTCTACGCTCCCCTCTCCACTGATGTGATGAGATCCAGTAGTGACTGGGGAGAAGCCTGCAGCTCAGAGCGAATGTTTCCTGGAGAATGGAATAAGATCAGCTGGAGGGATGAACCCTGGAGAGGGATCAGACTGAAACGACTAGACAGAGCACACTCAGCTCAGTGGGAAAAAACTCTCTGAGTTTGACTGAGCTTCCAGACAGGAAGATATATGTAGCTTAAATGGAAGAAATAGTGACAAGACAGTACTGTTCAGTCACACTTGAGTTTATTCTGAAGAGCATTTCATGGTTGTTACACTTGACACATACAAATACTAATGAGGAAAAACAAAATAAAAAAGCAGTGAGAAATGTTTTTATAGAAATAGAAAATTAAATTAAGGAAACGCAACAAACACAAGCTGCCTGTAGATGAAGATTGATAAGAAACTCAAAGGTATAAAAATCAGAGTTGGACAAACTGTAGCTGTTGAGGTTAAGGGAAATACAAGGACGCTCATCTCATAGTTAGTGTTAGGATTACTGAATGTGCTGTACCATCAGTATACTGCAATTATTCAACTCTAGTGGGAAAAAATACATGACCTTACAAAGGTAAAGTAATGTTAACTTGCAGTATGACTGCTTTCATATGTTGGTGTCTATGATTCTCTGTGTAGGTCCAAGGTATTTGTATAACTGATGAAAACCTACACTGTGCAATTATATGACATAATACGTTTACAAAATGGAACAATTACTGCATGGTTACATAAAGGTTGACCAACTTGACTTTGTTGACAATAGAGATCAGAACAGTAGGTGTATTGTACACTCTTGGATCAATGACATCCAAAACAATGAGTCAGGTTACCTAATGCAATAGCTCTGGTAATGCCAGTCACTGCGGTGTCTTTGTATCTGCGTTTTCTGTTTGTTTTGTTTTTTCTGTGTCTGTGATTATGATAGTTCTATGTTAGCAATGATTTCTTGCTGTCACCCTCTGGATCAGTCCTCTCCCAGCCCCGTCGAATGCGGGTGAGGCTGCGGTCCACACAGGGCAAGAGGATCACCAGCTTGAGTGCCATCACCACAGAAGGCACCACCAGACAAAGCATGTAGCCTGGAGGAGTGTACCATTTGTAGTAAGAGGGTCGAAGAAACTTGTCCCAGCCATAAAGGTAGGTGTGAAAGGTACAGAAGAACAATGTCAGGTATCCTAATTTGGACTGGAAGAGAGAAAAACAAGTTAGGACACATACTTTTACACTCACTGTGCACATTCACAAATTCATATACACTTGCAATGATAAACACAGAGCTAATCACTGTGTAAAAGGCTCAGTAAGCCAGAATGTGATAGATTGACCTTTACAGAGACTACACATGTGCACACACTCCAACACACTCATCTACTTTATGTGCACAAAAGAGATAAATCAACTAATGTAGATAGAGGACGTGCATACACATACACACTTGTAAATGTACAGGCACATGGATCCATTCTATACACATGAACAAAACCTAAAGACTGTGGCTAATATATGCCCCCCAAATTACATTTGATGAATAACTTAACATTTAAAGCGCTGCTCTAATTTGGGCTGGAGTAAAGGGGAGGGGTGTGGAATGAGAAAACGAGCTTGACATGACCCAGTTACATTTATGAATGAGTTTGCTCCCTGTGGTGAGGCCGATTTCATTTTCAATTGGTCAAAGTGGGTAAAAAAGGTAAACAATTGTGTCTACCCAAGTAAAAACAATCACAGTGGAAAATTATCAGGGGAAGGATGGAAATATCACTATAACACATTTCAAACAGATTACTTTCAACAGGAAGTTGGAAACAGCTATCTGGCCCACGCAACTGTTTTCCATCTGGCTGAAGCACAGAAACGTCCTCATCAGTCATAGCTTGAATCTTGGCTAATGGACATGATGTGAAGATCGTAGCAAATACTTTTTCTGCCAGTATCCACATCCCTTAAAGGTCCAGTAGCTTCTGTAAATTTCCACACTAACTGAACCTCAGCAGCCTAGAGCATAAACAGGTGCAATACTGTAGTGGCAGTACACCGAACATTTCATAATGCACTTTAAAATAGCTCCAGCAGGCATATTGTAAGTCGATACCAACTGAGCCTATTTAATATTGAGAGCATGTATTTCTGTGTTAACTGAATCATCAATCTGGGTGTCATTTGCAGCTTTTCAAGGCCACAGTGTAGAGGTGAGATAATCAGTTGTCCCAAATTAAATTTCCCAATTAGCTTGTTTGTATTCATTTTATCAGAAGTTGGCTCCTGACATATCATAGAAATGTCTCTAAAAAGACTGGTAATGTGCTTGTCTGCCATTCAGTTTCTTTTTTTTTTTGTGGGATAGGAGCGCCAAATCTGTTGGCTACAAAACGTGTGAAGCCTGTGCTACCTTTCATTTTGTTAAAGTGAGTGTAACGTTTAAATGCAAATCTAAGTTGAGGGCATACACATATACACACGTACCATCGAGATTCTACAAAATATTGAGCTAAAAGGCAATAACTACACAATCTGTTATTTAATCCTTCCTGTAAACACACACACACACACACACACACACACACACACACAGGCACAAACACCAATATGTGCATAAGGGAACAGATTGCTTGGGAGACCACAGGGCCAGCACCACTGGAAATTCCACTGTCACATTCCTCCAGTTGTGACCGCCAGTAAACAGCATGTAGGAAGCAGGGATTCAGCCAAATTTTGATGGGCTGCTCAGCATCCTGCACAGCTAAAGTAGAGTTATGTATTCTGTGTCCATAATGTGTCACTGTGAATGTGCAGACGCGCTGACACTCACACATTCAAACATCCATATACCCACATATCACTATGACTCAGACACACATGCCAGTATCCACCTGTATGAAGCTGAACTCTCTCCAGCTGAGAGCATTGCTGACGGAGGGGAGAGAGCTTATTCCCAACAGGAGATACAGGCCAAATCCCAGAATCCCCATAGCGTAGTACGAGTCAACACGCCAGGCCATGGTGGTGTCAAACACTGACGTTTGGTTCTCCTTGATCTTAAAGTGACAGTAAACATGACAGTATTATCATTTTCTGTACTGATGGAAACAGAATTATCCAAAATCATCTGAATTTATGGTTGTCATTTTTTAATGACACGTCGAATTTATCAGACACACTTCTTTTCAAGCTGTGGGTCTGTCTTACCTTTGAGATGGTACTTTCCGCAATCCTGAATCTCACATAATATCTGGGGACGACAATAGGGACAAAATATCATCAGGAAAATTCAGATAGGTGTTCACGCTTTTACATAACTAAGATATTAATCACCACAACAAATAATAACTCCCAGTGTTTGGTAATTTACTTTCATCTTTTGTAGAGCCTATCAATTCAAAGCTCTTGTGGGCAGTTGGTTTAAATTGTCTTTCTTTGTGCTACAATTAATCTCTGCAATTAACAGAAAGTTTTCCTTCTCACATTTTTACTGCTTTGCTTTTTTGTTTTACCAGTATCTGTTTTCTAACACAGTATGTGTTAGTACACAACCACAATTCATTCAAACCTGAGCTTCACACCTCGGTGTTTAGTGCTTCTTAAAAAACATGCACTTATGCTCTTCACGCTGCTGCTACCACTGCTACTGCTATCTACAGTGTCCCTGAGAGCTCAAAACATTGCAATTTAAGAAAACATCTCTTGATACACATGTAAAGTGAGAAAACACAAGCAAATACAAAAATGAGGTATTTCTAAGAAACTGAAACATCACATCTGTTTTTCAACACTAACTGAAGGTTGGATTTATTGCAGGGCTGTTTTTAGACTGCATTAGTCGTAGGCAGGTGTTCCTGATAAACTGGCAACTGAGCAGTTTTGATTCCTTCATTTGAAGAGTATGAGGATGGGTGCACCTGTTAGATACCTTATGGGGATGATGAGAGTGTAGAGCACATGTAGAGAAGCAAAGCCAAGTGCTAGCAGTCCCAGCTGCTTCCTGCACAGCATCCAGCGATCCAACCAGTCGGGGAAACGCCTGAAACAAACATATTTTGACTTGATGCAATATTTAATATATATTGGAAAACATACACCCCTGTGCATGCACTGAATCTCAGGTGTGTCCTGTTTTAATTTCTGACTTGTATTTGGTTCCTCTGTACAGCTGAAGGAAGGCCGCTACGACACCAGGCAGGTAACACAGAGACAACATGATGAGAGACACAATGGGAAACACCTGAAACACGGGGGATAAACAAAGAAGTGGTTTCTGTGAGGATAACATGCACCAGATTCATGTTAAATGATAGAACACATCTGACAACTAAAAGGAACAAATGCTAACAGTCTTTACCTTGTTGGCAAGGGACACCATGATTCTGAAGGAGATGTCCTTGTCCTGTTCAACATATGTGTAGACAACATCTCTAATGAGCAGATAGAAGAAGAAGAAGGCGGTGAGGCCAAAGGCCAGGCGTAGTGGCAGCCTCCACTCTGGGAACAGCTGCAGGGGGAAGTCCTCCAGCTCTCTGGCTGCTGACAGAGTCCCTCTGTCCAGAACATTGAAGCCCAGTTTGGTCGCCGTCTCAACTACTTGCTGCTTTGCCTCAGCACTGTTTCCACACAGGTACACCTGGAGCATGAAAACATCCATAGTCTTTAAAGTACTCAAAATCCCTAGAAATTGAGTATATGTCTTAATTATTTTATATTTATGCATGTATGTTTATGTATTTGCGTAAATAAATGATGAAAGGATGGTTCTGACTCCAGAGGATTGAACATAAAAGTACCAGGAGATGCTGTGGCATCCTCTATTAAAAACTATATTTAGTTGAAGAAAACGAGTAAAAAGCAACAACAATGCTCAGTCAACAACTATATGAGGGTGCTCCAAATACACCAACACACCCCAATACATAAACATATGCCCCCCCTACCCCCCAACACATACACACATTCCTGTGTGGTTTTTATTGTCCTCTGGGATTTCACAACCAGATCAAAATGAAACAGAAAAACCCACATATGCTACAGCTTTGCAGTACAGAGCGAGAGAGCAAAGATGTGATGGGAGGCTTAGATCTAAGAGAGACTGTGGAGTTAATTGATTCAAGGATACATCAGAGATGGCATTCATAGCAAAGACATAAGGCTGAGTCCTTAGATTTGGCTTCTTTTACTTGGATTTGGTTTGATCAAAACTTCAAAATGAGTTAATAATATAATTTGGACTGAAATGCCTCTCTGTAAAAGACTATTATTTTTAACTTGTTGGTCAACACCCCACTGTATGAACACATCAGAGAATTGTTAAATGTTTGTAGTTCTGCAGTGAAAGAGGAATTTCACGAGCAGTACTGAATAGTTTAACTCCAAAATGTCACCATGAGAAAAGAAAGATGCATTTCTAAATAACACTAGATGAAAAACCAATTTGGTACTTTTAAAATTTTAACAACTGTCAAATACACTTTGCCAACCAAAATAATAAAGATTAACAGAACATCACAAACAGACCATTCAGTACCTGTCTACTGGCATCTGAGGGTCCATTCTGCAGGGACCAGGCAGACAAGGTGTTAAAAGCTTTCACCACATGAGCTCCAGGGATCAGCCTGGACAACAAACAAAACTCTGTTTTGTTTCATGGTCAAACCACATGGTCCATGAGATCTCCTAACATTTTAAGTAATTACGTTATTGTCTGATTTCCTCTTACCTCTGCAGATACTCAGCATTGGCCTCTGGGTATACATTCTTCTTGAGGTTGTTGCTGACATCCACCAGCACCTTCCAATCAATGAAATTATTGGAGTGGATAAAAAGTTAGAAATGAAACAACTCCTATGTTACGCATCAGGCATCAGACTGTGCAACAAGGTACCTTCCCCTTCAGTTGAGTCACAAGTGTCTCCAGGAAGTCATAGTTTTCTCTGTGAACACAAAGAAAGATCACACCGGCTGACTGGGCTGCTGCCTCATGGCTCATCACCTGCACAACACACAATCAGAATCAGAATCAGAATCAGAAGTACTTTAATAATCCCAGGGGGAAATTACTTTTGTTACAACTCCAAATCTACATACATCATATATACATACAACATATAATATATTAAGAACATATATATATATATATATATATATAAACACAAAATGTAAAATGTACAGTTTTGAAATGTGCAAAAAGTGCAGAAATGGTTGTCCGTGTTTGAGGTCAGATTACAGAGAGAGGGTGTCTGAAACAAACAAACACAGAAATATTGTCGTGCATGGCCATTACAACACACTAACTAATAGCTGGCTCAGTGTGGTCATTGATAGTTCACTAGTTAAGCACATATTGCACAAAAGATGAAAAAACGCAGCAGAAGGTAGCACACAAACTAAACGCAGCAACACACAGCGCACACACATTATCAGTGACCTTGTTAAGCTCGGTCAACTTTCAAAGCATGATAATAACTGTTTCTTTTTTCTACTACGCACTTTGGCTTTTATTTAGAAATTCTTAAGGGACCGCAATACATCTGTCTGCTTTCTGTTTTTATGGCCCTAAATCGTGAAACACCCTCCCCTTAGAGCTAAGATGAGCAAATTTCTTTGGAATTTTTGAAAATAAATTGAAGACCCGTCTTTTTAAATTGTCTTTCATTTTAGGGTTAACTTTGCTGGTATCGTTATTAATATTCTATTGTACTGTGATCAAACTGTTTTTGTATGCTTTTGCCAATGTTTTTACTGTTTATTTTCATCTGATCTTGTTTTGTTAAACACTGCAAATTATTAATATTATTATTAATATTACGACACTTATTTGAGTTGGTTCAGGACCATCATGCAACACACTTTCTGAAGTATCAGCTGTCAAAAACAACAACAACAATCATCATAAAAAAGCCAAGAAAGAAAAGTTTGAAAAGATGTCATGCAACATGTTGTACCTGAGCTCCCTGGGGTAAGGGGCCGCAGCTGTGAGGTCTGCGGCTGCCGTACACCACCCTGTAGCCAGTCTGGAGCAGACGCTGGCCCAGAGAGCGGCCAAAGTCCCCAGTCCCAAAGATACACAGCAGCTCCTGCTCAGGGGCAGCTGTCATGCCCAGAGGACACAGCGACACGCTCTCTGGCTTCACCTCCTTTGACATGCTGCTCAGTCTGTCAGCTGACACGGCTTCAGTCTGACAAAAACAGTGAAGATATCTCCTGTGAACAAAACACTGCACCAGGTTTTCTGTCAAAGCGTGACAGCTGTACTGAAATATGACCGACTAATGTGTCCAGATTCAAGGAAGATGTTACAAAATAATAGTCTTCAAAGTAACAGCTCTTTTGGGTGCTTCTAGAAAAAAGTCTCTGCAAATCAACTGCCTGCCCCATAAGCCCATGTATCTGTTCGTCTAACTCATTTGCTCTCTCCACTGACAGATTTTTCAGTCTTGAGTCAAGTTTTGTATCATCCCATCCCCCTCCCATGGCTCAAAGTGAAGCCTGTTGAAACTGGGAAAGTCCATGGCAAAAGGTGGGATGTTTTCTTTGTACAAACTATGTGTCTATCTGTGTTTGTGCCAAGCTAGGAAATATGATGGCAAAATATCAAGTTCAGCCTTTTTCTCGGAAGCAAAATTATGCAACACTGGAAAACAACACTTAACTCATTACAGTCTGCCAAAAATAGTGAGGTTTTTCTGGTTTTACCAAATCACTGCTCTGTCTGCACTAAACACACACAGAGGAAGGCAGTAAGTGAAAGTCCCAGTTGATGACATGAAGGAAACATCTAAATCTAAAAGCCACAATTAGCTCTCTCTGTCTGCCACACTGAATGTAGGATCATTATAACAGGTTTAGGTATTTACACAGAATACGATCAAAGCGGTGAAAACAAAATGAAATCTGAAACCAGCTCCCTTGATTAAGCGAAAGGTAAAACTTTGACTGTTCAGACAAGAACGGGATTAGCTGATAGTTTACTCATCACAACTCAACAGTACTGGGCTTTCTGCAAACACACTATCTGCACCAAGTCTAGGTCACAGTATGCAAACACACTGTGCTGGAATGCGCCCAACCCCAATCTCTCTTCCCCTGTGTAATCTCCATTATTTGACCATAACATTCACATGCCCTACCAAGTGCTTAATTACTTTGACATGTGGACAAAACAAATAATACACATTTTTTATTAGCAGTAGGTAATTTTCCGTGCAATTGGAGTAAAAGAACCCAATCCTTATAATCAGTCACTGATATGGTGGTCAATAGAGGCACTCGCTGATTCATGCACACAGGCAAACCCACCAATTACAGTCTAATCTGCACTCTTGTGTTGCCCCTATGAGTAATTAATGTTCTTAGCCTCATAACCGAAGTTGGCCTCTGTGTGCAGCCCTTCTTATTTTCCCAGAGGTCCAGAATAGCTCCAGTGTTCAGGGTTGAGGTGAACCACAGGCCTAGTGACCTGTCCTACTGTGTAATTACTCCCTCTGCTCTGCTGCTTCGCTAACTGACCAGTGTGTGTGTGTCTACACGTGACACAAATATAATGGTATCTTACTAGCGTAGACACACACACACACACACACACACACACACGATAATAAATAAATGAGTCGCTGATCTGGTTTCTTGTGCAGTAATTAGCCTGGGACCTTAACACCAATTAATCTGCTGTTTGGTAAACAATTACTTGCTTGCTCTTCCTCCTACTAGATCCTACAGCAGCCTAAAGTAAAGTGATGTTAAATGGAGGGTTAGGGGTCAGGCTTCATAAACAAAGAAAAATCATGTTTTTGTTTTTTTTGCAGTACTAGAGCAAGCAAACAAAAAATATGGCTGATATAAAAGATGTAGTTTTAATGTAAATCTGGCAGGTCAGCGCTATGTATGCGCTGTGGTTTTATTTTTTCCATGTTGAATGGTCAGTCATAACTGACCCAGAGTTTCTTGCCCCCTGAAGCCGAACTCAAAAACCAACCAATAACAACCAGGCACTAAAGAACAGAGCTTGACCTCAGTGAGCACAAGAGCTGCAGTCAAGTACTCGTGAGCTACACACCAAACAATCAAGCCTCGAACAGTGTGGGTGGTTTTCTGATGATCAAAACAAAACTAAAAGGAAGCAGCAATCACATATCAAATTTCAAGTCTGGAAAAAGGCACTCTCAGGCAAGGGTGATGATTGGACCGTCCAGTATTCCCAGGCTACAGCCATTACCGTGATTGGCTTTACACTGCGGAATATCTGATTGTCTAAGCAAAACGCAGGGTGCATTAGAGCCACAAGTCTATGCTAATGAATTCTGGTGCATGAAATGAGGATCACTGATACAGTAACATCCTGCTTTCGAGATCATTATACTATATAATCAAAATGATTGATTTTTTGAATGTAATGGGTTGTGCTTGGTAAAGTGTAGGGTTCAGTACTATTTTTAAAGCAGCTTAAAGCAGCTCTAATAAATTTATAATTGTGACCATGGTGGAATTTAGACCTTCGAGAGCTAAGGGAGGAAGGAGAAGATTTTCAACAGTGATGGGGTTATCAGAGTAGATGCTCCCCAGGTAATGGATTATCAGATACATGAATAACTGTAGCAATTATTCAGTGGAATGCATGGTCAGGGGGATAAATTATTAATAATCTACAGTGGAAAGATTTGTTGCAGAGTGTGACTTCATGTCAAAAGAAAGAGGGAGATGGTATAGAGAGAGGGTGGGTGTGTTAGAAGTCCTGCTAGATAATGGTTTCACAGTACTGCAGGGGTTTGGTGGGCAGAGGCAGTTGGATCTGAGGTGCGACCAAGTCAAGAAGCTGCTGTGCCGCAGGGCAAAAAGGGTGAGCTAGAAAGATCCTGGTCTGAGGCCAATGTTTGGTACAGTGACTTTTTCCCTCTTCTCGCTTCACCTCCTCTACACCACACATCTGAATTTTGTGTTTTCCCTGAGGCTCAGAGTGTCCTCATATGAGCCCCCTTAGCTATCTGTTTGAGGTTATATTTTGGGTTCACAGGCCAAGACCTGACACAACCAGAAAGGCCACATATAAAAACATATTTTCTTACGGCAGAAATATGAGAAGGCCCGGTTAAAAAACAACCCACATACTTTCATCACTTTCTCAGAAAATGGCTATGTTGTCAAAAGCCTTTTTTTTTTTTTTTAGAGCTTTTAAATGAATAACAGAAGAAAATAAAGTCCAGCTGGCTGGCTTGGCAGCAGATGATATCCTTAGTGAAACTTATCTTGGCTTTGGACAGAACAGTGTTGCAAGTTGTGCCTCTCTCTCTCTCTCTCTCTCTCTCTCTCTCTCTCTCTCTCTCTCTTTCTCGGTCTATCATTGTGATCGTTGTAGAGATTTACAGTGAAATCTCCCTACTGACCCCTACTGCACTGGTGCTCAATGAGTGGCCTGTAAAGTTAATGGGTCAGATCCAATCTTTCCTTGTAACACACTTCACTCCACATGCACACACACACACACACACACACACACACACACACACACACGCACGCACATGCACTACCTCACTTTCTCCCGTCTCTTTCTGTCTCTTACAATTCAGAGCAGCATCAGGACATGGTTTCAGCTTTATAGGGACTCTCACAGTGGTTATAAAACCTGACTGAATTGGTGAGCAGCAGTTCTGTGCTAACAATGATGTATGCGATATTAGAGGGACACTGAAGAGACTATATGGGGTCCACCTGTGTGTACACAGTTGACATTGTCCATTTTGTCCCCAAAAACTAAAATGATGGAGGTATTATAAATAGATCCCTAAAGCTCCTACACGCACATAGTCTACCCACACATGTGTTTTCACTTATGTTTCTTGATCAGACCTAGTCTCAAGACTGTGTGGGTGTGTGACAGTAGGCTTGACTGACATCTCCCTCAGTCTCTGGTTTGTTTTGTTGCAACTGATGTTGGATCAGCCAAAACAGTGGATTTGGTCAGATGAAAAGAATCAGCAAACCATCTAAATGACTCTTCATTGGAGTCCATAAACAGGCAAGGACACTGTTTTGGAGTTTTTGTGCTGTCGGTTTATGGAGAACAGGCCAATGGTAATCATCACATCCTACGTGGTAGAAAGGAGTAAGTGGTTTTTAATATAACGACCAATCCAAATAAAACATATTTTATCTCTAGGACAATCACAAATGACTTTTAAGCACTGTACTGTGGGGCCACAAATTGTTGTATCTTGGGAAAATAGCATTAGAAAAAAACCTAATAGTGTCACTTGTTCCTTTCACAATTTCTGTTCTGTTAAGTGAAGTTCAGATGAGTCAGGTAATGGCATCATATTTATAAATGTATACAGATACCGCCAGTAATTAACTCCAAATAATTGTGGGATTTCAAATGCATCCACTTCATCTGCAACAAAGAACACTAATGCTGCCTCTGCCATTGCAAGTCGAGACAAGCCTACTCCGAGCTGTTCGACCACGCTTTTTGATACCACCCCCATCTGCCACCAACTACTCTCAGGCAAGCAGCAACTCATCTCAAATAAGCCTATTAAAGGCATCTGTGTGGTTATACATGGGCTTTCAACAAAAACTAGGGGGAAGAAACCTACACTCCACTAGTAGTTAACTCAAAATTAAAAAAGCCCTGCATTTTTCTTCCCATCATAATCAGAATCAGAATCAGAAATACTTTAATAATCCCCGGGGGGAAATTACTTTAATTATTATGAGCGACAGGATCCTGTTATGCGATCCAGTGATTTTACATTAAGAGATTTCTGTATTTCTTTTTTATTATCTGGTTTAAAGTGGATGGGACTCACATGGAAATTGTGATGTTACTTCTGTGTAGCAATCAGGATTTTTCAACATTTAGCAACAGGGGTGGCAGTGTTCGGCTTGTTTGGTCATTGTCAGTTATAATTGATCAAGCCATATGCACGCACGCACACGCACGCACACACACACACACACACACACACACACACACACACACACACACACACACACACACACACACACACACACACAGTCACTATTTAGTTTTAGATTAGATAGATTAGATTAGTTGAGTTTTTGAATGTAAAACTCTTAATGTACGTTTTTCTTTTTTTTTACTTTGATCGTTGCTTATTTAGTCATAAATATTTAATGTAATGGTGAAATACTAGGATTTTAGGCCATGTGTTCAGCGGGTTTAAAGCTTACAATTTAAATTATTATTCTGCAGGTCGTCTCCTATCATCTCTCTCTCCCTGTCTATCTTCATCTGTCCTACCAAATAAAGGCATAATGTCCAAAAAATATCTCATCTTATCAAATCCAAAGGAGCCAAATATCAGCTACAATATGACGAGAGATCTTCAATGAGTCAGCTACCATATGAACATTACATTAGTAGAAACCTTAAATCCCTTGAGAGGCACATCTATCTTGTGAAACCTTCAATGTGTGGGTCAGGCACTAGTTGATGAAATGCAGGAGTGCAGCAGCAGCGGTAACTGTGGAAGCACTAGTGGCAAACATAAAGCAGCAGCACTGGCAGACCAGGAGTGTAACCAGGGCTTTTGACAGCTTAAATACACCGACTTGTTACAAAGGATCTGCGGGATATTTCAGCAGGTTGAGTGTGTGTGATGTGAGTGTGGCAGCACAATTCAAATTGTCTGCCTGAATTAGCTTTGCAGAGTTTGCTCCATATATGCCATTTATGATTTACTTAATACTTTGTATTACACAATACCTGTGTAATTGTAATTCTTTTCATATTTCACAAAAAACAGATCTTGCTCAATAAAGACAGGCATCCGCACACAGTCAGAGAACTTCTTGAAGGCAAAAAAAGAAAGAACTGAAACTAAATAAACTGGAAGCTACATGTTCTGTTCAGCACATTTGCTGTACAGGATGTACATGAATCATCATGTTTCAAGGAGTCATCTGTTACCACCAAATGACCACAAAGAAGATATTAACTAAAGCTGCAGAATACAATTTAAATTAAAAATTAGCAAATAAAATATGTGATAGAAAAATCCCAATCATCTGGCTATAAATCTGCAGCGCCTGGCATACATCTTGCACCTTGGGACATTACAGACTTCAGTGAGCTGTAGAAGTAAAACTTCACTTCCTCCATGTCTAATCTAATCTGCCCTCCCTTCTCATCTTTAATCACTCCATTCACTCCCTTTTCTGTGTTTTTTCTCTCCATTTTACTCCAGTTCTCACTCCCCCTCTGCCCCCACAACATCAAATCCCACTCTATAACAGAAGTCCTGACGGTAGTGAATATATAATTCATCCCCATGACCACACATTGCTGAATATTTCAGTCTGACAGTCATGTATAATTATAGTTGACTCTGTGTCAAACTGCCACTCCGGTGCCCCGTTTCTGGTAGTTTTTCCACACAACTCTTCAGGCCTCAAAAAACTGTTTCCTTGGCAGTGTGGGCTGCCTTTTCGTCTTTTGGTGGCAGTGGATTGCTCAATTACTGTCAATCGTTGACTGGCAAACCACCATTCACACCTTGTCCTGCCTCCAATAAAACATATAATAACTCGCAATTACTGAGTAAAACTGTGTTGCACCAAGCCGACATCCACAGAATGCATAGTGTGGTGTTTAGGAAATGAGATAAAGCAAGCAGTAACGATCCTCACGAGGGTGGTAATGAGACTTAATGGGAGTTAATGGGGTTACAGTGATCAGGAGTGCAGAGAGACCCCAGGTTAATACAGCTACTAACAGGACAGAGACTGAAGGGAGGGTACAACACACACACACACACACACACACACACACTTGCACGCACACACACAGGCAATATAAAGGCCCATCTCAGTGCTCGTGCAGTAGCCTGAAATCATTAGATCGTTATAACCATCCTGAGTTTAAGAATTATACATGAGCCTTCTGGAAGGATCCCGTCTTTGATTCTCTTGTCCTATGCTGCTGTTAGGGTTATACAAGCAGAGTGTGTGTGTGTGTGTGTGTGCCTGTGTGCCTGTGTGTGTGTGTGTGTGTGTGTGTGTGTGTGTGTGTGTGTGTGTGTGTGTGTGTGTGTGTGTGTGTGTGAGAGAGAGAGAGAGAGAGAGAGAGAGAGAGAGAGTATGTTCTTTCAAGTCTTCTGTGCTTAGCAGCAGTTAATGAGATCAGGGTGAGTGTTACCTGCGAGGAGACCTTTGATGAAATATGTTCAGAAAGAGAGGGGGGTCGTAGAGAATGAGATGGGAGGAGAGAGCCAAGAGGAGCGAGGAGGGAAGAAAAGCGTCAGGGTGTGTGTATATGTGTGTGTGGGAGGGAGGGATGATATATAGAGATGGCTTGAAGAAAATAGAGAGGATAACGGTGAAAAGCAGAGGGAGCAGGAGCGGAAAAAGCGGCAGAAGCGAGGGAAAGTGACAGAGAGCAGAAGGGGGGACATTCATTTTTAATCGAGAGGGAAAGTCGGCTTCACCGCAAAGAGAAAGGCAGATAGATGAGGCCCATTCATTTACACCCACCTGCTCGCACTCCATAGACACACCTATGAGCACCATTAACGCTCACACATATACCTTAAGCAAACAAACACACACGTTCACAGCTACAAACAGTTAAGAGCAAATAATGTTTGGCCTGGTTAGCTCAGTGGATTGCACTGAAATTTTATAAAAACCCATGAGGGAGTGTTTGGATTATAGTTTTTCCTTCATCATAATCAGACTCAAATCCTCCTTTTTAACTCTAATACTTTAATTCTAATTACTCCACACAGGCTTCAGTGAGCTGAAGACTGGGAGGGTCTTTATCCCTTGGGAAAGAAAGAGGGAGAGACTGTAGGAGACAAAGGCAGACAGACAGAGCCAGAAAGAGAGGAAAAGAAAGAAAGAATGTAAGAAACAGAGTCTAAAGTGAAAAGAGGGAGGTAGAACGAAACAACAAGTACAGTACTGGCTTGCTTACCACTATTTCACTGATGGCTAGCTTCAAAATGGTTTGTTTTCCAAATGGCAGGGGCAGACAAGCACACAGAGCTCCACCAACAGAGTTAAAGACACATTTTATTTCAAGAGGTACATGGCAGCAGAATTACAAACATGCCATTCAAAAACCAGTAGGTCGGGTTGGGTTGGACATCCAACAAAAGCTTGCCTGTGCAAACCATGCTAAACGAAAACAATGCTCTATACTGCTGAGAAACAACTACAGTGCTAACGTTACCTGTTTTTACCCGAAACCCACATTTTAATACATTTATGTATTAATATATGCAATGTCTCATTTGTTCCCAAAGCACTGCCTAAAGCCAATTTTCACTACTACTTCGCCATGTTTTTTTTGCAGTATTTAGCAGATTTTTTGCCATATTGATGGCATATTTGGAATGTATGTCCCAAGAGGGCATAGTTGTGTCTGCCAAAGCGAAATAATTCAACACAACAGTTAAGTCTTGATCCAAAAAAGTGGGAGGCAGAAAAAAAGTAAATTTTTGTCTACTGCCTGATTATGATTATTAATCATTTTTTAATGAGTATTGGTGAAACATAAAACTGAGCAGAATGAAATCTATATTTAATAGTAATGTTTAAAAAAGTAGCAGAAGGTATATTTGCATTTATGTGGGATCGCGACTGTTGCAACATTCTCCCACACCCAAAGGATGTTATCTTTTGTTTTGTTTTGTCCCTTTTTTTTCTTCACAAATACACCATTTTAATGACCCAAACCTGTCCCACTGGTGCACAGAAATGGGAAAACATACACTAAATACCTAACACATCTACAGCTATGCCTCTGTTACCTTTAGCAGCAACAACATTCAAATGATTACCCCCAGGTATTTCCAACCTGTACGGAGATACTCTGCGGGATCTAATAACACTTTACTGACCACTGGCCCAATGGGATTCCAGTTCAAACATAAAAACGAAACAGGATTTTTCATTTTTCCCAGAGGGTCCTCACTCTCTCTCTTTCACTCATTCCCTTGTGTTATCTCTATCTTTCTCCACATTGGACACTTTCATCCTGCTCCCAGAGCTGAAGAGATACCCAACACACAGAGGGAGAAACACACAGAGACACACAGAAGTTTAAAAACACACACTCACAGAAAAGGAGGAAGCACATACAAAAGAGAAATGCACACACACATACACATACACACACATACAGGTATATATACAGACACAGTGGGCCCTATTTCAGGAGGGCTGTCAGCAGGGGGACAGAGGCTAGAGGAAACACAGGATGAATTCTCCTCTGCCTCATTCCATCACACTGCCATGACACCCCTATTTACCTCCCCCATCTATCTCCACACTGACTGTCTACCACCTTGTCTTGCCTGTGTGTGTATCTGTTATTGTGTGTGTGCATTCATAAAGGTGCGTGTGTGTGTGTGTGTGTTGTGTGGGTATGTCTGAACATGTGCAAGCCTAAGTGTATCAGCACATTCACAGTGATGGAGTGAGGTGAGGTGGACACTGTATATTGTGCTCTGTGGTGCTAGAACATGCTGTGCAGCCCCTCAGCATTTGACAGAATCCCTGTGTTGTGTTTAGATGGTTGAAACACTGGCACTCAGTCCCATAGGAGAGACTCAGGAAGTTTCTTCATTAAAGTTTACAGTGGTGCCAGTCCTGAGGTTTCCCAAGCAATCTCTGCAACTGATTCCCCCTTAACTCGGTTTCAATTTTATTTTCCTTGTCATCTCTTCAGGCTTGCGAGCATTCCTCTCCCCCTGTCGTCACCCGATGGCTTTGCTTCACACCCCATATGTCCTCCTGCGAATATGAGAGAGCCACTTTCATTGGGGGGAACGAAAGTGTTCTATCCAATTCCCCAACCTCATTTTGGCTCTGAGAGAAATGGTCCCTTTCTTTATGTCTCTCACACATGTACACACACACACACACACACACACACACACACACACACACACACACACACACACACACACACACACACACACGCACACACACCAAACTTGTCCCTACCATGCTGTCCTTCTACTCCCCAAGGCCATGGTCATGCATTTTCGCTTCATATTAAATTTTTTGTTTGTACTCTGTGGCCTTCTATGATCCATGACCACAAAAAGAGAGAAAAAAACACAGTTAGAGCAAATAAAATGGATATTAGCAGTACAGACATGCAGTATTGAGCTGTCCAGTGGCTTTATCCCTCACTGAAATACTAGATAGCGCTTCTCAAGGCAAACAAGAAAACACTTACTTTCTGCTCTTTTGTGCTAGCCCTGTATCCTTGCAGACATACATACATACCCTACCTTTATATTTGAATCTTGTCTGTGCCCTTTATTTAGATAATATAATGTTGTCATTAACCGCATATTGATGTCATATTAATCCATATATATCACAAGGATGAATAAGTCTGAGATACTGGTGTCATATATACAAAACATAAAGAAAATGGCTTTACTAAGATATAATGAAATCAAGCTGCAATAGCCAGATGCCATGAACGCCAGTCATCAGTTCGAGCCCTCTGTTATAGACAAGTTCTTTGAGAGGTGGGATAAAAGTGGCAGGGATCACATCCTACCAGATATGATTACAAATCTTGTATAAATGACATCAGCCAGTAGTTAATGCAAAAACTTTATTCATTCACTTTCTCTACCTGATTAATTCTCTTCAGGGCCATGAGGAGGCTGTCACTGAGTGCAACATAGATACAGTTTCACATACTGATAAATATTATCATTTTCTTCCAGTTAACGCACTGAGATGTTTCCTCAAACGTGCAGCGATGCATGTTCGAAAATCCCGTCTGCTCAGATGTTACTATTTTCATCATTAAATATTCATTAACACGTGATATTCAAATACCTCAAGGACATATGTATGAATTTCCAAAAGAGCTTACTTGCTATAATGTGGTTTAAGATGTAATTCCTGCTGGGTTTGCAGCAGTTGAGTGATTAAATTCAGCGCACAAAGCCAGTTCATCATATTCTGTTCATCCTGACAGCTTAAACCATACAGGTTGAAAAATTGTTGTTCATATGATAAAGCTTACATGAGTGTATTTGCATGTGCATAGTGTGTTCCTCGAATATGCATGCTGTATCTCTGTATTAGTCAGTATGGCTGTATTTTATTTTATTCTTTTATTCTATTCTGTGTGTGTGTGTGTGTGTGTGTGTGTGTGTGTGTGTGTGTGTGTGTGTGTGTGAGAGAGAGAGAGAGAGAGAGAGAGGGAGTGAGAGAGAGTGTGGTTGACAGTCTCCTGATGGGCTAACATGTTTTTCCCAGACAGCCTATCCTCTGTATTGTCTCGCCAGCACAATGGAGTCCTCCTCAGCATGGTAAACGATGCACACCAAGACAAAAGCACACACACACACACACACACACACACACACACACACACACACACACCTAGACACAAGCACAATCATGCTTACAATTCATATTTAACAGCTTTGTTATATGTTGACCCAAAGCAGCAGCTTAGCATTCCCAAGACAAGGTCAGAAAATATTATTTATCAATACAAACACAACAGCAAAATAAACCAAAGAGGCGCCATCCACAAATACCAAATTAGCTTGCTGCCCAGTCAAACCACAGAAGCTGTCCCAGATGCTGAGGAAAGCGCCATAGGGGGCCCCCTGCATAATGCTCAAGGGTGGTTAGTTATTTTCAGAAGCAATAATTAGCGTCCACAGTGTCAAGATTTCTCTCTGGCTCTGCAAATAACAAATTTGTATGACAACTATTAAACGGCATTAAATCAGCTTGAAGAGCTTATTAGTTATACTACTTGGACATAGCTATTTATATTTGAATATACATAATGCAGAGAGAGATGGGGAAAAGGAGTAGAAGAAGTGTAAGCCCTGATTACAGGGCTTCTGGACACAGCAGGAGCAAATAGGAAAATTGACATTATGTACATAAGTGGAAGAATTCTGAAATGAGAGGAGGAGGGGAAAACCATTGACAATGTCAGGGAGTTGCTTTTTTGTGTTCAAACGGATGCATGGGAACCAACCTGTTTTCCATGTCCAATGTTTTGATACTAAAACAGCCATCAAAACACGTCAGTCAAGGTCAAACAATACTGATAGTGTTACCAGCACTGAGATCCCACGTGATCAATCTTTCACTTTTATTCTTGTTGTGACTTCTCTCTTCTCTTAACAGGTCAGGATACGGTTAACACATACTTTATGAGAACATGCATAAATGCATGCTTGCATGAGTGTGTGTGCGTGTGGGTGTGTGTGTGTGTGTGTGTGTGTGTGTGTGTGTGTGTGTGTGTGTGTGTGTGTGTGTGTGTGTGTGTGTGTGTATATGTGTATGTGTGTCTGTATTAGAATGAGGATGTGAGGATAATTTAATTATGGGCCAGATAGAGTGGGTTACTGAGGTTAATATCCTGCATGCACTCTGCTCCTCTCCGGACACAGTAATTGCTTTAAGCACATTAGGAACTTTATTGACTGCGATGGCCTTTTAAGACATTACATTTCTGCTGCTTAGTGTCAGACAGGAGTCGTCCAGCTCTGCTTACTGTCTCTGTCTCCGTCTTTCTTCCTTTTCCTACCCTCCCAGCTTGCCCTCTGCTCGCCCTGTCACTCTTTCGTCTCTGCATGTGTGTCCTTGTCTGTATCTGCTTAATTGAAGGCTGCATGAATATGATGAGATTTGTATAACGCCTCATCCGTAGAGGCGGCTTGATGAGGTTTGATTGGCAGGTGATTAACTCCTCTTAACCCGCAGAATCATTTGTCCTCGGTGGAACAGTTACACTAATGACACCATAAAAGGCTTCTTGATGTGTCAAATTCTGGAGCGGAGCTGTGGAGAGAGAGCTTCCAACAACTCCTTCGAAAAAGTACAGCCCCCTCACTTCTCTTCCTCTCAGTTGAGATCAATCCTCTCAACACCCCCTCAGTAGATCTCTCCATTTTCAGTCAACTAGACCTCTTAATGAGGATGGAGGTGAATGGAAGGAGTTATTAAAAAGTCCTCACCTTCCTCCTGGGACCGCTAAAGAGGAATTATATGCAACTAAGTGCACTTACAGCCCCAGTAAGAGTTATTTCACATTTCTGTTGCCATAAATCCACATTCACTTCAGTCATGACAGGAGTGGAAAATTATTTCTGGCCCACAAAGAATTTGGTGTTCCTTTCTTTTTCATAAGGGATCTGCTGGAAGATTTTCATTAAGGGGCTTCAGGTAAGAAAAAAAATTAAAATTACAGATTGAGGAATGAGGGAGGGGATAAGAGACAGAAGGAAAGTGATGGGGAGTAGAGGAGAAGCGAAGGAACGATGTTGCAGCTGACAGGGAGGGGAGCCAAGCAATAAGTACAGCAGATATAGCCAATGTGCAGAGATAAATGATGTAATATCTGCATGGATCGATGTCGGTACTGTCCCTCTAAAAGGGGCTCTCTCTATAAATTACATCACCATCCCTCCCACTACACGTGCATACGCGCGCACTCGAATACACACATTCACACCACAGATACACACAAATACACACACTCCGCAGCTATCTCAATTAGTATGAATTAAGATGTATGGCTGTAAAGTCTCAGTGTCTCGAGACCACTACGTAAATGTCTTCTTCCAGCTGTCCAGTCCCATCACTGTGCAGATGGTAGGAGGAGGCAAGGAGGAAATCAATTTGTTAAGATAGCACCATCCAGCTAATGAGAAATCAAGTGGCTTGACTTTTCACATGAATCCCATCATGTCCACTCATATTATAAAACTAAGATGTCATTAGTTGCACTTAGTGTGACTAATAGTCTAACCATGTCCTTGTGCCGTGTCTTTGCTAACAGTCCCACCTTGTGGCAAATTAAGTAACTACACGTAGAAGGCTCTCATACAGCAGAGTGGGCAAACTGATTGAAACACCTCATAATGCAAAAGCAGAAATCTTGCTTTAAAAACTAATTTTAACTCATAATTTTTTTTCTCTATTGAAATAGAGTGGATTAAAATCAGTGGTTCACCCCGAAGATAATTGGTCCAGCTGCAGCTTTGTCTTACACCTCGCATGTAAAATAATTATGATGTTGAAACTTATACACACAATGCTGGATTACCCAGATGTGAAGTGTTTTCATCTAGAGTGGCACATGTTTTAACTGACATAATTGGATTCATATTCCCACTGTACCTAATTTTATACCTTCAAATAAAGATTCATAAATGAGTCTTACTGAATCTCAGAACAGACTTCTCCCTTTAGGTCTGACAGATGCCAAACAGGAGAAGATGAATGAAGAGCTGAAAATTACTGCAGTAATGGAAAGAGACAGAAAATGGTACTAATATATTTACAGTATGTATGAATACTTTATGTTCAGGAAATATATGGGCTGATGACTGACATGATGTCTCAGGGTGCTATGGGTGCATCTGGTTTGCCTACCAATAACGAGCTATTAAAATTTTATCACAAGCAGAAAAAAAACTGTCTTTCAGTCAGCGTTGTGCATTTCAGAGCGTTCCTCTACATATCATCATGTTTGTTTTGTTTTTTTTCTTTTCCTTTTTGCTACACTGGTGTTTGCAATGATGCATCAGCCTTTCAGGCAGCAATTATCTGGTTTCTTTGTGGGGAGTTTAAGTTGCCTTATGATGACTTAAGAAGTCACATGAAAATGATGATTGTAAGACCTCTTTTAAAGCTGACACGCATTCTCCAAACTGGCATGCAGCTTAATGTGACTCATTTATGAAGCTGTCTTTGGAATTATGATGTATTGTATTCACAGCATGAATTGCTGCATCAGTTGCCAAGACAGCAAAATTACAAGATGTGGTGAGGGGAAAAAATTCAACAAGACAAAGCGTTTTACAGCCATGCTAGTTCTGTGAGGCTACACAGCTGCTTTGAGCTAAATGCTAATTTGGCATGGCAATATGCTCACAATGACAATATGCCAATTAGCTGTTTTGCAGGTATATTGTTTACCATGTTTAGCATCTTAGTTTGTTAGCTTGCTAACATTTGCTAATTCAAACTAAACACAAAGTACTGCTGTGGAGGATGGGAAAGTGATTCAGTTTTTATGTCTTGTGATTATGTTATTGTCACCAATTTAAAAAGTAACCCAACATATGGTGCATTTATGAATTCCTCAAGTTGTCTACATTTTTATGTGAAGATATTAACTGTGTGTGACATTTTTTACAAAGTCTTACTCTACTTAAAAGTGTGCTGTAGGTCTGTGGTCTTGTGTTGACAGATGTGAGGTCTCCCTTTTTATATGAATAAACTAGCAGAGGTGGCAACAGTACATGCCTTCTTTACTCAAGAAGAAGTACAGATACTTCATACTTTTTAAAGTGAAAAGTACAGGCTCTATAATGTACTTAAAGTATAAAAGCAAAACGTACTTTCTGGTTGGTCTGAATGACATTTCTACCAGCTATTTCCGTGCAAAGCTACCTGACACTTCAAATGTGTTCGAGACTCCCTCTCTTGTCTGTTTCGACTTACATACACATACACATACACATACAATAATTCCCCTCAACTGCATTAAAGCTAAAGTAACAAGCCTGTTTGGAAAATGTAAGGATTAGAAGATAGGCATACAAATATATATTTAGTTGTTACCTGATGAACATGTTGTCAAAAATGACCAATTTAGTCATTCAAGACAGAAAATTCTAATTTGTAAACACAATTTCAAAACAATATATTTTGGTAAACTATTACATCATGTTTTTAAATCATTATCCACCACCATCTACCATAAACTAGTCATTCATATTGTATACCCTTATATTAAAATCAGGCTGAATCATATGTAATTTCTCTTCCTGTATGACGCTGACCACAACTCCCCATGTGATGTCACAGGAATAATGTCATGTGACTTTATTAGTACTTCCACAGCAAGTTTCCTTTTCAGGGCAGAAGTACAATGCTATTTTCTAATGCTGTCCCAATTTACCTGAATACACCCATGATCATTATTAAGTGTTATATACGTAGCGGGTTAAATGGAAGTTTTGACCAGATGATGGTGCTAGAGTAATGGTAAAGGTATCTCCAATGTAAACCTTCCTCTGGAGATCATGAATGTAGAACATTTGCAGTAACTGATATAAATAGTTGACCATTATTTATTCAGGCCTAACAATCTGGGAGATTAGCAATCAAGCCTCAGTATTCTACTGTTACACATTAAGCAGCTTCATCACAACACTTTGGTGCGGACACAACGAAGTCCTATTGATTTAGAAGGTGTAAGAAAAGGGTTGTTTTTTCTAAAGTCTTCATTCTTTATACAAGCTGTGGCCTGTACAAGGAGTGGAGAGACAATTTAAAAAGTTGAGTTATGAGATGCACAGTAAAATATGAGGTAATCCATTTTGAGGTTCTGTTGTGCACCGTTCCTGCCTTTGTTAAAGCAGATGTCTTCTTTTTTTTTTTAAAAATGATAAATGTCCCACTTCGGAAATACCATTAAAGCACAGAAGGTAGCATACCTCATACAGGCAAAACAAATACTAGAGACCTGTTCTGCAGTATGATGAATGGTGATTCTGCCTCTCTCTGTATGTCAACTGCAGTAGGCAAATTGCACAATCATTGCTTTTTCATTCAGGGTGGAGGTAAAGGAATCACTCATTTACAATTGGGTATATTGTTGGTAACTTATTGATCCAGAAGTTACTGAAAGATAAAGGTCCAAAGTCCTCTAAAAAGTTTTTGTTTTTGTTTTTGTTTTTGATGACTGACACATACTAAAGCAAACAGCATTAGTGAAAGTGAAAGGACATTTTGAAAGATGAGATATGTCAGATCAGAAATAGCAGTGAGCATCATGTATAGCCTGCACTTTGTGGCCTATCTCAGATTTTACAGCCTTCAGTGGGACATTATCTATAGCAAAATGCTGCATCATGATAGCGTGGATTGTGAGAAAAGCCACTGCCCTGGTTACAGTTGCTAGGAGTAACATTGGCTACCAAGAAACTCAGAGCCATATATGGGCCTGTGTCTCACTGAGATGATGTCATCAACAACTGCAGGGGCTCCCCTTTTATTTGTAGGAATGAAAAAACACAGAATGGGTGTGTGCTCATCAGAGCCATAAAGATAGACGCAGGGCAAGCAGATCGTATTGGGGGTGTGGCCTTAAGAGAGACAGGCAGGTTAAATGAAGTTAAACAAAACTAGGGGAAGTAGCATGCTATGGACTGAGCAGCACTACCAGCTAAATAGCTAAAGGGGAACTTTGCAGATCTGTAAAAGCACTAGCAGCTGTTTCAAAGCGTCAGACTTAGACAGACAGCACTAAAGGAAGAGAGGGAGCCAGCAAGCAGCAGAGAGAGAGAGAGAGAGAGAGAAAGAGAGACTACTCTTGTTCAGTTTTAAGTGTGTTACTGATCTCACCAAAAGCTTCCTGTGTCAGCACCATGGGAAAGTCAGGTAAGTGGAAACTGCACCCTTAGGATTTTAACTTTGATTGTATCAATTTCACCTGAGTTAGAGCTTTGCCCCCATGAAACTGTGCCTGCGTGTATGTGTGTGTTTGTGTGTGTGTTTGTTTACTGTATATGTTTGTGAGCTTTGCTTTTTTTGAGAAAAAGGACTGGGGACATACACAATTGCAAAAGAAATGACTAATTCCCTTTTTCGTTCATGATGCTTCCAGGGAGATTTCAAAACATTTACTCATTCTTAGTTAAGATTCATCCTGCTTGTTGAGCATAGATGCTGGCTGTTAGGCAGCACTGGTATTTGTTTTGTTTGTGTGTGGCCATTTCAATGTGCCTATTGTGTGGGCACTTGAGTGATTGAGGGACTTATGAAAAGGCCAGTGAGTGATAGGCACCAGGCAGATGGGGGTGATGCAGATGACGTTTTCTACTCCACCATCTGTCCTCGAGTTCACTGTCTGAGGTCAGTCAGTCTTCAGGTGGCGAGATTCTAACTCACATTTCATCTCGGGTTTGTATTGTGCGTTGGTGCATGAATCACGTCTCCTTTCTCCCTCTGGCTGCCTAACCCTTCCTGTCTCTGTCCTCTCTGTCTCTCAGCCTCCAAGCAGTTTGCTGAGGAGGTGCTTCAGTGCCATAATGAGTACAGGAGAAAGCACCAGGCTCCTCCACTGAAGCTGAGCAGGAAGTTGAGCAGAGAGGCTAGCCGGTGGGTTAATGCACACACAAATCTAATTAGAAATCTAATTAGCAAGGGCTACACATACCAGTCATTGTCAAACTGCTCTGGATAACAGTGACAGTTCCAGCATGGCCTGTCAAATGAAATAACTACAAAATACAATATGATACTGTGGGTCTTGGTTTGTTTACATAGTGATTACAAGTTATGTTGACATTTTGTTTCCACTAATTGCAGCTATATTAGCTTTTCATATCATTATTCCTGAAGAGAATTTATTCTGTTGAGTAAATGCAAACTTTATCGGCACTGTCAGAGGCAACTGCCTTGGATAATAGACATTCAGTCCATTTCCTCAAGCATGTTTAATGGTACAATAACAACAACAATACTGAGCTGCTTCAATTTAAAGATACCTGATATTTGTTAATGTTTATTCCTTAACTGATTTTAATATGTTAAAATGTATTTTAGTCCTTTAATGATAAACTGTTTACATCTCTGCTGATGTGAGTGTATTCTGAAAACTGTTAATACCTATAATGATGAAAATTTGAGTTTGGAGATATTCAACTATTTAAAGTGCAGCACAGTTCATTTGTAACATGATGAATTGTGCTTTTACATCTAGCTCTGTGTCAACTGACATTTGTAAAGGCACTTACCATGCAATCATAACTATTTCACCCCTGTTAGAGAGAAAGTTATGGCGTTGTTCGCTCATTTACAGTCAAATGTCTTGGGAGTCATTTGTATTTCAGTTTAGATTTAGAACATAGTCCAACAAAATAAGTAACAAAGCCCACTGGACTTGTAATTGAAGAGCTGGAGTTTCATGTCATCCAAAAAGCCTCATTAACTGTTGGTATGAGGGACACCCATGGCATTTGACATCTGTTGTTTATCCACGCCATGTTGTTAGAGTCACTGAGGCCCAATGGCAGTCGCATATGTCAATACAGTCTTTTAAATGAACAAGTTACTAGGCCAAGCTGCTGAACCTTGTGTCGGTACTAAATGCTGTCAGCACATCAGCATCATGTTGATAAAAGCTAGTGGTACAGGAAGTATTAAGATCATTGACTTACGTAAAAGTACCAGTGCCACACTGTAAAAATACTTCACTGCAAGTGAAAGTCCTGCATTCAAAACCTTACTTAAGTATTATTGTACAGAAAAATAGTTCCTAGTTCTCTAGTCAGTGTTTTACTATTATATAGGATGTTTTTGTATTGATATAACTGCTGTAAAGAAAATGTTATATGAAAATTAGTTAAAGGTGAAGTGGAGTAAAAAGTACAATATCTGCCTCTGAATGTAGCTGAATAAAATGGGAATACTCAAGTAAATGACCTCATATTTGTCCTTACATACAGTACTTGAGTAGATGTACTCACTTACATTCCACCACTGAAGTTAGCATATACTACTTTATAATTCTACTTTACACTTTGCACTGAACTTTACAACATCTAATTAGGATGGAATATACACCCCATTCTGCCTTTGAACCAGTAATAATATCAACGCAATTACCAAAAGCAGCTATTCAAAGGAACTGGTCTCTGTGCCTCCATTGGAGGTAAGGGTTTTTAACTGTTTATCTTTGGGGGGGTGGGGGACAGCACAGTGCAGGGAGCTTTTAAAACCTGAGGCTGCTAGGCAGGCTAAATCTTAAGTGGTTATGAGTTTTAAAGTATACACCACTCACAGTGGGAAGCTCTTGATTGCAGGAATGAATTTTGTTGCAGGATTCATAGTAGAGAAGACAATTTCAATGGTGCTATTCACAACATTTCTGTGTCTCTGTCCACAGTTATGCTGAAAGTCTGGCCAGCACACGGATCCTGAAACACAGTGTAGAGTCCAGTAGAGGGAGCTGTGGAGAGAACCTGGCATGGGCCTCCTATGACCAATCAGGTACATATACAGTATATACATACATAGTACACAATATACTCTTTATACACCAGCTGAATGATTTCATGTATATGCCTTCTTTGTGGCGGGATGAGACAGATCTAATAAGATACATCCCTCCATAGATAATAGTTTAGTCTATGGGGCTTAAAGCAGTCTGTTCTACACTGAAAGTGAACAGCTGGGATCTATTTCCCCTCCACTTCGCACTGTGTTTGAGAGCTCAGACACCATGACTCACTGCAGAAATATGTCAGCGCGGGACCGTGTGATTCATAAAACATCTCCTACACTGCAGCACTGGGTGACAGAAATTGCAGAACTGTTCACAACATGTGCCCAAAGGGTATTTATAGCTCCAGGATCCAGTCTTCTTACATTGCTTTCATTCTGATCAATATGTATGACACAAGACTGATTTAATTGTCCTTTAAGTTGAGGTTACACTTTGTTCTGTGCACATGCAGGAAAAGATGTGGCAGACCGCTGGTATGATGAAGTGAAACAGTACAACTTCAACCGTCCTGGATTCTCCACTAGCACTGGTGAGATTTACACACCTTTCAGTGGCAAACGTTCTCTGATCTACAGTATAATAACAACAAAACATGACTAAATTCAACATCAGGATAGTCATAAATAATCACTTTTCCAATATTAATATACAGTGTATAACAATATGGCTTATGTGTGTATGTATTATGTGTATTATGGATTTCCAAAATAACATGATAAATAATTTAGAGCTGACACAATTAGGTCATTAATCGATTAGTTGATGTGAAGAAAATGTAATTATATTGAGTTGTTTTTAAGGAGAATGGCGTATATTCTGTGATTATGTGATAGTAAATACAATAGTGAGAATATCTTTGGGTTTTGGATTGTTGGTTGGAAAAAACAAGCAATTTGAATATTGGGCATTGGGAAATTTTTAATTTTCTGTTTACTCGTTGTCAGTTTCTCTGTGTCAGTGTCATGTTTACCCAGGCGTGGGCAAGGTTGTTGTTATTCCCATGCTGATGTCACACCTCAGTCAGTGTGTGACTGTCTGACTCAGTGACCAGCCATGGGGAAACTGAGGGGAAATCTCAGTCCTCTGTATCACTCCTCAGCTCACATGTCATTTCCACACGCCTGCCCTAATTTCTTCAGATGGTTTCCCATTGCCTCAGACTCTGTTTAACTTAATCACACATGCAGCAGATCACTCACAGGAGCTCATCCCAGTGATTCACACTGATTCATATAAGGTTGCCTGTTAGAGAAACAACGGCATAAATTGTACAGGGCAGAAGCAGATGTTTGGGACTGGTGAGAATAAAATTGAATGGAATTGAATTGAATGAGTAAGAGAGGAATTAAATCTGTAAATATTTAGAGAAACTTAAGTCTGTGTGCACTCAGCCCCAGCCATGTCCTAACACTGTTTTTTTTCTCTCTCTCTCTCTCTCTCTCTCTCTCTCTCTCTCTCTCTCTCTCTCTCTCTCTCTCGCACACTCTATTTTCTGCTTTTCATTTCTTTCTATTTATCATTTATCATATCCCCCACCATTTAGGCCATTTCACAGCAATGGTATGGAAGAGCACTAAAAGTCTGGGTGTCGGTAAGGCCATTGCATCAGACGGTTCTTCCTTCGTGGTGGCCAGATACTCCCCAGCAGGAAATGTCACTAACCAGGGACACTTTGAGAACAATGTCCTCCCCGCTAAATAATCAAAGATTCCCAGCTCACCAACACTTGACTGAAGTCCGGAGGCATTTATTTCATTTTCCAGGGGAGTCTGAAGTTATCTGCCTGCACTGCTATGGGGGATACTCAGGAGAGTTCAACTTCTTGCCTAATAGACAACCATACAACTATCTTGAAGGGATTTTGTAAGATGAAATGCAGTCGGACTTAAAGTCCTATGTTTGTTATTTGCAAATGAGTGTATGAAGAAGTAGTGCTTATTTTAAGAAGCACTAATGTTTGATATGACTTAACATTTACTGTGACCTTTGGATTGTATAATCTTGATGGCCATTTACTTTGCTTTTACAGTATTTCATTAATTAATGTCAATACCTTTATAATTCCACACACTGAAATACATCATAGCCTCACATCAGTATTTGTGTATGAAGGGAAACTAAGTCAGTCAAAAGGACTTTACACATTAAAATGTGGAGTCATTGCTCACTAATTTAAAGCAGATGACTCAACATGCTTGTTATGAGTTTGTATCATTGCCACCACTTGTCAAAGCAGAACCCTGCTGCAGTCCCAGATGTGTGTTTTGTACTCTAACCAGTTTTGTACAATAAAGTTGATAGATGCATTTATTTGCAATTGGCATCTGTCTGTGCTTGCTTGTGTCATCTGTATTGTGTGACATTATAAGAGAGTGAGAAACAGAAGAAAATGAGAGTTTAATTTTATAATGACACATCAGCTTTTTTAGAAAAATGCGACATCTGAATCTGGCACAGTGCTACCAAAGTGTAACTCTATAGTATGACATAGGCAGAGGCGTAAGACTGGGGAGAAAAAGGGGACTGGCCCTCTTGTGAAGAAGGCCCACAGAGATACTAGAATTAATGGCCATGGATGTGGGGAGGGGTCTATAGAGAATGCCTGTCCAGAATTCTGTGCTACACTCCCGAATAGAATAACTTTTTAGACAATGTAAGCAGTTGCAGTGTGTAAACACTGATTATTGAGCTTTGCATACAGTCCAAAAAACAATTTAGGAGTGCAAAGTATTTCTTTAATATCTGCCGACTACCTCTGTAAAACACTGAAACAATTATACATAATGGTAAAATTACAATGCAGCATACCTACAATGGTAATTTTAAAAATCCGGAAATTATGTTTCTGCCTTGCCTATTTCAGCCAGTCCTTGGCTTCTGCCACACATGAACAGCATGTAATGATAAAGCACAACTTGCACATTAAATGCTCAATCTAATTATTTTAATTTACATGAAGAAGCATGTTATGTGTTTTTCAACTGCTCATACTTGAAAATATTGGCCTGTTAACCCCTAACATAAGCATAAAAAGACAATAACTTAGACTATGTTGTTCTCGCTCAGTTTGATGACAGCAGGTTCCAATTGTGAGTTAAAAGTTGGTTTTGTTTACATTTGGATTACATATCCCATCTATGAGATAAAAAATATTTGATAGATTTACATTTGCATATGATATGATAATTTTTTAACATCTTTTTAAAAGTTTGGCAAAATTCTGCAAATGGGGTAAGGAAATAAGTTTAAAATATAGGCCTTGTGAATTTGCAGAATGTTAAGGACTGTGCTGCTCCTCACGTTAAAATAAGTTACACCAAACCATCTGCGGTCTTAAGAGTGAAATCAATTTTACAATGCAGTCACAGCCCACGTTGGAACAGACTTTATTTAGCAGATACTGGGGATGCAACATACAGTAGCAGCGATACAGAAGAGTCAGTGGCGTTTAGGCTTTATAGGCTGGAGGAGGGGGCCAGGAGTCAAGTCATCCTTACCACTCACATGGTAAGCTCCTATGGAGAACGAGAAAGACAGAAGAGACAGAAAGAGATTCAAGTAAGAATGGTGCAGTCAGTAAACATTAAACAGTGAAAGCTGTATACAATGTAATAAATAAAATCCAGATGAAAAAAAGATTAGATTTTCCTTCATTAAACTAGAATATGAAACAATACTGTTGAAATGAGATGAGTCACTGTAGGAGATGTCAAACTGATTAAATAAATAAAATCCTCTGATAGGCAATATGAGAGGCTCTGTTAATACTTTTGCTAGTGATCTTAAGGTAGCTTCATCTTACTTTCCATCTTGTCAAGAACAAAATCATCTGCGTCACTTAGACAACTCAGTTATCTGAGTGTGAGTTGTTGCTGCCACCTAGTGGGCATCAAACTGCACTGATGACCTACAGAGCCGTAGAGGTTGCTCAGTTACTGGGGAGAAATTCTACTTGTCATTTGTCCTCTGCTTTTCCTCCTTTACTCCACCCATCCTCCCTCTGTGCACTCCCCTGCTCACTGGCTATGACTCATTATTTTGTTCACCATCTGCCCTCCCTCTACCCTCTCGCTCTTCCCCTCTCACTCCCATCGTTCCCCCTCCTTCCTCCTCACCATGATAGCATTCACAATGTCATTCTTGTTGTGTTTCAGTGCACGGACAGCCTTGGCTCGTGACACATTGGCCTGAGCCATCACCAACTCAATGTCCCTCTGCTCAAGACCTCCGTCATCCACCTGATACACAGAAAGAAAGACAAAAGTCAGAGAGATATAACATTAACAACAGAATAAAAGATTTTACTGAGCACTACAAGATACTGTACTGACATTAGGTGTTCAAAAACAATAGCTTAGACAGTAAGTACCTCTTCTTCCTCCTCTTCACTCTCCTCCTTGATGGTGAGGCTGGGTGGGACAGGTGGGGTCAAGGGAGAAGAGGTCACAGGCACCTTGAATTTCTCTGCAGCTGCTTTGTGAGCCTGCTGAGACAGGTCCTCAATCTGAGAAGAGAGGAGAGATTGAGATAACATACATGTATCAAAGCTTGGATAATAAAGAAAGAAAGAAAAAAGAGAAAGAAAGAAAGAAAGAAAGAAACACTTACCTTTGCCTCTCCAAATACAATGTAAATGTCTGATGCAGGACTTTTGAACACATCTGGTCTGCTGATGACAAACAAGATACTCTTGGACTTCCTAATGGTGATTCTGGTCACACCATGGACTGGCTTCAGACCCAGCTTAGACATGGCCTACATACACATACAGGAGCAGAAAGAGCGAGAAAGAAAGACAAAAGAACACAAATTAAATAATATCCTCAAAAGATGAGTTTTAATATAATTTTAAACTTTATTGATTAATTTTTATTCCAACCTTGCGGGCCTTCTTCTCACTACGGCTCTGTTTTGGTCTGTTTAGCCCTTCATCTGCAGAAGAGATTGACTGAAGGGAAAAACAAATATCAGTTACTTTACAGATGACATTTTCATAAGTGACTCATCCCCAGCCTTCACAGCTATTTTGTTGTTGCCAGGCAGTTTTGAGGCAATGCATTTTTAGTTTATAGAAACAGCACTAACAGGAGTTTTCTTAAAGTACAAAAAAATACTAATTTGGCATGATATTATCCACTATGGCTAAATAAATAAAGACAATAAACTTCCTCAACTGAAAATATAAAGACAATAGCATGGTTATATCTTATATACAGAAGGCCAAGTGATTCTTTTTTATGTTTTGTGTTCTCCTCCACAGGCTGTCAGTGTGAAGCAAAGAATTTCCTCCTGATTGTGAAATCATTGTGGCGGGATCTTGAAAAAACAAGTTATATTTCTCAACATAATTTCAATGTAATCCCAATATAATACGTTATAAAAGTCCAACATTTTCTAGGTATTAGTTGGTATGCCAGAGGTGTTAGGTGTTAAAAAAAAAGATATAAGTAATACAGTACAGGAAAAGATGGTTCCCAATAAAGCAGCATGAACAGACTCACTGGGGGCTCTGATGGTCTCAGTGGCTCCGGCTCCTCCAGCTCAGGCACTGACCCCTCACTCTCAGACTCATTACAGGAAGCCAATATGGAACCTACACAAGAATATTGAACACACATTCAAGTACATGCAAGTGAAGAGTATCATATCCTTATTTCCATAAAAACTAATCACCATAGAAGAAGTAGGGCAATAGTGACTCTCATTAGTGCTACACTGATTAAGAGTCTTCATTAAAAAACCCAAAAGCTCACCCAATCAACTCCAGGGAATTTAATTAGCCTATGGAAAATGAATTACTATGTGATTTTTACATTACGCTCTGTTGGCAATAATAGGGCACTCTTCATCCATAATTCAAATAGTGAACTGTATAACGTGGAGCATTTACATGTCTTGTCATCTGTCACAAAAGTACAGCCACTTCAATCTATTCAGTCCTATTTTATTATATTCAAATAAATGTACATGTAACACTGAATAACTAACTGTGGGTTCACAATTGTAGAAACAGAAAGAGAGATGGAAATAGGCAGAAAAAGGGTGGAGCGTACAACACAGAACTAAAGAAATTTAGGGGATTCCTAATGCTGATTCCTATGTCCCATGGGAGGTCAGAAACAACTCACAATTGTTTTTGAAGGATAGGTCAATCTCTTCAGAAATCTTGTGGCTGTGGTTGATTGGACAGCCTGACTGTCTGTCGGTTATTTTCTGGGCAGAATAAGGTTGTATTTCCCGTTGATTGGATGGACCAGATTCTTTCTGCATCGATCCATTCCTTTTTCCTGCAACTCCTCTGGGCTGGGTTCTGTGACCACGTCGAGGCAGTCCACCATCATCCTCACTGTCTGTCTCTTCCTCAGCCAAAATGGGACCTTAAAGAGCACACATTGATTGATCATATTAGCATTTGTATATTTGTAGCTCACATTTGACTTTTTTTTTAAGCTTAAAACCTACAGACCAGGGGAATAGAGTAGCCCTTTGACTGTTGGCAGAACTGACTATAATAAATAGGATAGGGTAAGGAATATGATATGAAATGCGTCAGTGTGTATCACACTGTGATATAAATCTAACAAATTATCATAATACTCACCTCTGCACCTGTCTTGTGTGCTCCATGTCCGACCTTGCTTGATTTGTTTGTGAGGCTGGATGTTGAGATTAGGCTGAGACTGTGAATAGGACTGGGGATGGGAAATAGAGACCGGAACACATGCTGCATCTAGAGTCCCAGACCCAGGTGAAGATGACTCCTGGGTAGGCTGGGATAGGCTTAATGGCAAGGCAGTGGAGAATGAGGGTGAAGAGACACTTGTGGCAGATGTAGCTGATGTACAAAGGACAACAGTGACCTCTTGGAGGTTGTTGTTAGGAAATTGGGAATCAGGGGCTTGTTGTGTTGCAGGGGAGGTAGCGCAAAGCGTAGGGGTGGTGTGGCACATGGACAGTGAAGACTGTTGCTTGGCTGAGGGGACAGGTTGGGATTCCTGCACGGGTGTGGGGAGATCATTCTCTGGCTCTGTTGAGGCAGGTAGAGGGGAGGAGGAGGAAACAGGAGATGTTGAGGAAGAAGGTGGAGTCAGAGAGTATGATATGGGATCCTGGGTAGGTGGACTGTGGCCAATATCTATGTTGTTGTCATTAATGTCCACTGTGATTCCTCTCTGACTATCAGATAGTGGTCTGTTATCAAGCACTTCCTGTTCCTGGTGTAATTCTTGGTTCATTGCTAATACAACATTGAGGTTGTCTGCAGTACGCATGGTAGAATTGCAGTATTCATGGCTTGGACTTTTGACATCAGGGCTGGGACTGTCGTCCCCCTGCATCTGTGAACCAGATTCAGCCTGGCTGGTCCCAGATGTCCTCTGTTGACAGTCTGACAATGAAGCTTTGCTGTTTGCCTTTTTGCCTGTCTTAGTTTTAGAATTGTCCGCAATCCCCTTTGACCATCCATCTGCTGTGGTATTTAATGGAGCAGAAGGATTCTTTGGATCATCAACAGATTCAGAGCTGGAGTCAGCATGATTGCCTGTCTGGGATGCCCTGCGTTTATTCTGCTTCCCTCTCCTCCCTTTCTTAGCAGCTATTGGTTTATCTGTGCAAATTTCCCCTTTTGGGTTGTGACACGGAAAGTGCTCTGGACCATTCTGTGCAGGAGAGGTTTTCCTTTCCTTTTTGTTCTTCTTAACTTTCTCATTTGCTTTCTCTTCTGATTTGTCTTCCTCATCTTCCTCCCCTGAGTTACAAACAACACTCTTCTGTCCTCTAAAGGCATCTTTAGTCTTTGGTTCATCAACAAGTCTGTCAGTCACAGGACTGACATCACCTTTTCTTTGGCCTTCAGTCTGAGGCTCCAGCAGCTCTGACTGGGAACCGGTATTTTCCATCTTCTCTTGACAAGCTCTGCTTGGTCTGAATTCATTAGATTTACATTTTGGAGTAAAGGAACCAAAGGATCCGTGTAGCAAAGAAAATGCTGTATTACTCTCTGGAGTGATTATCTGACACTCTGGACTAGTATGACATATTGATTTGGTTTTATCTGGTGAACTGAGATGTTGGTCTGTTACATTTTTGTCCACAGGAGTGTCAACTAATGGTGCTGAGATGCGACAGATAGCTTCTTTTGAGGATGGGGCCTGTGTTGTGTCTGATGTCTGGTTTATGGAGCTGTCTGTTGGTTCTCGGTCTTCATCAGGAATTGTGTCCGAAACCTGAGGTGGCAACTCTTCAAGTGGAATATTGGAAACAGACTCTCTGACACTTACATTCACACTCTGGGGTCTCACTTCCTCTGATAGAGCATTCAGACTTCCACACATGGCTACTTCCAAGGAGTCAAAAGCAGAGTCATTGTTATTGTTAGAATTCCTCCAAGTGTCTTGTATTTGTGTGTCTGTGTTATCTCCGTCATTGTCTGGATTCAGATTACTTACATCATCCTCTGGGAATCTGGAGCTTCCATCCTCTCCTCCCCCTGCTTCTGATATCTCCTCAATGGACTTCCAATGGACCAAGTTGGAATCAGAAGCTCCCTCTCCTACCAATTCTTCATCAGCCATCTGATCCCTCTTTTCATACAGACTGTTGTTATCTTCCTCATCTAATACAGAACTTAGAACATTGTCATCATTTTTGCACTCTTCACTGCTCATGTTGGGGCCCATGGCCGTCTGTGTGCTTTGGCCCTCTGCATCACACATGAGTAGACTCTCAGCCTCTAACTCATACCTCTTCCCCAGAGACAAGGAGAGAGACTCCCCTGCTCCCCAGACCCCAAACTCAGCCCCTGATCCTAATCCTAGACCAAACCCCAGCCCCATCCTGTCATCACACCATGCTCCAACTCTAGGGCCCATCTCCCTGCTTGTGTCAGTTTCTGAGTTTTCCCGTTTGGGTGATATGGCAAGGGGGGAGTGTGGAGATCCTACAGCTCCCAGAACCCCTTCTTCAGTACTGAGGGTGTTTTCCCTCAGGTTCTCCTGAGCAGAGTCACCGGGGCAGTGTTCAGGGGTCAGGGTCAGATTGTCAGCAAGTTCTGAGATGATCTCTGGAGAGGCAGAAACAGGGATATTGCTGAGGTTAGGACTAGGGTCTTTAGGGCAGGAGAGAAGAAGAACACCTTTATTCAAATCATTGGTGGCAGTGGCCAGATTCAGAGATGGACCAGGATCAATGCTTCTACTCTCCACACTCATAGACTCTGAGGCATTCCCATTCTTCTGGTCAAGCTCAATGTCAGACTCCCTCTGAAAACTGGACCTACACATGGCCTCTGCCCCACCAGGCACATCAGATTTATTGGAGAATGACTTTGACAGTACAAGTCTACTTGCTCCTACAGTCCTGTGACTTTCTGGCTGATAATGACGAGGTTTGATGAGCAATTTGAAAGAATCTCTTTCTGGTTCTTCTTCTGGGGGTTCCTCCCCTGAATAATCATTGCTCTGTTTCAAATCAGTATCTGTCATCTGTGGATTTTCGTCAGCCAATTCATCCGGAAGAACTGAACTGTAAGGGTCTGTCATCTCCTGTGAGGAACTAGCTGAAGGGGGAGAGATGTGGACCTCAGCAGCAGGGTCACGTGGAGCATGAATGACAACAGGAGTGGTGGGAGGGTTCAAATTAGGGCTGTCTTTAGGTTGCTCAAGGGGGTTGGAAGAACCAGAGATATCAATCATCTCACTCTCAATCCCACTCTTGTCCAGGATGCTGGAGGATTCTGGTTGACAAGAAAATGCTTCTGAGTGATCGAGCGGCTTCTGGTGATCTACAGGTTTGTCTGTGCTCACGTGCACATGCAAAGGTTTTGTCTCACCCATTTCACTGGTAGATTCCAGTTCAGGATCTAACTGTGGTTTAGGGTGTTTAGATTCATCCACAGGTTTGGGTTCTATCATGTTGCCTTCGGGGTGGGCAGCAATGGCTTGAGAAAGACAGGTGGTTTTGGGGTGATCTACAAGTTTTTCTGTGCTCAGTTGTGTGTGCAAAGGTTCACTTTGACATGTTTCAATGGTAGACCCCTGTTCAGGTTCTGGTTGGATTTCAGCCGGATCAAGTGCATCCATTGGTGTGGGTTCTAGTGATTGTGCATGCCTCTCAGTGCTGTATAGACGTTCATCTTCCTCCCCATTATAGGAGGCAGAATCCAATGAGTCATCAGTATCGTCTTGGAAACAGAAGGATTCGTCCAACCCCTCATTGATAGATGTCTCTGAAAGTGAATGAAGGAATGATGCTGAGCTGTCCTCATCTTCAGGATCCTCCACTGCTTTGCTATCACACTCCTTCTTATCTTCTTCATGCTCTCCTTCTTCCTGTTCCTCCTCTTCTACCACTTTCACCTCTACCTTAGCTTCCTCACCTGTCTCATCATTCTCATCACTGTCATCTACATTATTTTCATCAATGTCATCACCATCAGCAGCACCATTAGCATTGCCATCACCATCCCCATCCCCATCACCATCATCATCATAGTCATAATCATCATCTTCATCTTCATCTTCATCATCATCATCTTCAACATCAGCCTCCTCCTCTCCTGCTGCATATGCATTAACATCTTTTCCTTCATTTATGTCATTAACTTCTCCTATTTCATTCTCTTCCTCTGTGGGAAAGAGGGTGATTTCCATTGAATCAGCCTTAAAGACAAAGCTAGTGTGAAGGGGAAAGGAGATGAGGGAGGCAGGGATCATTCTTTCCTCCTCTGGTATATCATCAGCACAGGCTGCCTGGGAGAGCATGAACGAACTTGGGCCGAGCCTACCAAAGGCTCCAGGACAGAAGGCATCCAGTGGGATGACAGGTGAATCAGGGCTAAGACTAGATGAGGCCATGGTCATGTTCTCTGTATCAGGAGTCAAGACAGTGGAGGGTAGTTCTGAGTGATCATCCATCTGATCATAATGTTCATCTGGCATACATGCCTCCAGTTGCAGTTTCAGGCCTGTCTGCATGGATCTAGAGTACTCAGCTGTTCCTGCATTGGACTCTTCCATTGGGCAGAGTGAGCTTTCAGACTCTTCCCCATCCTCCTGGGAGTCACTGCTACGGCTGCTACTGCTCCTAAGAGGGGAATTATCCTCAGTCACCCAGCACGGACGACAACTTTCTCTGGAAATCTTGATCTCTTCCCCTTTTAGAGCTTCTTCCTCTTCAAGGATCACTGTTCCTGTTATACCTATTCGTGAATTCATGACAAAATCCTCAGGACGGTATAAGCAGAAGTCCCTCGCCCTTTCCTCCTCCCGTTCTGGACCAGCTCGTCCTTTTTCCTCCCCAACTTCATCTCCAATCTCTGATAAGGAGCCCACAAAGCAAGCAGGGGCCTCCTGTGCTTCCTCTGTGAGGAGCAGGTTGGGAGAAGTGGAGGGGGAAGTGGAAGACGTGTAAGAGGAGGTCCAGCTGCCTCCCTCTGCTGTGATATAAGAACCAGAGGGAGAGGTGAGAGGGGAACAGAGGTCCTCACTGTCTGAGGGTGAGCCAGGGGAGAGTGGACAGGCTGGAGAGCCAGGATATGAATGATGTTTAAGGTGCGAAGAGCGGGAAGCCATCTTGATTGGGGTGGAAGGGGCAGTATAGTACAGGTCAGGGTCAAGAGATGAGGGTACACCCACTCGTAGTGGGTCAACAGCATAGGCAGGCTCAGAAAAGGACAAAGCAACTGGACAGGCCAGCTCAGAAAAAGAGAGGGAAGGCACTTCATCTTGAGAAAGGGTTTGACCCTCTTCCTGGTTGTCTATCAAGTTGTCAACTGTTGTGACTGGCTCTGGAGAGGGGGAGGAAGCGGGATTGTGAAAAGGGGAAGGGAGTGTGGTTGATGGCTGCACAGGGTCTTTTTGCTGCTCCTGTTGTTTTTGAGGGCCTTGGACCTGGTTTTCCTCTTTGCTGGTTTCCAGGAGGGTCTCTTTTGCTTGTGACTGGGAATCTGAAAAGCTTGTGATAGCTGGCAAAGGGATAGCCTGACCACTTGGCTCAACCAGTTTTTTCTCTTTCTGGATTTCTGTCGTTTTCAGCAGTGTCTCCTGACCCATCACCACCCTTGTGTCGATGGTCTGTGGCTCTTGATAGTCACTTTCCACCTCAGAACCAGTCAGGACCTGGGAATAACACATTGTACATACATATTAATGTTCATATTAGTATACTACTAAAATGTGCCTTGTAGCACACCTGCTGTAAAATTTCAAACATGCTCATCAACACGTAACACACACCTTGATTCTCTCCATTTTAACAGGGACATGGCGGCCACATGGTCCATGACCACCTAACTTTCCAGACAATCTGGGTGTGTTGTTGCGATGGTCAGAGCCTTCAGGTTGAGGTCTTGGAGTACCAGAGGAGCTAGGTATTGCATGAAATATTCGTGGTCCAAATGGAGAGGTGCATGCTGGGAGTAGCTTCTGAGGAGTACTAGGAGAAGGGCTGGAACCACTGTCACTAGGGGAAGAGCCACTGTCACTAGGGGTGGAGTCAGTAGATGGATGTCTGGTCATGTCTGAAAAACAGAAAAAGCAATATAAAACAGTTAAAATAAAGGGAGGAAGGGGCGGGGGGGAGGGAGTCAAAAACTTGGCCTAACAGAGAAGTGAGATCAATTGAGCTGACTGTATTATCTTGTATTACCACAACACTAGACATGATGTGGAAGGTTGCACCCCCTTTAGTGTACAATAATAGACTTTTTATCTCTTTAGTTGAACTTTACTTTTCTTCTCCCACACACTAACTCTGAGAGAGCTACAAAAAATTTCCCCAGAATGCCAGAGATTAAATATCTCTCTGTATGTTACTCTGACACTGCAAATGACTTTAGAGAGCAAAACAATCACAGAGACTGAAAACAGAGAGTATTACCAGGCTGTTTTTTTTTAAAGTGTTAGAAAACTAAACCATTCTGCCTGTAGTGGTCCACCATAAGGCTGGAAGTGGAAAACAATGCTTCTCTACATACACTATCTTACTTCACCTCTGAGTTTCTCTGTCTCTCTCTGTCTCTCTGTATCAACATGCACAATTGCACAATTAGCCAGGGGCAAAGTGAACTGTTATTGAATGTCCTCTTGTCCTTCTAGACCATGCTATCATCTTCATAACTGTCATCAGGAATGGAAAATCACTGAGATGAAATGACAGGATGAATGAAAGAAATGGAGTGAGTGGAGGGAGTCTCGTGCATGAGCAAGATAGGGATATCATATGGGGGGGAAAGTCTAAAAGACCAGTTCCACTGCTTATTTTTAATGATTTTGTTGTCAAATTCCTTACCATACAATAAAACCATACAATCACTGAAATATCCCTAAAGGATGTGATATAAGCCTCTTTCTCTATAGCACACAGAGAGGGAACAGAATCTTAATTTGCTCTCTTAACTGGGCCATTGCCACGGTGACCTCAATCCACATGCTGATTGGCCATTATAACACACAAGTGGCTAAACTCGGTGTCAGCCACAAACACACACTTGCTCTGCCAGGAACCCAGATATCACTCACTAATTCCCTCTGTTCTGTTTCCCCTCCTTTGTCTCTTTCCTTCGAAATGTCTCTCTAAACCTTTATCTAATCCTCTCCTCAGTCCTGTTTCATATATGAGTATTAAAAATAGCTGCCTCTCCTTGTTTCAGTTTTAGTTGTGACTCTTCGCCTCCTTCTCTCGCCTCCATGTTCTTTTGTTCCTTTCACATTGTATATCTCCTTTGCTTCTCGTCCCTTGGTGCTCTCCTGCCCTGCCTGTGGTAGTGGCGGATGCAATCATCAGCACTTAGCAGGGCAGCCTGATCACTGCCCTAATAATATGCTCTAGGTGTGTTTGTGTACGTGCTGAGTCATGCCTCAGACTATAAAACCTAATCAGAGAGATGCACAGTTAAGCATGCACAAAAGCCAACTCCTGTTCTACACTCAGATGTACAGCACTATCTAATATAAATAAATAGCACAGAGCAGTATTGTGGTTGTTTCTTCCTGCATGGCTACAATGATTATTTACATACCCATAGTATCTGACTTATAGAAAATCAAACAAAGCAACAGCTACATTGAACACATTCACAAATACTGTATCCTCCTCCCTTACATAGCTAGGCACTAGAATCACATGTAAGACCTGCATACTGTTGAAATACTGTTTTGCTAGGTTGCTAAACAAGCCAGTGACACGTATTACGTCTGCTAGCATTACTGTCAGTCTCGGTCTCTTTGCTGCACATTCAGTGCTGCAAGTAATCTGTGGATGCCTGCCTCTCTTCCCCTCCCCGGCCCAGCCTTGGAGTCTCCTCTGGGGGAACACAGTGAAATCGAGCACCCGGCTTGCCGTACAAAGAGCAGGCCGCAGCAAGCTGAGCAAACTAGAGCTGCGTCACAGAGGCTGCAGCACTGGCCTGTCAGCCCCAAGGGGAGCCTCTATTTCAGCTACAGCTCAAATTGAGCCATGAAGCTGAGACTCCCTAATAGTCTCAGGTGCTTCTTTCTCTATCTCCATCTGCCTCCCCTCATCTGCCTCCCCTCTTTAGTCATAATCAATCCTCTAACCTCGCCTTTTTACATCAAGTATGTGCCAGAATACTAGTTGTAACCAGAGCATCTGACAATTCTCTCCTCCCTCCTCTGTCAAGATTCAGGCCAAGAAAGCTTAAAATAATTTCAAGCCTATGAACAGATCAGGCCAATGATGAAGTTAGAGCAGGAAAATTTCCAAACCAGCAAACCACTTTCCACCTCTTCCAGCAGAGAGGACACACAGGGTTTTCTTTCTAGCCATTCTGGTTATCCATCATAACTGTCAACACTGTACTCATGAAAGCTATATTGTGTACAATAACTGTCAAAGACACAGTAGTCACAAGACTTCCATTGACGACATTCTCACTCTAACCATAATGGCTGGACTGTACTCAAGGGAACGTTAATAAAATCTTGGCCCTCCCAATCTGCACCGACCCAATCTTATTATACATCCCTATTGTAATTTGTATTTCCTTACTTATTTCATGACTACACAACTTCAAATATACAGCAGCAAGATGAGCAATGACTAACAAGATTTTAAAATAGTTGTTGACTATAACAAAGCTCTTGTGCCTGTGTGTTCCTACAGATTGCTGCCATGCTGCTGTGTCATGTTCCTGCTGAGGCTGGGGGAAGGGAGGAGCCTCTCTACGCTGCCTTTACAGCTCGCAAATTTGCTGGGAGGATGTGGATGCAGATGGGGTGGCACTGTAGCTAAATAGGAGGGATAGAGGTGAGGAGGCCAGGGTAAGGGTGGGGGAAGACGGAGCTGGGTGTTCTTATGAGGATAGGGGCTTGGTGCTGGAGAGACGGCAATTACACAAAGGTTTTAGAAGTCAGATGGTGCATTTGGACAAGAGATTGTGTGTTAATCTGGATTTAGTGATGAGGAGTGCGTAGAGGTGGGCTGGGAGTTTACAGTTCTGGGTTTCGGAGGCTTTGGGCATTGCTGCTAATAGCTGGGAGCTGGAGGGAGGGGGCAACATGCAGTTTAGTGAGGAGGCTAATATGCAGCTGAATCACAGCTGCACATGTCAACAGACAGATAGAAATGACCAAGCTCTAAACTAACATGCCAGTTTCAAGCAGATCATGTTTAGCTAGCAGTCTGTCACATTCACTAGCCAGCTTTCTATCCATGCTGACTGTCCCCCTTTCTCCCCACCTGCCACAATTTAATTAGTAATATCTATTTGCTCTACTATCCCCTGGTCTCTGTCTTCGATCACATCTAGCTGCTCCATCCCCAACCCAAGAGGTCCTACCTGGTCCAGGGAGCCCTGTCTCCTCAGCTCCCTGCTCTGGATGCTTGTCGGTGGGGACAGATCTGTGCGTGCTCTCCCCCGGCATGCTTCTCGCTGGCTGTCTTTGGCTCTGACGCAACAATAAACCATACAGCCGGAACAGACAAGGTGAACAGGGAGAGGGAGTGAGAGTGAGAGAGTGAGAGGGAGAAAGAAGAAGAAGGGGAGGGGGGAGGACCTGAATGCTCAGCGACCCAGCACTCAGATCTCCCCTGCAGCACGTGTCTGTCTATGTGTGTGTGTTTGTGTATGAGACAGAATGAGACAGACAGAGAGTGAAAGAGTGAGAGATGGGAGTATGTGCTGGTCTCTCTCTCTGTGGTGCAGCACAGTGATGCTGCTGTTGTGGGCGTGTGTTTAAGAGCCTCATGATCCAGTTCATCTGAATATGTGTGTGAGTATGTGTGTGTGTGTGTGTGTGTGTGTGTGTGTGTGTGTGTGAGGAGTGTATGTAGAATCTAATAGGGAGCTGCAGTATTCCTCTTGATGCCCAATTCATGCTCCCTCCCCCCCGGCCCCTTCCTCCCTGTATCTCTTTTCTCTGTCCCCACCCCCTCCCCATCTCTCTCAGCCAAGCTATGACTGGATCTTGGGAGATGATGTCAGCAGATTTCCACTGCTCTCTCAGTGCTGCCCTCAACCTTGAAGGAAAGGACCAGTACTGCAAAAACAAGAGAAATTGAATAAAGGAGGGGGTTTCAAGGAAAACAAAAGTATCGAGGGGGACAGGGAAACTGAAAACACAGACAATCAAAAGAGCAGAAACGAAACCTTAAAGTGTACTGCTAAATATACTCTTTGCCTCCTGTTCTGATTGCATCCCTAAGGAATCAACAAGGAGACATTTCCCCTGAGGGCAGCTACAGCATCTGTCTCAACCCTCCATCTTAGACACCTCTCCAGCACTCTAGCTGGTTCTCCTCCTGTGTTTCTCTACTTTTAAAGATAATAAGTGAGGGGGAAAAGTAGATGGAAATAGAAAGACAGAGAGGGGGCGGCAGCACTGAGCCAAATGATCAGCAAGGGTAGTTTCCATGGCAACCCAAAATTTCCCATGATGGAGTGCCAGCTCAGCAGAAGTGAGTGCCGCTTTACTCAAGGTGACCTCAAGAAATTAACCTGCTGATAAACTTGCAGCTTAAAAAAAGAAAAAACGTTCCTGAGTTTTCAACTCACATAATCCGCTGATTGTAGGTGTACACAGAAGCACTTCTCAGGTATCAGTCAGAGGCAGAGCAGGAACAATATGTTTTACTAGTATTGTCTGTTTCAAATTAAAATACTGTTTATTTGATATATTGGGTAGCAAAAAAGCTTGTTTATTAAGAAGGAAATATCATTGTGCAGTGACGCATTTTCACATCTTTTGTTAATTAGCTGTACCTGAACATATTGGCTGCACCTGCACACTGCCAACCTGACAGACAGGAGATAATATGATCGAGGAGTTCAATACTGGAAGTGCTGGCAGGGCTCTTTGTCAACAGTCCATCAATCGATCCATTAATCCCTGAATATCGGGAAGAATGAGGTAGGCACCATGGCTCTGGATCATGTAATGGTTTATCAGAGTAACAATTTATTTTTGTGTTTGTCATTTCCTGTTACTTCATTTGTCAGAATGTTTTTCTTTGGCTCCCTCAGTTTAGCTCTTTTTCTTTTTCTTCTGCCCTGGCTTGCATCCTGGCTTCCTCCCTCCCTCTACTTCTCAATAGCATCTAATGTCAGAGTGCTGCCCATGTTGGGTAAGCAGTTTCAGGTCAGCAAAGTGTTTATCTGAGAAACGTCTCTTTATAATAATGCTGTTGCTCTTTAAAGATTCAGTATTAAGATAAAAAAATTTAAAAAAATACCCACACAAATTTAACACAGTACCTGAAGAAATTAAACATGTACAAATGTATCCATTATCCTAACTTGCTATTTTTAGTGATTTTATTGCCTCGTATTTCATACTGCAAACCAAAACATTTTTTAAGTACTAAATAAACTACTTTTTGGTAACAAAGCTGTTTTAAGACACCTACTCTGCTGCTCTATTCTGATCCAAGAATTGCTTGCTAATAACACTGTTGCACTCACAGCATCATGCCAGGGAGGTGCGCCATTAGCTGTTAGATGTGAAATGAAACATATGCTGTCTGAATACCACACCAAATACTATTTAATGTACCAATGTGCACATCACACGAATGCCCCACATCCTGAATCTGAATCCTACAAGGCATATAGTCATACTCCTAAAAAAAATTAAAAAGACAAAAAACAACAGCAATAAAACACTTTATTCCATCACAAGAAGACACATATTCACAGACATTATGAAGTTATTCTTATCTATTCACATGCTGATAATGAGCACAATGTCTTGGCCAATATTTTACAAATGGCCCAGGTGCTTCAGCTTCACTGTCACTTGCAGATGCAAAAACTATCCATCGATCATTTCTACTGAAGGACTCGCTGCTGTGTTTATTTCTGTCTCTCTCTGGCTCCAAAACACATGCTCATCATCACCGTGGAAACAGGGAAAGCCCCACACGTTTCCAAGGGAACCAGAGTAAAAATATGATTTTTTTCCCCCTGACAAAGTATAAGAGTTTTCCTGCAATGCTGCGAGTGTGAATGTGGGTGTACGTGTGTATTCCTTGTGGTCCCATTTGGTTGGGAAAGCTTTGACTTAGCTGAGTCTGCAAATTTGCTCAAGACTGATGGGTTTACTTGGCCATGTCCTCAGCCACAGCCTTCCCAATGTTGTCCTTCAGGTATGCCAATTTCTGCCAGTTTGTCTTCAGCTCGAACCACTCAAAATATGGCACCTGAAAAAGAACAAAAAGGATGGATTTGAAAACCTTTCTTTAAAGAGTTAAAGAGTTAAGAACCTCCTTATTACCAGTCAGTGCTTAAGAGAATGCAATGATCAAACTCCTTTTATTGTCATATATTTACAGACACAAACTATGTACACATAGTTGCCCAGTTAACACATCCTGCAACACTGTGATGCTACTATTGGCTAAAGGACATTGTCCTAGATGAGAAAGAGAGTTTGGATTGGCCTAGATGAGGCAGGGCTGCTGCTGGAGCTCTATTTATACCACAGACTGCAGCGGGACCCACCTGACTCTCAGCTCTACAAAAGTATTATGTCCTGTTGTTAGCATAGCCTGTCAGATACATATCTCTGCCTCTGTTCAATGAAATATGACTCACTATCACAGAAAACACAACACACAGAGAAAATTATTTTTATTATTTTTTTTGGCTTTAGTGAGTGTGTAATGAAAAACTGATCTGAAGAACATAGCTCAGTTCACCCTATTTGCAGGTATAGAGGAAATAACAAAAGCTTTTACTTCGAAGTACATCACCACAGTCACAAATACTGCCACAAAGTTTGGCTATCCCCTCTCCTGCCTCTCCATACCTCCACTGTGATGAAGCCAGCCAACTGGAGATGTCGCTTCATCATGGTAAAGCGTCCCAGAAGGTCTTTAGTCTTTGAGCCAAAGTTTGGAAATTCCCAAGCCAAGAAGGCAAGCCTAAAATAAGATGGACATGAGTGGAACAGAGGGAAAAATAAAAGTAGATATAACATTCAAAAGAAAACCGAAAGTAAATCTTTAAACAACCTAAGCCCCCCTGATTCTCCTCTATGACTCACCGCCGGGCCCCTAGAGGTAAAGCCTTGTCTCCTCCTCCACTGGGTAGATGAGGGGCTTTCAGTGTTGAGATGTCAATTGGTTTGTAGTCACAATCCACAGCCATCTCTCCATCTGATTAGAGAAGGGTATGAGAGGTGTAAAAGAGCTCTCTGCCTCAACAGAAACTACTTCTCCTTTAGGTTTACAAAGACATGTGGTAAATATTTCTTTCGTGTGTAAAAGTCTCGTAAAACTCCAGTAATAAAAGCAACAGACAGCATGGTATGTATGTGATTTCAAAGTATATATGGGCTACCTTGGCCCCTTACCAATAGTCCATCCATACACAGTGTCAACCCTAGTGCGAAGGGCCTCTCTTCTCTCACCCACAAAATCCTGTAAAGCCTCTATCAGACTGCTCTGTAGGGGGGAGAGGACGGAGCTGCTGGCCAACACAGGCAGGGCACTCAAGGAGCATTTAGAATCTGAGGAATCCAGATGCTCTAACTTGAGAGTAGCAGCAATGTGGAGGAGCTTCAGCCTATAGTTCTCCGCTTGAGATGGACTGCCCGCTACAGAACAAAGACAGAAAAGATAAAAGAAAGAATGAGAGCTGACAACCCACTGGCACCAGTGCTTGTCAAAACCACTTCAGGAATGTTTTAGTAATCTGGGGAGCAGGCTTTGGTTCGTATCTGTGAGAGCTAAATGTGCCTAACCAGAAATCTATTGGTGCAGCACTGCCATCTACTGAGCCAGAATGTGTGTGCAGTGAGTTCCAAGAGCCTCAAGAGACAACACAGCAGATCAGGATGTTAAAAAATATGTAAAAAAGGAGTCATATCATTAGTATGGTCCCAAACAATAACACAGATTGTTGTTATTGTTGTGCTCTGCTGTCTCTGATACTTGATCTCTGGGGGGGCGCGCGCATTCTTACAAGGTGTCTGAACCACTTTCACCAGCCTCTCCTAGTTTAGAGGAGCAGGTGCTTTACTCCAAGGTTCCCCTAAACTGCTGACAGTGATGTATACTAATACAAAGTGTGTGTCTGCATATTTATGAATTCAACAGGAATGTACAGGAGATAAATGAATGCCCACAGCTACGTGTCTTACCTAACAGTTTGGAAACAACATCCTGTTGTAGGACCTGGGTAAGGTAGTGGGGCTTGGCCTGCTGTAGCACACACAGAGACCAAACAACATCCGTGTACACAAATGGCTCCAGGCCTGAGAGAGAGTCCTTCAGCATAGAGTGAGCCTTTGCACAAAATGGCACACAGAGCATACAATTAAGGTGTTAAGTAGGAGCAACAATGGACAGTCAACAAACAGCCTTTATTGTCATTTAGTACCATGGAATAGAAGTGTTCTCCTCTGCTGGGCTGGAAGTTCAATCTGGCAAATGTCATGAGCAGATTACAGAGGTGGACGGTTTTGTAAACCTGTCTATTTGCTGTATAGTGCTGGTGAAAAAAATGTAGAAAGAGAGTTACACAATGAGAGAGGATGATTCAATAATTTGAGATTAGAGATTAACGACTCAAAATTAATTTAACTGGAGTGGGTTTTTGACTGACCTCAGCAAAGGCCTCAAAAAGAGGGATGTGGAGCCATTTAAGGAACCCAAATGATTTAGCCAAGCGTGTGGCATTGGTGGCGTTGAGCTCAGGGACTCTGGGTAACAACTCTGAGGCTATTCGTTGAAACAGCTGAGAATGTTGGAAATTCAACTTCCCTATAGAAGGGAAAAGACCAAATTGTAAGTATTATACAGTATATTACTGAGCAAACAGTGCTTTAATCTGCTCTGCCTTTCACCAGAAATTATGTTTTTTACCCGTGAGAATTCAAAGTAGAATATTCAAGTTTAACAAATCCTGTTCAAAAGATTTACTGACAACATATTACTGCATAAAAATAGACCAGTTGTACTGACATTAACGCTTACATTTTCAGTGTTAAATCCAACTAAATAATATTATTTAGTTGGATTTAACACTGATTTAACTGATTTAAGTCTCTTGTCAATAGTCTTATAAGCCTTCACCGGTTCGAGTTGAATCATAACATAGCTTTCTCTCAACTAGCTTCCATTTCCCTGCTTGATTTGAACCTTATCTGCAGTCTGAACCCAAAAAGTAACAGTTTAATTAATCCTCCAAAACATCTATGTCATCAGTTTTATTACCGTATGAAAAAGCTATGTCCACCATCAGTGGAGTGGTGAACTCTGTCGACAGCTTCTGGAGAAGGTGGTAGGACAGAGCTCTGAACAGCGTGACAGATCTGCGGTTCTGAGCTGCCAAAGATACACAGATTTTGCGGATCTCTTCCGCTGTAAAGCTCTCTGCGATCTCTAAAGCCTGTAATAAAGACAGATAGAGGGACTGTACTATGGATTTGGGATTTTTAGTCTGTCCAGACTAATGATATATTCTAGTCTGCATACTAATCAGTGACCGAGTATCATTATGATGTTTACATTTTATACTATTGGCAAAATACACATTCTCCTTTCAATGATCTTGTGACTTTACATTAAAATTCAAACATTTTTAAGTGAGCAATTAAGTCCATGTTAAATAGTGATGGGCGTTTTTAACTCCGATACCTTGTCTTCAAGTCTGTCCATCAAGGCAGGTGATATGCGTTTTCCTTTGGATATTAGTGCACTGAGAGTTCTAGCATCAGCAATTTCAGTCCAGCGCAGTTCCAGCTGTTTTAACGCAGCATTCACTAGTTCCACATCCTGCTGTCTGCTCTTGCCTGCGCCCAGATTTACTATGTAGCTCAGCTGCTTGTAGTGTAGCCGTCGTATTCGCCACAGCACCTCAGCTTGAACAGAACTGAGTTGTTTCTTGGGGACATCCAGACTCCAGAATGCTCGCAAAAGAGGCACTAGATTGCTGCTCCACACTGTATTCATCTGGAAGAGAAGTAACACACACAAAAATGTGTATTTAATCCTAACAGACAAGCACAAGAGCTTGGATAAGATATCAGTCACATTACATGATGATAATGCAAGTCCACCACTCTTTCTGGCTTCCTTACCTGCTTAGATATGGTACTGGTCATATGCAGCAGCCTTGAATCCGTCATCAGTTGTGGATGTTGTTTCACAATCTTGAAGTCTATCACCAACTTTATCATGGCTCTAGCAGCCTGATTACCATTACCTCTATGCTCTTCCCAGGCCAGCAGGATGTCCTCTGGCACTGCTGCTTTATCCACAATGTCATCCAGCTTGGTGCGTACAGGCACATTTATAATGGGGTCTTTCGGGAGAACTGCCCTTCCCTCACACATTAACCTCACTGTGGCCCATGGCAATCCTTGAGCCCTCTGCACCTCAGCCGGCCCGGCCACGGGCGGAGGCAGACGGGCAGCAGCGGCCGGAGCCGGAGCCTGGGAGGAGGCCCTGCAGAGCAGACGGGCATATCTGCCCAAGAGTCGGCTGGCCATTGGTTCTAAGAGACAAAACAATGGCCACAGATAGGAAGGGTAAGAAAAGGTTTCTCAAAGTTCAACAGCTGGTCCCATCCCACATCCTGCTTAAGGGGGCAGTGGAGGATAGATCAAGATGTGTTGGTGAAAAGAAAAAGATCTTGGCCGTCTGTAAGAGACACAGAGCTCTCGGGTAGTGTAACGTTAACAACGAGGAAATGCTGGTTGTGTAAGCTACAACGCAGAGAATGACCTGAGGTACACAGTCTATGTATCTGCTGCTGTAGCTTTGACTGAAGCGATAACTCTCTGCAGTGTTCACTGCTCCTGTCATGTAAGCTTCAATCCTGACCTTGTCGCAAAACCGAAAGGCCGCCGACCGACAGCGGCTCGTTCCTCCTCCGGTAATCGATACAATGAGGTTTCCTGTGCAGAGGCAGAATGCACACTGAGCCCACAGCAACACCTGATGTCACACAAATACAACACTTACCAGTTATCCCCGATAAGTTTGATGAAAGCTGCTCACATGGAGAAGTCTGTCCGGCAGAGTCGCAAAATGATGACGTCGCAGGACGGCATCTCGTAACTCCTCTGACGCGGATGTAATTCTTCTTCGTTTATGTTTAATGGCAGATTGCAATCATTTACTTTGAAGGTGCACAGCGCCATTTACTGTACCGGAGTAATATAATATAATATAATATTATTTATTACATGATACAAATTATATATATATATATATATATATATATATATATATATATATATATATATATATAAATATATAAAATTCTATCATGGCTTTCTGTGCATCCTTTACCCATTCTCCAGTTGTCCCCGGTACCCCTCCATGGTCCTTTACCTGCCTTCCTGATCCTTTGTATAAGCCGTTCCCTCTCTTACTCATATTTATTACAATTTAAGTATGTGTTCTACATTGTTTTGTTATGCCCTGTATGATCAAACCTTAAAACGACTTCCTCCCTCTTATTTCTTCTCCTGCGTGCATTTATTGATTTCTGCCATTTGTAATATGATCTAACCTTATTACCCCCTCTCCCATCTTTCTTGCTATTTTTTCCTCATCATTCCCTTTTTCTATTATTCCTTCCCTTCATCAAAAGGGACATCCACAATATTTGCCTTATATGTTATGCTCCTTCAGTCCCTTTAATACCGACAGGAGCAGATACCCAACAGAATATCTTTACTCTGTGTGCTTTAAACAGGCTCTACTATATATAGGCTCGTTTAAGATGAGCCACGCCTCCCCAGGATCGATCGCCGCACAATGCATGCCGGTTAGGTTTATGTCCGACTTGCTCTGACGTCATGCACACTTGTTCAACGACTTAAACTGCGGGCACGCGGGCCATTTCCGGCAAAGTGAGCAGAAACATAACAGCCTGCATGAGACATGAAGAGGAGCAAAAAGAGGTGGATCCGCCATTGTGCGTGTGTGTGTGTGTGTGAGAGAGAGAGAGAGAGAGAGAGAGAGAGAGAGAAAGTACAATTAAAATGGTGAAATAAGAAATGAACTATAGAAATAGAAGAAATATTCTCCTCCACAGTTTATTCTGTGGGACACAATAAAGCTCAAACTGCTCCCAATAACCAACGCAGGCTGGTCTGGTTTAAGTTGGGTCTCTAAAAAAAGAGTGAGATGGGATATGTTGCCAATAAATAAACACTTAATTAGTTTAATACTTCATATATATACTTATATAAACAATATTGTTAAGAATAGTTAAATACATTTGGCTACAATATAAACACAAGGGTTAAAATAGACCCTGATAAAAACCTTTATTATTTTTTGTACTTGTTTTTAAATCAATTTAAACTACCTCTTCATATATTATAATAAAGACAACAGCAATTAATGAGTAAAAGGTCAAAGATGCCTGAAAATGCTTGCAAAGGGCTGATAAGAAGTTATCTGGTTGTTTGGCTGAAAGATGATATAAAAATGTGTATGGTAGTAATGACATTTTCAGATCATTGCACTTTCTTGTAGTACTTAAATGTTAAAGTGGCCCTCCTACAAGATGACAATAGCTGTCGTGGCCCCAAGCCCATTTGAGTTTGAGACCCCTGCTTTAGAGCTAGGCACCGCAGTTGCTCTTCACCGACTGCAAGACCCAGGGAATGATGGGAAAATACCCGGCTGTCGCCTGATCAAAGAGCTTTGTCACCTCCTCCTCCTGCTGCTGCCGTCTGGTCTCAACCACTTTACAGACGAGGCACAGTTCATCTCGAATGAGCATAATAACACAAGTAAAATGTTATTCTCAATAAATTATGCTTATGTTGGACAAGCAGCGATTCTTTTCATGTCGGGGTCACTCAGTACATTAGCAAGGTTTGGATACTACACTCGCATTTCGCAGTTTTTTGGGTAAACCTACAGCCTCCACCATGTTGAACTGCCATGTTTCTACAGTGACCCTGAGCGTATAAACCAAACACTGGCACTAGATGGGGCCTTTCACGTTTTTTGTGAGTTTCATGGCCACTGTAGTTTCTCCTACACACTTGGAAGAGTGATATTCAATCTGCAATCCTTCTTAAATTTTGCTACAGAGGTTGTGTGTTTGTGTGTGTGTGTGCGTGTGTGTGTGTGTGTGTGTGTGTGTGTGTTTGTCCTTCTAGCTGCGCCTGTCTCTCTATTTTGTCATCTCATCACCCCCCTTATTCTCTCCGTCCTCACCTGTTCCCCCCAGTAATGTGTAATTAGAGCTGATAAAATCGGGCCGATAACATTACTTTGATTACACAGCCACTGTCACTCTATGGTATACAGTACAATATTGACTCTTTTAAACACAACTTATCTCACCTGGATCTTATTAACCCAGCATGCAACATGTTGTGGGCAGGAACATTTAAGGGACAGGGTGACCTTAGCTCCATTTTTACTTACTTCTCTTCGGTACACAATAATATGATATTATAGGATTCAAAATAATGCTTTTTATAATTGAGTCATTCCCATGTTGTGGAATGATTTACTGTCTAGTATTAAAATTAGAGGGCTGTATGTGTGTGTTTGGGTGGGATATTTCTTATAGGCATTATTACCGATTAATTATATTTCACAATAGAGTCGCTATCTGCAATTATAGTGTGCCTTTTTTAACCTCTACATCCTTTGTCATAGGTTCTTGATATGTAGAGAGCATGGTAGAGAGGGCTGCTGACGCATGTCTGATATAATGACCCTCAACAGCCTAGCACACAGGTTAGTGCTGGGCTCGAATGTCACTGAACAATTGTATTCTTGATATTCCTGATCAGCCATTTTGGTCATTATTCTCAATGATGAATTAAGTGACTTTTGGATTTTTGTTTCATTATGAACATGATCTGTAATCCAAAAGCCCCATATGTAAAACTCAAAAGGTTGCAGAATCCTTTGTCATAAGTCTGTTATACAGACAAACTAAACCAAATATGAATGATTGGTGTTTTCTGTGTTCAAATTTGTAATGAGTACTGTTTTTAAATCAAAAGAAACTACCACTTTAATCCAGCACCTCTTTGCCGAAGGCTGTGTTTTTATTTTAACAATGGTTCTCAGTCATATACTACAGCCCTGAATAGTTTTTATCCTATAAGGTGTTAAATGCATCAACCTTGCAAATTAAAATGCTTATAGTCCCTTCTGTTAATAACAGAATGTACTGAACCAGTTTGATATGTTACATTACACAAATTCAAATATATAACTACAAAATATAGAGTTATGAGGCCTCACATTTTTGTAAGAAGGTGCTTTTTTGTGCTAGTGTAAAGACTCTGTTTTTAGTGAGTTGTGGTGGAAATGAAGTAGGCACAGCCACACAAAGTGACAAATGAGGTGCACACACCTGCAGAGAAGGGTGTATTAATCAAATGTAGTGGTAGTGTGGGGCAGACAGAGGAGGAGATGGGTGAGGACAGAAGGTCATCAGAGTAAACACACTGCCAGGCCCTGTACCAATTAGCCTACAGGGGGGAGGAAAAACAACTGCAGTGGACATGCTGACACCATTAACTTGCCTCTGTGGTTGATGTCACTTGTGCTGATGAGCTGGGATTGGCATCAGGTGTGATTGCTGATTAACTCCGGCTGCAAGCAATTTTCTCCCTCATGTCCTCTCCCCTTGTATTTGGCTTTGTGGCACTGCAGGGCAATGCTGACTGTCTGGCCTGGTGGCACTGCTGTCAGGCTATGGATTGTGCATGCTTGAGTTTAAGCCTCTTCCCTCTTCTTGTGATTCTCAGCTCATGTTTATTGTATCAAGCCAATCAATCCCATTCAGCCTCCGGAATAACTCGGTGGCCAATAGTACATTGTAGTTGTGTAGTGCAGCAATTGGTGTAAATTTGATACAATGCAATGTAAGGCAGACTGGTAGGAATGACATTGGTCTGTTTTAACCTTCACTGTTCCTCTGCTCTTTACTCCCAATCAGTTTATCCGGATAAGAAACGTGCTGAGAGGAGATAAGAGATACCGGAGAAACAGTAGCCTACGCATAGCTTATGATATGAGTGTATTTGTATGTATGTGTGTGTTGTGTGTGTGACCTGGCTAGGGGTGACATTGTTGCTACTTGAGGTACCATTTTACGCAGGTAGCCGTGTAAAAGTGCGTGTTTAAACATATGTGTGTTTGTGCGCATGTGCATATAAAAATGGGAGTTGTTATGTATAAAAGGCTTTTCCAGAAAAGCTGTCCTGTTTCTGACCACTGTGTGTGTGTGTGTGTGTGTTTTTGTGTGAGGGAGAGGGAGAAACAGGGTGTATGTTTGGGACTGGACCCTAACTGAAAGCCAAAATTCCGGGGGCGAAGAAGGATCGAGTGGTCTGGACCTCCATTGATTTAGGAGAGCAGTCCCCTATTACACCTGCAACCATGAGTAAACAGGTAGGAGAGCCAGTAGTAGGCTATTTTATGAACGTGAAAAGGGGGATTTTTTGTCACTGCAGGCTGTTGACTTCCTGTGATGTTCTGAATGATTTGAAAGATTAAACTATAAACTCCACTGGGGGTGTCTCAAGAAATATCACTGAACCTCGAACCCTTTAATATAAGCACATCAACAGGTCTTCAGGCTTTTAGGTCATACGAGTTTTTCACAACCTTATCAGGAACCTTTCTTTGCTATTACTTTTTTACTTATTCATTTTTTCTTCCGTACTATACTCTATTCATATATATTTAAGTTAGAACATTACATTTTAATTGTAGTATAGTATAGTATAGAAGTATAGTTTTTGTATTAGAAGTTATTATACTTGAAATGAGTCACTGAAGGTCATTGGTCAGTCATTCAATAAATCCAGTCAGTTGGTTAATTCAATTCCTATTGATAGATGTTTTCACCAGTGTCTTTATATACTACACTACTGTATTTAAACTAATTATTTACTTGAAACCATTGAAATAGTACAAATATCTAAAGTTATCTTAAGATAACAAACTTCTACTTCACAATTGTGTAATAATGCAGTCATTTGCCTTGAGTTTTTAAGTTTTGCCATCTGATCAAGTTATTTCAGAATGCATTTGTTTTCTTTGACTGTTATGGATTTAGTGTACTCCAAGCCCTAAAGTTTTGAGATTATTTGCCTCACGCAAATCGTGTATGCAAGTATTTTTTTTTGGAAATATTTCGATTACATGAGCTGTTTGAGGGGTCACTTAGTAAAGAGCAGATATATAAAGAATATTATATTTTCTGTCTATATCATGGAGAATCTCAACCTACTGGACAGGTTTCATGCATAAATGTGTGTTTTGCCAACAACTGTCTGCATTTAGGACACGTACGACATGTTTGAGATGGATGGAGACATGGATAAGAAGAAGAAGAAGAAGCAGAAGAAGAAGGAGAAATTGGAGGGCATGAAGAAAGAAATGGATATTGTAAGTACAGCCCAAAAAATAGTAGCATTGGTAGAGAGGGTTGTAGTAAATAATGACACATGTAATGTTTGACAGTCCTTTAAAAATAAACCTACCTGTGATTTATAGGTGATACTACAGAATCCCTAAGGCTGCACATAGTGACAATATGTAACTTTAGTTTAGTTGAGAAGACATAATGAAGTTTTATTCCAGCCACTTATAACCACCAGGTTATAACCAGCCCGCTGCGAATAAATCACCTTGGTTCACTCTGATTTGCCCTTTAAACGTTTGTGTTGAGTCAATGTTGTCATATGTCTCCTACTACAGGACGACCATGAGATTACGATTGAAGAACTAGAAATGAGGTACAACACTAGTGTTACCAAGGTAAGACATTTCTTCCATAATGACTTTCTTTCTTGTACTTATATTCTTGTTATAAGTTAATTTTCTTAATTTATTTCTTTTTTCTTTCATCCAGCACCTCCTTTCTACCTTTGTATGGATCCTGGACATAATTTTTCCAAGCTCCATTTTTCCCCAACCCTACACACTTGTTTCATCTGTTATTCTGTTGTCCATCCACAGGGATTGACCTCCACCTTTGCCCGTCAGGTCTTGGAAAGAGACGGTCCTAATGAACTGAAGCCTCCTAAAGGAACTCCAGAGTATGTGAAATTTGCCAGGCAGCTGGCTGGAGGGCTGCAGTGTCTGATGTGGGTCGCGGCTGTCATCTGCTTCATCGCCTTTGGAATTGAACTTGCGAGAGGGAACCTCACCAGCTTTGACAATGTGACTTATATTTCCATTTACAGTGTTTCTCCTTTATTTCACTGTGGGAAAAAACCGACATAGAACACATTGTTATGGTTGCATCTTCTTTCTCACTCCAGCTTTATTTGGCCATTGTCCTAATTGCTGTTGTCGTGGTAACTGGTTGCTTTGGTTACTACCAAGAATTCAAGAGTACCAACATCATTGCCAGCTTCAAGAATCTGGTGCCACAGGTGAGTTGCACATAACCAGTGATGGAAATGCTACACCATGTCAGCATATTGTTGGATTTTTAATATTGATTTTCTTTTATGTCACTCTCTTGTTTCCCTCACATACCCATTTTTGCTAATCTTACCCAACAATCTCCAACAATAGCAAGCTATTGTGATCCGTGATGGCCAGAAAAACCAGATCAATGCCATTGATCTGGTGGTGGGGGATTTGGTGGAGATCAAGGGAGGAGACAGAGTCCCCGCTGACATTCGCATCATCACTAGTCAGGCCTGCAAGGTAGATCACAAACATGTATATCCATGCATATATATGGGCAAAGAGAGCTTGTTAAAAAAGCACTCCAATTAAATTGTGTCATATCTGAGGGGCAGGTGTAGCCCAATCCATTATCATGTGGATGAACCTTTTGTGAATATACTCTGTGTTCCAGGTGGACAACTCGTCCTTGACAGGGGAGTCTGAACCGCAAACCAGGAGCCCAGAATGTACTCATGAGAATCCACTAGAGACCAGAAACATTGCGTTCTTCTCTACAACCTGTCTGGAAGGTACAGTAAACAGTACATCTACATAGCCTGGCCTTTAGCTGGAATGGACTGGATTGACATTAACTCTCCTGTCCTCTGCAGGTGTTGCTACTGGTATGATCATCAGCACAGGTGATCGTACCATTATCGGTCGTATTGCCAGCTTGGCAAGTGGTGTGGGAAACGAGAAGACACCCATTGCCATAGAAATCGAGCATTTTGTTGACATCATTGCTGGCCTTGCAATCTTTTTCGGGTTTACCTTCTTTGTGGTTGCCATGTTCATCGGATATGCCTTCCTGGAAGCCATGATCTTCTTCATGGCTATTGTGGTGGCTTATGTGCCAGAGGGGCTACTTGCTACAGTTACCGTGAGTCCAAATAGCAGAATTTATGGTGTCCATTATGTCTTTTAATATCAGAACTGGACTGTATTTTGGATGATAGTACCAATTAAAATCCTGTATATTAGTAAATGGTAAATCAGTATGTTTAATCGAGCACTGCTCTGTAGTAAGCTGTCTCTGTCAACAGGTATGTCTGTCTCTGACTGCTAAACGACTTGCCAGGAAGAACTGTGTCGTGAAAAACCTTGAAGCCGTGGAGACATTGGGTTAGTTTGCCTATACACACATCCTGTTCCTGACAGTTTTGTTGAGTTCAGGGACAGTCTTTTATACCATCTGGGAGAACTGAAAGAGATCGTTTTATTTCTGTTCAGGTTGTTTTAAGTTGCAATGTGTAGAATAAAAGTGATACAACCCCTCTTTCAAAGAAAATGTTCTTACATCCTCAACTACAACTCCACACCTCATAGCCTATAATGACTAAAATTTAATTTAAAAGTGTATCTTATAAGGATTTGACTTGAGAAGCTTGGTCTCTACTGTGTGTGTGTGTGTGTGTGTGTGTGTGTGTGTGTGTGTGTGTGTGTGTGTGTGTGTGTGTGTGTGTGTGTGTGTGTGTGTGTGTGTGTGTGTGTGTGTGTGTGTGTTTAGGCTCCACTTCTGTGATCTGTTCTGATAAGACGGGTACTCTAACCCAGAACCGGATGACTGTAGCTCATCTTTGGTTTGACAATCAGATCCACGCTGCTGATACCACTGAAGATCAGTCAGGTAAACACATGGATAAAAGCCTTTGCTCATGCTTGTTTTTTTACTTTTTAGAAAAAGTATTCATTTGACTGTGTGGTTTCCAGGCCAGAGTTTTGACCAGTCATCAGAAACTTGGCGATCACTGGCGAGAGTGGCTTCCCTGTGTAACAGAGCAACTTTTAGACCTGATCAGGAGGGTGTGCCTATTCCTAAGGTACAAGCATATAGTTGTTAACATCCATGTGGTGTTGACAAAATGTTCTTAATCCTAATTTTTCTAAATTGTATTTTGTATTTTGCCTACATTGTTATTTTTGATTCCCCATTTGTCTTAATGATTGTAAGAAAAGATTTGTTCCTTTTGTCCCTTTGTATCTCACTTTTATGACACAGAGGACTGTGGTGGGAGATGCGTCAGAGACAGCTCTGCTGAAGTTTACCGAGCTCACTGTAGGGAACATCATGGACTACCGTAATCGCTTCAAGAAAGTGGTAGAGGTGCCCTTTAACTCCACCAACAAGTTCCAGGTGAGAGCAGGAAGTTTTGTTGTTAATGGGATTTGTATCATCCTTGATCGATTACGACATTTTAGACCAGAAGAAATGTGGGCAAAAGATTCTATCAACCATACCATTCTCTCCAGCTGTCCATCCATGAACTCGAGGATCCTCTGGACCTACGCTACCTGTTGGTGATGAAGGGAGCGCCAGAACGTATCTTGGAGCGCTGCTCCACCATTTTGATAAAAGGCCAGGAGTTGCCTCTGGATGAGCAGTGGAGCGAAGCTTTTCAGACAGCTTATATGGACCTGGGAGGACTGGGAGAGAGAGTACTGGGTTAGAGAGTATTTCTTATGATCCCTAAACTCACCCATCATGTGGCTTGCTGTATTGAAAATATCTTTCCAAACTGTCAGTTCCCTTTTGCTTACAGCATATTGATGTGAAAAAAGAATCTGCTTTTCCTCCCCCCCAGGTTTCTGTCACATCTATCTGAATGAGAAAGAGTTTCCTCGTGGCTATCGATTTGACCCTGATGAGATGAATTTCACCACGTCCGGACTGTGCTTTGCTGGTCTCATCTCAATGATTGACCCCCCCAGAGCCACCGTACCCGATGCAGTGATGAAATGTCGTACTGCTGGTATCAGGGTGTGTCCACAGTGCCCAAAAACACATGAATTTTGCAAGAGACTGCCTTTTATATTCATTTTCCTGTCTCATAACTTTTGTTTACATCTTGGAACTTCAGGTTGTCATGGTGACTGGGGACCATCCAATCACAGCCAGGGCCATTGCAGCTAATGTTGGTATCATCTCAGAAGGCAGTGAAACAGTGGAAGATATTGCCCAGAGGAAGCGCATACCTGTGGAACAAGTCAACAAGAGGTACTCCCATCACTGACTGCCTGTCCATCGCAGTATAATGTTTATTCACATGGGCTATTGTGTGTGAATGCATGCATGTGTCTTTGTCTATTTAGTGTATGTAACTCTGTTGTCTGCGTGCAGGGACGCCCGTGCATGTGTGATCAGTGGTGGTCAGCTGAAAGAGATGAGCAGTGAAGAGTTGGATGATGCACTACGGAACCATCCTGAAATGGTGTTTGCGAGAACATCCCCTCAGCAGAAACTGATTATTGTGGAGAGTTGTCAACGTCTGGTAAATACACGTTTAATACACACAATTTATCATCTGTGCCCTCTCAGTCCTGCAATGATTGGAGTTATTTGATCATTTAAAAACTATATGAATCCAAAGCAAGTTTCCTATGCACATAATTTATGAAGTATCAAGGAGACTATTTGTATTCATATACTGTGTGTGTGTACATTTATATGTCTAATGTTTTCATCTGTCATGCCTAGGGCTCTATTGTCGCTGTGACAGGTGATGGTGTGAATGACTCTCCGGCTCTTAAGAAGGCTGATATTGGTGTCGCCATGGGGATCGCTGGGTCGGATGCTGCCAAGAACGCTGCAGACATGATCCTGTTGGATGACAACTTTGCTTCGATTGTTACTGGAGTGGAGCAGGGTGAGAATAGAGGAAAAAATAGTTTTGTGTTTTTTGACCAAACAACACAATGTTCACGGTCTGGGAGATGGCTCACTCATAACCTCTCTCTCTGTTCAAGGATTGTCTCTGTTCTCCCTGTTTGGTCTCTGATATTTAAACTCAAAAGAGCACATTATTTGAAATGTACACATAGTTGTGTGTGTGTGTGTGTGTGTGTGTGTGTGTGTGTGTGTGTGTGTGTGTGTGTGTGTGTGTGTGTGTGTGTGTGTGTGTGTGTGTGTGTGTGTGTGTGTGTGTGTGTGTGTGTGTGTGTGTGTGTGTGTGTGTGTAGGCCGTCTTATCTTTGACAACCTGAAGAAGTCTATTGCCTACACACTAACCAAGAACATCCCTGAGCTGACGCCATATCTGATCTACATCACCGTCAGTGTGCCTCTTCCTCTGGGCTGCATCACGATCCTCTTCATCGAACTGGCCACTGATATTGTGAGTAATTACCTCATTAGTACCAGTTCAGCATGAAAAAGCAAATGACTAATTTATGGTCATTACACTGACTATTTATTCCCATCAGAGATGATGATTGTGTTTTACACTTGCTTGCATTTCACAGACACACTTTCATTTTGAATCACCACACACCAGCCTTAGTGGTGATTTGGTGACATTAATAGTAAATTAGCATTATCATTATCTTCCTCACGTCTGTATCTGCTGTACAGTGATTTCTGTTCCTGTCTCTCCTGCAGTTCCCCTCTGTCTCTCTGGCTTATGAGAAAGCAGAGAGTGACATCATGCACCTGAAGCCCAGGAACCCTCGCCGTGATCGTCTGGTAAACGAATCCCTGGCTGTGTACTCATACTTCCAGATAGGTGAGACAAAACATGTAGAAATATGTGTAACCTCAGCTACACTGAAATAAATATTTACTTCACACTGACACAAGTTGGCTGAATGAATCCCCAGTGCTAGGAATACATGCATAGCCCTCCTACAGACTTTGCTAGACACATCTCTTCCATTGTTGCACCCAGTAAAGCAGATAAGATAATACTTCTAATAGAGTGCGTACCTCTGGAGGAGGCTGAGCCACTGCCCCATATGCTCACTGAATGGTGTCACACTGCCAGTGAACTAGATCTATACAGGCTTAAAATAGTATTTTCATTTCTTCTTTCTCTGTTTTAGGAGCCATCCAGTCCTTTGCAGGTTTTACAGATTATTTCACAGCCATGGCCCAGGAGGGCTGGTTTCCACTCTTGTGTGTCGGCCTGCGTTCTCAGTGGGAGGATGTTCACCTTCAAGACTTACAGGACAGCTATGGACAAGAATGGGTTAATATAGACTTGAGATCCTACCTTTGGGAACTTTTCAAACTGTGGACACAAAATGTCTCATTTTTGTCTCCTGGGTGAAGGGAATATTTGTTTTTGTTTTTACCAAGCTGGAAACCAAATAACTCCTCCGTTGTCCTCTACTCTGCTTACAGACCTTCAGTCAGAGGTTGTACCAGGAGTATACGTGCTACACTGTATTTTTCGTCAGTATTGAGATCTGTCAGATCTCAGATGTGCTTATCAGGAAAACTCGACGTCTCTCTGTGTTCCAGCAAGGCTTCTTCAGGTCAGTAAAGTGCAATCGGGGGCATTCAGTCTTTTCATGTTTTTGTCAGTCCATTTCACATGCACACAATTAGACCTGAACTTATGTGCCTCTGATTGTAACAAGTGTTTGTTTGTGTGCAGGAACCGTGTCCTGGTTTCTGCCATAGTCTTCCAGCTCTGTCTGGGTAATCTGCTTTGTTACTGCCCTGGAATGCCCAATATTTTCAATTTCATGCCTATCAGGTAAAAGCACACGGAGCCTCACTTACATGGTCACCATCTGAAATCAAAGCTCGGACTTGATTAGGAGGAAAAGGTGTTCAGTGTAGAAAGAAAAGCTTCAGAAGCTGGCCTAATGTTATATGTTGTGTTTTTTTCTTCAGAGTCCAGTGGTGGTTTGTTCCTGTTCCATATGGTATTCTAATCTTCGTCTATGATGAGATCAGGAAGTTAGGAGTCAGAAGATATCCAGGAAGTAAGCCAAGATTCTTTATCCTTCCTTCTAACTATTTAAAATGCATTCATCAATAATCATTAACATTTCCACTTCTCTTCAATATTCAATAATGTGTATTCTTGTAATCTCCCAGGTTGGTGGGATCAGGAATTATACTACTGAAACCAGAAAAGGGTTTTCATTCATCCATTCATCCATATGCATGAAGGCATCACTCATGAACAGAAGACTGGAAACCAAGAGGACCTTCCTCAATTTACCATTCATCTACATTACTTTGCGATCTATGTATTTATAGCTTAAAGTGTATTTTAATGTCAAGAGTCTGCCTAAATCCTTCTAACAAAGTAAAAAGGTAATAATTACTGAAAGTCATCAATGATTAATTCTCATAGATTTGTTGTGTTCCAGCTCTTTGACTGTGGCTGCTTTGTATTTGTACTAATAAAGAATTTTAAGACTGATGATGACCAAATCAATAACAAAAGTAGCAACTTTTTTTGTATTCTATATTGGTTCATGGGTGTTTTACTGAAGGCTGTATCTTTACTTAGAGGTGCAGACTTACTTAATGCTGCACTAGTGATACACATTACAGCCAAAATGGCTTATCTGGTTTAATGGTTAAGGTTAGATGTTTGTAATTGATGTGGCACACCAAAGTGCCTCGTGTCTATGAATATACAGTGTGTGCAAAAAGGTGTGTCAAAGAGCACTTTGATTTGTTTTTTATTCTATTAGAAGTGAGCAATGCTTGATTATCTGATGACAGCTCAATGTACATGTGGAACTAAACTGATTCAGTCAATAATTACACCCAAGCATTGCTCAAACAATCCTTTGAAGAAACCTACTACAAGGAGTTTTTAACTGGTTATAAAACAGTCTAAATGTATAACTGATGTTTCTGTGACCTACCAAAGCAAACGAGACCACCAGCGAGAAGATGGGCTATTTCTATGTAATTATTCTAGGATTCCCCTTGATTTTAATGAAATGAGGCGGTAAAAACACTATCGCTTTTTTTTACTGGGCTGCCAGACCAACAAACTTCATGATAATAACTGAAAATTAAATTTATTAGAAATGCTTGATAACAAAACATGAATGACGATGATGGTATTGTGGCATTTCAATATCTTACAGCTGCTGACATGTAGACTAAATTAAGTTTTTAAAACAACATACAGAAGGCAAAGACTTTACCTTTTTCACATTGCATGTGCATAGAAGGTTTGTTTCCAAGAAAAAGAGCTGCTCTTCACAGTTGAGGACCAGTGTCAGAAACCAAATCTCTGTCACATACATATATTTACTTTAAGGGCTCTCTCTTCCATAAAAGTCTCAAAATGTCATTTTTAAGGGCTCTCGCCATTTTGTGATTTTACCAGCAGAAAAAATATCAATTACCATTTAAATATGCTCGACCAGAAAGAAAGAAAAAAACCTCACAACCTCCCACAAGGTGGTCTTTTTTATCACAGGAAAACATTTCATGTATGTCCTCACAAGTGCATTTTTTTCTCCCACATGCTCCACTCCTACTTTACTTGTGCTTTCACAGTCTGTGGTGTCTACTCGACTTTCCAGATAGCAATCTTGCCATCATGGCGTGCAGAGCCGCTCAGGACGTAGCGATCCTCAGCAGAGCAGAGCGTCTGGATGCTGTCCGAATGGGCCTGTAACTCCTTTGCCACAGTGTGGCTCTCTGGGTCCATCACCAACACCTGACTCTTCAGCTGACCATCACACTGACCCCCGACACCGCTTCGTCCACGACAGCCCACCCAGATCTGAGGAGGAGGAGGGGGCATCAAGGCAAGGTAGCAGTGGATAAGTGATGATTAAAGTGGAGAAAAAAGACACAGATAGAGACCAAAAAAACCTAACATGACCTAAAAATTCATGACCACTTGACAAAAGTACAGGTAACATAGTGCAGTACAAAACACAGTTTGAAGTATTCATAAGTTGCCTAACAGAATCATACTTTCCAATATGCATGTTTGTAATCTTCAACTCAACTTCCTCAATAAGCAATGCGTGCTTCGTGTTCCCATGAACCACAAGAAACTGGTGTTAGTGTTCAACACACATTACATGTCACATATTCTGCCACCTGACACGTGCTTTAGCTCACCTGGTCCTTGACTCGTATCATACAGGTGACTCCTGAACTGCCAGGCAGAGAGATTCTTTTTGATGGATGTCTGTGGTTGTTAGTGTGCCAGAGACATAGTTCCCCTGACTCTGCACAGCCCGTCCATAGCTGACCTCGCTGGAACAGACACACAAAAACTAGACTAAGCCAAAGGAAATACAGTGCGGTTGTATTTGCATATCTGTGTGTTGGGAAAAGTTGTTGGTAAAATACTTATAGTAGTAGTTGCGGTGACTCCTTATCCTATGAACATGTTTTTATGAACAGCAGACCAAATAACTGACTTGCTAAATCACCAAATGGCTGCTAACTTCCCTAATTGATAGACATAATAGCTGAGGATTGCAAAATCACCTCTGGGAAGACAATGAAGCTGCTGAAGCTACTAGGCATGCTCTGTAGGTCATCAGGAAGTACCATCCTTCTTTGTGGCGTCCCGCTCTTTTTCAGTTCCACAATGCTGTCACCACAACCTGCACATACATGCATGTCTGTTCAACAAATCATCATCAGGGTCTTTCAATGTGTAGACGCTATTGATTGAGTTCAGGCATGTCCAGAAAGGAATACACAGTAGATCTTACAGTTGCATATAGTTTATATTATAAAATGTGGATATATGTGACAGTAAAAAGGAATTAAAATCCACATTGGAAGACTCAGGTACATTCAGTCATCGGGAGCTACCAGCATACACTAAATGCCACTGGAGTGTTTGTGCATGAAATTAGCAAAAACAACTGTTTAAGAGTAGCAAGCAAAGGTAAATGTGTACACTTACAGCACCACAGTGTGCCATAATGGATCTGTATGGAGGAGAGACGGTCACAGTTGAGGTAGAACTGTCGCTTCACTTTGAGACTGGCTGAGTCCCACTGCAGAATAGTCCCATCACAGCTGCAGGAGTATGTCTGCTGGCTGTGAAAGACAGTTTGAAAAGACTGATTAAACGTCACAAACCTTTACAGCGCTGCAACAAGTCAATCTGTACTTTTAGACTCACTTTTATAAGACTGCTTTTAATATTTAACCTGATGAACAACACATCTCTACCTGCTGTGTTGATCTCTGGTGTCCACTGTGAGTCCGGTCACTTCATGTCTGTGTTCAGTCAGCTGTTTGTTGCAGGACATGCTGTGAGTGTCAATTATGTAGATTACGGAGTCCTGAGAGCCAATCCACACCTGCTCCTGGATCAATCCCAGCATGCAGTTCTGCATAGAAGAAGGGATCTTAGTTTCAATTCCTTTTGAAAACAGCAGGCTAAATGACTCAATGACAGCATAATTAGTAGTATAATTTATATATTGTACGTCTGTAAATAAACCGTATAAATGTACAGCATGTGCAATTGTTTCCATCAACTACAGAGGTTATAACGATTCCAGCACAAAAACAGCACAATGTAACAAACAAAGCGTTACAAATAATTTCATTAATGGATTAAATTAAAACATAACGAACATCTAAACAATATTAAGTTTAAATAAAACTCTATTAAAGCCGCTACGTGTATCATTACCCCCGATGCAACTCAACTGCCAACAATCGGAGATTCAGGTGTGTTATGCTAGTACAGAGGTCTGGTAAACTCACTTCTTTCTAACTCCTGATTTTTTTTATTTACAGACATGTCTTCAGTCCAAACCAATGCTAAAACTTTTCACTTTTCACACATGTACTCGAAGACCTTTAAACAAATGTGTAAAATTGGTGGAGTTACTCTTTAAATAAACATTACTCCTAGCAATAGAGTACAGCATGTCTGCTCTCACCAGCTGCGACTCTCCGACCTGGATGCAATCCTGTAGCATGGACCAGCTAGCTGCATCAAACACAACCACTTTGCCCCCACTGAGAGCCACCCACAGTTTCGGGTTCATCTCACCCTCCGAGTTATTGCTGGTCAACTGACCTGGAGAAAGAGACAAAGGGTGAGAGAGCAGTGAACCAGTGAATTATGAGAGCTGACTGCATGAAATAAAAGCATATTGCTCAGCAGGGTGGTTTAGTGTGTAGGAAACACTACCACCATGAAAATAAGAACCTCCACTTGCTACTGATTTTTACAGACAGGGCCACACTGTTCATAAATGTCTTCAGTGGAAATGGCAATACAGAAATTGAAAGGACTACAATTAGGTAGTTAACACTTAACAAGTAATTTGCATTTTATATTTTTCCAATATCCCGATAAACTGATTATAAATTACCATAGTTACTGGATAGAAATAAATAACAAATCAATACACACACTATGTCACAGCATACTTTAGCCACTCCTTTGGTGTGTTGCCTCTAACCTATATCAATTCTTAAAATCTTGTTTATCTGCTGTATACTCAGTGATCTCTTCAAACCAGATCAGCAGCCTCGCCTCCAGCTCTTGTTCTCTGTCACATTGTAAACAAATGAGAGAGTAACAAGCCAGCTATTATCCTGCCTGCTAATATGCAGCACAGCAAGACTAATGGGGTTATGTAGACAGGTTTCACTGAAGCATCTGTTGCCATACAACTATTTACAAAATATACATGTGCACACAAGCTTTCAGATGCATTTAAACATTAGGCCCTCACGCTGGCACATGTAAACCTAAATGATTTAGCCAATCAAGCAGGGAAACAATAGTCTAGATTTGCTGTTTTGATACCTACGTGCAGATTTATGCACAGAAACAGAACAGGAACAAATGACTACAGGAAATAATGCTGAAAATGTCGTTTTTTTTGTCCTGTCGGACCTGCTCATCAGGACAACTTACCACCACTTGACAGCGAGTGTCTTGTGACAATCAGTGTACAGCAGACATACAGCTATACATTAAATTAAACGGAGAGAATAAAGCTTACAGAAAATGCGAGGCACATGATAAACTCTCAGCTCAGACAGGGGTTCAGTGTGTGAACACTGACTACCATGAAACACATGAACTAATTATCAATAGACAGAAAGTTTCACGCTGTGAAGAGTAAAGGTCAGTTAGCGTAATACAACTAGGGATATGGTCAGAAACTAGGGTATTAAGAATGAGCAGTCAACAAATAATCACACACGCTGTAAACTGATCCATTTTGTACCTGGTGTGTATAGCAGCACATGCACAGTCTGAGGTTCAGCCAGGTCCAGTGATGGGTTGATCTTGTGTTTTAAAGTCTCTGAGGTAGTTTTAGGCACCATCATGGGCACTGGTCAGAGACAAACACAATGAATAGAGAGGAGTATGAAGAGAGCCCGGAGAGACATGAGAAAGAAACAGAGAATTAGAGTTAACATGATTAGCTGATTCATAGAATAGTTCAACAGAAAATTATCTGGCATGCATTTTGATAATCAATAATAAGTCATTTATTAAGCATGAATTCCTTCCAACTTCTAAAATGGTGAGAATTGATGATTTTCTTTGTATTATGAGTTAGTAAACTGAATATATTTGATACTGTTTTATATCTACCCTATACTTTCTGCCATTTTACAGACCTAATGATTAACCCAGTAACTATTAGATTAATATCCACAATGAAGCAAGCAAAATGATCCTCTTTATTTGTGTGAAAAGAAAGAAGAAAAAAAAGAACAAGAAGCCGAAAAAGAGTGACCCCAGACCTTCATGTTTGATCTTGTCAAAGTAAGCCAGCATTGAGGCAGCAATGACGGGCCTCTGGGTGTGCAGGCAGGCCATGACAGCGTCCATTAACATGACATTGGTCAGAGCCTGAGTCATGTACTGAGGGTCCTAAAGAGACAATAAATAAACCATATGTTAAAAAAATGTTAGTACATTAATACAAGGGAGTAAACAAAACAACACACTGGATATTGACCTTGACCTTGACATTGTCAAAAAAGTCACTAAATCACTGCTATAGTGGTCATATTATGCTACAGGCTCAGGCTCTGTCACTCGTTCACTGTAATTAGAGCCCAATATAAGAGACAAACTCTAGATGGCATTTCCTGTTTTGGTGTAAGCTCTGGTTGGCTCTGGCAAAGTCACAGTTCACCACTGTACAAATCTGACCAGTGAATGTACACGGTGGGTCAGTGTTGTCATGGTGGATCTTGCATTTAAGAATTGGGAGGTTATTATTTAAGTAGTGTATTAACCTGTTCTGTGTAATATTATATATGAAATATAATAAAAAATATATATTTCAGGATCACTTTGCAGACATTGTTGTACCTTGTGTTGGTCGGCCATCTTGCGTCCGGCCCACATCTCTTTCACCACAAGGTTCCAGAGTTCAGTCTCTGTCTTCAGGTTGGCCTCAAACACCTCAGACCTGCTGGAGGTCTGGATACGAAGGGAAGGAATACGAACAAGTAGAAAGGGAGCTGAGGCAATCTTCACCTCCTGTACAGATATGGGGGGAGTTATTTGTTGAAATAAGAGTGCAGTGTTATGAATTAAGACTCCAAAGACAATATCATTCACAGAATAGGTGTTAAAGACACTTGACCTGTATGTCTCTGAACTTTGTGATTTCCAGAAAGCCCGGTCGTCCCTCGGTAAGCAAGAATAGACGTTTCTGTGTCATGGCGATTTTCCCCACGCCGTGGGAGGTCTTGACACACGATGACAACTTGTAGACACACTCGCTATTGTCAAGATGGTCTATGACCCCAGAGGGCAAGTTGACGTCTTGTGCCTCGGCCTCTGTCTCCTTCCAGAAGGTGTAGAAGTCTCTGAAGAGGTCGGGGTCCACCTGCTTTGGCTGGCCTGGGACATAGAGAGAGAGGTATGCAGACAGGTGCAAGCAGACAGACAAACATATGCAAGACAAAGACACATTGAGGGGCAGAAACACGTATCAATATAAGCTAAAAACATGTACATAAACCCACTGACACAAATGGATTAAATTAGCTGCACATTTAATCGCAGATATAGATGCGTATTGTTCTAAAGTGTTACTAAATGACACGTCAATGACTGACACGACAATTACAAGCCAAGCTATTTGTTTTTTTTATCCCATCTGTCCATGCATGATTGTCTTTTCACGTGCGATAAAAATAAAAACAAAGACGGGGAAAACCATGTTGAGAAACAAAACAAACAATTAAGTCTGAATCCATTTCATGACCCTTGTCACATGACATCACTTCTTTCTTTCTCATGTTTTCTGCTGCTCTAAACTAAGACTTTATTTGACTTACTAACTATAAATCTGGAATACGTTATGTCCCTCTGAAAATCAGAAAAAGTTTCTTATCTTATATCTCATGATGACTAAAAACCATTCATTAGATTTACACATCTGAGAGTTGATCATTTTGTTCTGATACCCAATGCAAATTATCTATTTATCTAATTATCTAACTATTAGCTGCATTTCCTGAGGAAAATATCTGTCTCTTTCTGCCATCTCTTCACCAAAACAGTTGCCTGGTGCAGTCAAAAACAACACTGATGAGCGCAAACACAACAGAAAAACTGCAGGTTGTAAAACCAAAACAACAGACTGAAAAGACTCTAAAACGCTCAAAGTTGAGAGAGAGAACAGTGTCCAGGTACTAATAGCCCCATGTGGTCATTCTAAAGTTTTAAGTTTACTCAAGTTTTTACTACATAGCTGTTTTCTTCACTTCAGTTGGACACTGGCTTTGCATTTATGTGTGGCATGGTTCATTTTACAATCTGTGTGTGTGTGTGTGTGTGTGTGTGTGAGAGAGTGATTGAGAATGTGCCGTACAGACTGTACTTCACACTTACAGAGCATTAAAAGAGTCTAACAGATCATTTGATTCCATAATGTCAGCAACAAGTGATTAAACCGATTCAGACATTTTTTTGCAGTGCTGGTGGAGAAAATAATTACTGTATAATCACTGCTGTGTCCACTATGTCAGCTCAGAGCACATCTAATCAACAACATGGCACTTCTAAGTCCGGGGTTTCACATTGCTAATTTCTATACAATTTAAAACCGATCTCTAAACTACATCAACTTCCCTGTCTTCGCTTACCGTAAGTGAGAGCATCAAATAAACGGTGTATGGTTGCTACATCCTTAACAATCCGGCACTCCTGCACGCAACGCACAAACTCTTCCTGATGCAGATTTTCTCGGGGAAGCACAAACTTCTTGACATGGTCATCAGGCTGCACCAGTGACTTCTCGTTCTCTGCCTTCACCTAATAAATGAGAAAAAAGACAATACCACCAAGAGGCAGACTTTCACCAAACACACTCCCTATAATAATTGAGATTTCCCCTTCAACCACCACTTATACAAGATGGGAATAAGGATTGTTTAACCGACTGACCTTCAGGATGAGTCTCTTAAGTTCAGGTCGTCTGTCAGCTTGCTGTCTCTCGTCTCGGTGCAGTGAGTCCACGAGCCATGTCACCAGCTGTGTGGGGAAGATGGCGGTGTCCGTCTTGTAGAGGTTCTGGAAATCACCCAGAGCGTCCAGCCGGCGCAAACACAATGTGTTGATAAAACCACGCAAGTAGTAAAATCTGCAGGGGGAAAATTATTAAATGACTCAAGTCTTTGGAGTCAGCACCGACACAAACATGTTTTTAGAGGAATAAAGAAGATCAATAACAAGAGGAATGGAGGGGGGTAAACAACTAAAAGTGAAAAAAATTTACTACAAATGCTACCAGACCAGAGGATGGAAAGAGAAAAGAATAATAAAAACACAATACCTGGCCAGCAGAGTAGGTTTCTCGTTTTGGACAGAGAAGATGGCCTTGCCAAGCTGCTGGATCAGCTCACTGTAATAACTTTGAATAGAGTGAAAGGACAGAGAGACTGGGAAATCTGGGAGCTGAAACACTCTTACTGGCTTAGGAGTAGTTCTCAGTGCTAGTAGACAAAGAGATATGAAGTGCAGGGAGGGAGAAGGGAGGATAAGGCCAAGGCAAGAAGGGGAGACAAACAGAGAAAAGTTTAATCTCTTCCAGCTACTTTGTCTATATCTTGACAGTTTTGCCTCTGTAGTGCCTAAAAATCCTCTCTGGTCTCACCATGGTCAGGCAAGATGATCCTGGTCAAAGGTGTGTTTCTTTGGAAGCTGATAGTTTGGTTATCTCGAAGGTTTGGGAGGCTCATCCCCAATCTCTTGCTCCGCTCTAGCCTGCTCTCTGAAATAGAGCTCTTTCTCCGGTCTTGAATCTCCTGTATGGTGGGTCTGTGTGGGACTTTGACTGTAGCCTTCATCCTACATGACACGTGATAGAAACCATGCTTGGCAGGAGATGCTTGAACACCACAAGAAGATATAGATTTGTATTTTTTCATAAAGTTAGGGGAGAGTGCAGTTGTTATTTGGTACCACGCCTCAGCTGCGGATATCAAAATGTTGTCAGTTAATATAAACATATGTGCTGTTCGACTGGCCCAGTATATTCAGTTAGTGGCTGTACCTGCAATGTGATCAGGTATTTGTGTTCACGCCTATTAATGATACATTAGGTTGTGCTTTTGTCCCTATTTATACCAATTAGAGGACACGCAAAAGTGGTGAACTTTATGAATATCATCAGTTGTGGCTCATCAGAGTCTTTTTAGATCTAATAACTCACTTCTGCATTTCTGAACGAGTGCTGAGTTCCAGTCGAGCAAAGTTGTCCATTTTCCTGTTGAGACGATCCTTGAGGAAGAAGTGGAAGATGTGTGTCTCCAATACCTGTAAACCAGCCGTGTTAATTTGAAGATGAGCACCTGGCCCAGCATCCCAATTTGTCAGCCATTCAAGTTAAAAGAATAGAAAAAATATCACTTGTTTTACCAAGTTAGTATTTACCTTCTTGTAAAAAAGCTGTTCATCTGGCTCTCTGGTTTTCAGGAATTCCTCACTGTTAAAAACTCGATGTTCATAGTTCAGATGACTGCTAACATCCCTGTTATATACATACATGTATAAATTAACAAAATCTATATTTTTAGGAGGACCATCCCATTAGATCTCAGTATACAAAGAACCTGAATATGTTGACAATCAGTTCCAGTGTGATCCTCTGGATGTCGTGGTTGAGGTTTTGTTGCCATGCTCTTCTCTGTGCCCGCTGCTCACTGATGTCAGTGCAGCTTGCATGGTGGCACTGATACAGGTCAAAATGTATCTTCAGGGACTGACACCTGCAAAAACACACTCATACTGTAAAAAAAAAAAACAAAAACAGAAACATATTCATATCTCTTCAGAAATTTTGGAAAAGTTACTGTATCAGTAAAGTTGTCCATCTACAATCCAAGTCCAAATCCATATGCTGCTTTTGTGGTTTGTTTGTTTGTTTGTATAGTAGTACTAGAAATGAGCAGTAGCTGTATTACTATTAGCATTACAATGATTACCTCTGTATGAAGCAGTCTGCAGAAGCCGGGGGAATCTCTGGTAGGTCAATAGTCTCAGAACAAGAAGTGGAAACACTTCCATTATCAATGTTGATTAGGATCAGATCATCCGTTTCCTGGATGAAGGAAGATCAAGAGTAAAATAAATCTCTCCTCCTAGTGCACTAAGTTAAAGTTTTAGTATCTATATATATATATATATATATATATATATATATATATATATATATATATATATATATATATATATATTCACTGTAAAACTGTATCTCAACCTCCTGTAGATAAAAAACATCTTGCATTTACATTTATTCAGATACAGTAAATATAATTATTAAGTATAAGTATTTGCATTATTCTTTTCATTTTCCACGTCAACCTTTTTCTAAAATCTTTGATCACAAAAAAGTGTCCTGTACTGTGTACTTACAGCAGCAACCTCTTCAAAATGGTTGACGTGGCAGCCCATCAGGAAGGCAGTAGGAGCCATGAGAAAGTCCAACATGCCTCTAGCCAGGACAGGAACATATGGCTGCTGCCATGACAGAGGCTGGAAGACATAAGGGAGGATGGATAAAGTAATGGATCATAGATTAAAGGATGGACATCTTAATTAAAGTATTATGGAGGATTCAACAGCTTTCAATGAGCAGCAACTATGCAGTTGATCAAGAATGATACGGTACATGCACTGACAGAAACTAGGAAAAGAGAGCCAGAGCCTTTAGCTACCAGGCTCCTCTCCTTTGGAAACAGTTCAGTTTCAGTTTTCAGTTCAGGAGGCAGACACCCTCTCCACTTTTAAGAGCAGGCTTAAGATGTTCTTCTGTGTCAAAGCTTATAGTTAGCCCTCCCCCCTCTACCCCCTCTCTCCAAAGTGCTTGTTCATGGTGGGAATTGTTGGGTCTCTGTAACATTTAATTGAAAAGTCATTCTGATATAATAGTTATGAGTTAAATTCAATAAAAATCAAGATCAAATTTAACACAACTGTGCCCTTTGCAGATATTTTCGACTTACCTGCAAAAAAAGCAGCAAGCTCTCTGCCACCAGTGTAAGTCTGGCCCAATCAGCAGAAAATAACACCACCCGCTGTTCCTGCAGGAGACAAGAGAGCACCTACAGAGACAGGGACAGAAGAACGTACAGAGAAAGAGACATTAAAGTTAATGTGAGCTTCGTCCTGTTTCACTAACATTAACACAACAGGTGTGTGTAATACCTGCAGTAGTTGCTGTGGCCTGAAGCAGAAGAAAGGCAGATGGAGGTCTAAATCTATAGCTGGGTGGTCTTTGTCTTCTCTGGATGGTAATACAATGGTCAGAGGACGCAAAGTAAACATCTGCAAACATACAGAGTGATATAGTTTGTGTTCTTACAACTTCGGTCTGGCTGCATCACAGTCAGACGATGCAGAGGAAGTGAATATATGTACAAAACGTACACGAGTATGCTACTACTTAGTCTTTTGTATCAGCAATATGATCCTGGCAACTCCTGGCTTGTGATTATTATGAATGTAAATATTTTGGACAACAATAGAGTGAATGGATCATCATATAACTGCAGTTTGGCTACAAAACTAGTGTAAAATATTCCACACACACACCAAATGCAGCTGTCCAGGGGGCGGGATAGGCACCAGTGCCAGTTTGGCTGCAAATTCCTTCACTTTGCCCTCCATGTCTGATAAACGACAAGTTCTCAGCTGGATTAACAGACTAACAAAGAAACAGAAAGAGAGTGAGAGCGACAGGGACACGAGAAAGACACGAGAAGAATTTTCTCTTATTACATTTATTAGTGCAAACAATTAGTGCAACAATGCCTGCAAACCTTGTGATAACCATCATTTGGATTAAGTTACCAGACAAATGTTAATAAAATAAAATAGGTGTTAAACCTTCATCACTGTTAGCCTATTAACAGGTATATCTTTCATTCAGCATTCATTAACGTAAAAATTAACGTAAAAAACCTATTAGCCAAGAAGTCAACAGTGTTTCTCACCATGACAGACAGTCTTTGAGTGCAGTGAAGTAAGGATACTTGGATATTACACAGAAACTATAGGCAGAGAAAAGTTTAGAAAACTTGAAGGACCCAGCTCCATTCTCTAAGACAGACATCCCTTCCTGTAAAAACACCAGAAGGACAGTGGACCGCTGAGGTAAGGTTTTTATAATGCATCAGGTTAGAGAATTGGTTGCAGTAGTAAAACACAGTTGGGATTTAGTTCAACTATTGGTGTTTTGTGTAGTACTGTGTACCTACCAGTATCGGTCGGTAACACTGCATTACTACTCCATGGGTCTTGTTGCCAAAGACATCAGTAAAAACCAGGAAGTGGAACTGTTCATCTTTCTGTTCTTTGGTTACTTGGAGCCCATCTGGTAAAAAGAACAAAATATCAGAACACGTTAAGACATAGGCATGATATAATTCAATTACAAGAATTTAAACTTTGTGTTACACAACACAAACACATAGGTAACTGTTGAGAAATCATGTCAATGTGGATTTGACACAGAGAGTTGATCATTGTTCATTTCAGTGTCCTCGATTAGGGAAAAAAATTCTATGTTTTATCCTCTTTACAGGAGCTATAACCTTTTCTCAATGGACACTTGTCACATTTAGACATTTAACTGCCATTATATGTGTCTGTGTGTGGCAGGGAATATCAAATACCCGGGAAGCAGAGTTGAGGTAAAGCCATAAGGTCGATGTCTTTAGGAACAATGACATCTTCACCTCCTCCTCTTCCGTCTGCTCCTCCACCTGCAAAAATATGAGGGACTGAAATAATACAAAATCACTACTGATGACAAAATAAGACCTGGGACAAATCAGAAACCTTAATGGAAACAAGATGTTTGTGGCTCCAAAAAGCATTCTGTGTGGATAAAAATACCAGAACCAGACCTTGGCTGGGAGTTGCTGCCACTGAAGGAGGGTGCTCCCTCTTCTTCCTGAGAAAGGAACGCCGCCTCTTACCATGTGACTTCACTGCTTCGCTCTCAGCTGGAAGTCTGCTAACAAAGGGAGGCGCAAGGACATGCAGTACCTCTGGCTCCAACAGGAGGTGCTCTGGAGTTCCATTATTTTTAAAGACCTGAGTGGGAGACAGGAAGGGAAGGATTGGGGGCGGCGGATCTCTTATTAATGTAATTAGCCTTGATACATGCTATAATGCAGATTCCACATATTCTACATATTCCTGTGGCTCATTTAATAAAAGAGAGAAGGAAAATGATGAACTGATTCTGAAAGTCAAACTCTGGCATTATTTTTGTTGTCAGGACCAATGTTTGCTGTGTGTCCTCTCCCATGCTCATTGTACAGTTATTTAATGCCAAAGCTAGTCTTTCTTGGTGAGTCTAAAATAATAAAAGAAACATGTTACATGGGAATCTGCTGATGACATTTAGCTTTTTCGTAATTCAAACATTACCCTACTTTTGGGCATTTTGAGTTTAAAGTTTTCATTGGTGCACTGCTTTCTTGGCTAGGTCTCCCTTGACTAAAGAAATCCTTAATCTCAGTGGAACTAGCCTGGTTAATAAAAAGATAAAAGTAATAAAAGGTGACATTTTATAGGTATTCGCTATGCACACAAAAACCTTTTAAAAATCATGACAATACCAGTAAATTAAACTTAATCTCATGATATAAAAAAATCAACAGTCCAACTAAACTGATTGGTGTGTTGGGTTGCGTTTGGAGACAAATACCTGGTCAGCCTCCCTGAGTTTGTCGTTAGATGCTCCTACCACCACACAGGCTTCCAGCAGAACAGGAGGCAGATGGTCAGACATCACTGACACCAGCCCAGAGACCCAGTTGGACCAGCAGAATTGGGCCAAGGGCCAACTCAGACCTGCTGGACCACAACCACTGAAAGTAACAGGGAAAGCAAACAGAGAAAGGAGTGAAAAGAGTTGTTTTGTTTCTTTTTCTTTCAGCTGCTCCACATACAGCAAACCGGGCCCCGCCCAACCCGGGATGGAGATCTGATTATCCGCATTTTTTTAATTTGGCAGCGGCTTGAGAATAACTCTGGGTTAAGTGTCTTTCCAAAGGACACTTGGACACATGGACAGGAGGAGGTTGGGATCAAACCGCCAACCCCCTGTGATCAGTAGATGACCCATTCCAGCTCATTATCACTGCCGCTGTTCTCATCAACAACAACTTCTAAAGACCCAGTCAGGCATTTTTTTTTCACCACAGCAATTATTACAGATACAAGCCTTTCACAGAATCTGAGTTTAATTTGATTGTATTACATCTGACATTACATGGTGCACATATCACATGTTCCACATATTTTCCTAACAGGAGTTGCACAACACTATGTAATTTGGGATATACTGCATAATTCTGCAATGCACTACTTTTTACACTTCTGTCCAGGGTTTTAGTCTGTGGCACCAGTGGCACCTATGAAGTGTTCTTAGAAATCCAAATAACAACTTAGGAAAAGAATTGAATTAGTTAAACTGATTTGGCACTCATCAATTCCTAGTATTTTTCACTGCACATCCACACAATGAGATAAAGGACAGACGCATTATTTTAAATCCCCTCTTTGCGGTTTTTTCCTTTTTTTTTCGGCCGTTCTCCTTTTTTGTACAGCTGAGTTACCGCAGTGAAGAGCAAATTATTTTAAATCACATTTCCCTGTTCCTGTTTCTTAGTCTAGTCTCTTCTTGGAAAATTGGGCTCATGTGTGCAGAGGAGGATGGGCAAACACACACAAAAACATAGAGAAAATGATTTGCAACTGGGCCACATTGAATGGGCTTAAAACAGCGGCAGAAACAGATACATCTTAAGCTCTTGTTGACTGAGGATGAGCTGCAAAAAATAACTAAGTGTTCTGGTATGGAAATAAAGTATTTTTAAATATTTATGTTTTTATCCTCATCCTTATTTTACAGATAAAAACGAATTGTTTGACCATTGGTCAAACAGTGTAGCACTGTTACACTGTAAAATGAAATGATAACTAATCTTCAGCAGCAGGGATGTCCAACCTAACTGAACTAATATCGCATTAAAAAGGACACGCCACATGACCTGCTGCTGTCCCTTCATTATTGGTCCAGGGATGTGACATGTCATAATATACAGTACAATCATGTGACCCTTGATAAACAGGGAAAATTCCACATTAGACCATAACAACACAGTCTTTTTAGATCATTTTTAGTGTGAAGGAACAGAGTGGAAGAGCGGGATAAACACATACAGACAAGCATTTACACCAATGCAAGCAGATGAAAAGAGCCATTTCTGGAAGTTCGATGAGCAGAAACATGACCTAAAACAACTATTTCTGACCTTCAGATGATGGAAATAATCTGTAGGCTATGGTCACAGGCTTGTGGTGGAGTGCAGAGAAACAGTACATGTCACTCCTTTGATCTGCTCCCATGCAAATCCAGAAAATTGTATCAGACACAGTACTTTTCCAGTTTTTCATCAATTTTAGTCATTTCTATCTTAAGCAAAGCAACATGACTTTCTTTCACTTTCTTTCACTTCTTTCAACAATGGTGTGTAGCTAATATAAACCTCACCTGAAGATGAAATACTGACTGCTCCGGTTATATTAAAGACATTGTTAAAAAATAGGTCACTGGCAAAACAAGAAAATCAATGTAATGCTATGCTTGCTTTGAGCTAATTCACCCCTTCAGGACCTAATGTGTCAAGGTGAGACCACTGCCACACTGTTAAAGCAACAATGTTACACATTAAGGTCACAGAATATCATTTTACAGTCATATTCCTACACAAGCCAGGTCTGAGCAAGATAAAGGTTTAGCAAATAACTTAGCATTTAGCAAATTAAAGTTAGGAACCGAGCTAAAAGTGCTTTATTGCAGCTGTGGCATGTGACACTGAGTCACAAGCCTGAACAGGTGAGAGGATGCTAGTCAACGATATGCTGTTAAAGTAAGTCCCAAAAAAAAACTCTTAAAAGTCAATAAATAACCTGTCATTAGAGGTGAGGCTTCTCTTTCAGGTCACTAACCTCCTCACAGACGACCGAGCGGCTCCTCATTCATCCCCCTTTTACTTTCATGAGGTCCAGAGCTAAAGTTACTCCAACTGCGCAGCAAACTGCGGCGCTACTGACTGCGCTCATCCCGGGTCCCATGTTAACTATCTGTCACTGCTTCCTGTTTCTCTGTGTGGAAGTACAAACATGCGCATTGATGATTTCAGGAAGCACGGTGCAGTATTATTTAATGCATATATTATTGTTATAGGTGTGGCGTAGTAATTCTATCTTGTACCACAATTAGGCTCTACAATGTCCTGCATAATTTGAGATCTAATGTTTCAAATATGTTTGAGATCAATGTGACATTTGACTAATTGGCTGTGGTCTGATAAAATTATAATGCTCCGATTGGATTTCCAGCTAAAGGAGATGCCTGTATGAGTATATACTGACTTTGGACTGTAATGTGTGTAAATGACATGTAGCCTAAGTTATTTATCATGATGGATTTAACCTTTGCTAATAGCTTGATCTCGTTGTAGTAACTCACACTGGCCTGAAGGTGGCGGTGGTTGACTGGATGGAGCATTACAGTCAGCCAGACAGCACTGCATGCATAATGAACACCTTGAGAGCTTTTGTTTTTTGCACATATTTCAGTTTATATCAAATAAATACAAATAAAATGAGACAAAAATGATAAATAATAGACAGGGGTTTTTGCTGGTATGCTTTGACAAGATGGGTTGTGCAGAAGATAATGTGGTTGGTTCCTGTTCAGAAACATTCACCTACATTCTTGTCTACAGGTTTACACCTTCTCATGGAATTATCTCACTATAATGACTCACAACAATAAGTCCTTCACAAGATTATGACATTTCTTGTTGACGTTTTTACAAATAGGTAAAACTATCACTTCATTGTTTTGTTTATTTTTTGTAATTCTCTTATCAGTTTTCATTGAGGGATTATTTGCATGGTATTACGTCTGTTGAATTTGGACTTTGTGCTAAGTTAAGTATCTTTTTATGTCATGTTACTATTGAGACTGATTGATAGCATTGGACATTGGGGAACTTTCTTGGAGATATATTGAACATCATGTGATTTTGTATCTTTAGTGGACTGTAAGCACACTTGCTTGGCTGTCTGATTAACTAAAGATACTTTAGCTCTAAAGAGTACTTTGTTTTCTGTCTCTTCAACAGATAAACGTGTAAACTGTTGCTAGATACAGAAGCAACTCTTCATCCCTTAATACAAAGGGTCAGAGATGATGCTTTTCCTAGTACAGACATTTAACTATTACTTCTAACTTAGTAACTATGCATACAATGTTGTTCTAAAATCAATTAATAAACTTCCTGTAGATTATTGCTTTACTGTGAGGTTCATTTCTTTAAAACAATGGAGCGAAAAGAGCAAATGAAAAGGACATGTAGAAATAGCATGTGCGAGAGATTGTCAATAAAAACTAAGACACAAGTGAAGGTGCATTCATTGGTTCTTTTCAAATAACTGGTACAAAAATACCTTTTCATTGTACAAAAGTCTGTACAGCAGCAAAGAGAACTTTCAAATCAACAGCAACAGAATATCATCTGAAAAGCTTTAACATTTGTATAAAATCAAAATAAACCAAGAAACTTCTTATTCAGTAGTTTGGCAATAAAAAAGGAGCCTCTCGGTGAGGTGGAAACATCTCTGAAACATGTAGACCAGCTGAAAGTATTCATTGAACCCGACTAGAGCAACTAAATGAATGTACAAGGAATGTGAGCTATAGAGAAAGTGAGAGGCTTTGATTCAGCTGCCTGTTTCTTTATGGTCCTCTGATAAAGAAGTGAAGAAGACAGTTTCAATGTGTCTACAGATTACATGAAAGAGTATTCCTTTTCTATTCTGATTTTCAGGGACTTGTCATAATGCAAAGGATTATCTGTATGTGTGTTATATTACTTGGAAAACATAACATTAGCAAAAAATTAACTCCTAAAACTAACAAAATGATGTACCCAAAGCTCTTTTCAAAAGGTGCTTTAAAAGAACACAAAGGCACACACCCCATGTCACACAAAAATAATCAGCATTATTTATAGGGAAATTAGTGATTAAACTATATAATGTTGTATTAATTCTCTCAACACTTTCCCTTTATGTCTGATGCAAATATCCACAGAACGAGGTTGTTCCCTTTGTAGTGCTCGTAAATCAGGCTGTGTAAATCTTGAGGCCTGAAGTCCTCAGTGACGGTGATCACTCCATAGAAGACACTTTTCTGTCATGAAAGGTAAATCAATGGCACAGCTAGCAGGATACAAGGTCCAAACAGACTGTTGGCATTGCCCAAATACCCATAAACAGAGTACAGAAGTCTCTCAATGGTGTAATGACAATAGACATCTCACCCTAAGTCATAAAAATAGATCCTTTTGTGCTGTGAAACAAAGAAGCTGTGCAATGTTTTCACTTGTGGCATTGTTTCCTCTGAGCTGAAACAAACTGACAAGATCCTGTGCTTCACCGTAAGCTTAATTTGGTCCCCTGTCGAGGGAATTTCAAGTTTGCATAGATAAGAGCTTTCAGAGTTTGGCCTTGCATAGAAGTGGTCCTCTCTACCATTCAATATGCAGCACTACAGGTTTCTGGAACAGTTTTAGACCATGTCACATTCAACCTCTCCCATTATGTCTTCTACTGAAGAAGGGCCTTCAGAGAGGAGAGGCTAAGCTGTTCAGTTCAGATTGTACATATGTCTGTCTTACACTGTGAACACCGCTCTATGTTTGTGACACTGCCAATGTGTTTAAGTGTGGTAAGGACTGTGGTAAACATTATCTTGCATGCTGCTCATTGCTCACAATAGTCTTCCACAGACTCTCTGCTGCCTCTCATGTTTGTTATTAGGAGGTAAACTGAAACCTGGCAGTATGGGAGCTATTCATCTTCCATCGTACCTTTCTGTACAGCAGTACAGAGTTTTATGGCTGTCAAATGATCAAAATGGCAAACTGAACTAATGTGAGAGAAGGGAATTTGGCTTTCAATACAAAGATACAAACAGAAACTGCAATCCCTTTACCAATGACAGAGCACATTTTTTTTGATATACTGTATATGAGTAATGTGTACGTGTGTGAACATATATCCCATTTCAACTGTATTTGGAATGTACAATTAAGAACACTTTTTGAATGAATTCAATTGAAAGCAAAACAAATGGCACCCTGCAATACAAATCACACTGAAACCAAAAACCACTTGAGGTCAAATTTGAGCAGCCATGATAAATTTCTTTTTGTAAATTCTGGCATAAAAGTACAATATGGCATTCAGAATTTTAGTGTTTCTGTAAAGACATAAAAATATCAAGAAAGGGCACTTCTAATTGCACACTAGCTTGCTATGTAACAGGTTCAGACATCATAAATGTGAATAAAATGTGTGAGAACTGTGAAACTTTCTGGCATTTATAAAATAATAACAATATAATATCAAGGTATTCCATTAACAGACTGGAACAAATATTTACATCTGTGTTTACAACATTATGATTGTCCATTAAGTAGTTAAGGAGCAGCTTCTGTGAAGTAAAAATGTCCCACATTACGACATTCTGCAGCATCAGTGTGACAGTACTGTTCAGAGGTGAGACAGAAAGTGCTCTGTGTGCTTTCCATTTATGATTGAGCAATAAAGGCTTACATTTGTTTCAGTAGTCTGGGCGAACGTAGTTTCAACAGTCTGACCAAATCACTGTCATGTGGCCCTTTTTTGTTTCAATGGCTTACTTCTCTGCATCTAACCATTAAACATCTATTTGTTTTAGGTTTGAGGTAGCAAAAAAAGACAAGCAGAGCAACCAAAAACGGAGATTGTTTGCTCTTGTCAGTCCCCCATCCAAGAAGATAATCTATCCAAATCCATCCCACCCATTTTTCTATCGACAGAACGTCTAATTTCTGCCACGTTTTTCCTCTTTTGTCACCCTTCCTCCTTCAGAAAGGCACAGACTGACAAATTTGTAAATCAGGTGCATTTGGTATAATCCCCACATGCTGTGGCTTGTGCTTAGTGAGGATAAACCAAACAATTCTTTACATGTTAATGCTCAGGCAACAGAGTGATTCCCTGTCTCCTTCAAGCTATCTCCATCTGTGAGGCTCAGCAGAGCCAACCTCTGGTTATTGGTCCTTTCTCCACTTGTGTCTGAACCACCAGGTAAATCCACCAAGCCCTGGTCCTTCTCTGAGTGGCTGGGCTCCATGTCAGGATAAATGACCAGGAAGCAGGCAGTAAGGAAGCCAAGAAAGGAGCCCCCAGAGGCCACTGCAGGAATGACACGCACACTGCCCACTGCTTCTACCACAGCTCCAAGGGCCGATGCAACCAAAATCTGGCTGATATAGACCTGCAAATGAAACAAAATACAATGATTCAACAGAATAGCATAGACTGTAATGACACTCGCTCGACATGCTTTCCATAGACTCTTGCTAGACCAGAAAGCCCCTGGATATGACAGCATTTAGGAAAAAAAGATCATTTTACTGTAGCACACAGACTAAACTGTGGTGTCTCTGGATCAGTTCAAATAAGACAAAGAATCACTGTGTCCTGCGTCAATGGATGACACTGAATAAATTTAAGTTCAGAGCTAATGAGGTGAAAAAAGGATGAATGCTCACCTGGCAGGATAAGATAGCGCAGTCAATGCCAAAACCTCTTCTAGTGTTTGCTGGACTGTGATGAATATACTGTGGAGAGGATTAGCAGAGGAAAGACAGTCACGTCAACCACATATCCCTTAGATTGTCAGTGTGTAGGTTTTCGTGAAACAAACAAATTTTATCGGCTTCAATTGCTGTAGTCTGCACACGCCTAAAGGCTGACTGAACTAGTTGAAATGAACACACAGTTTACATTTTTGTTTTGTCTGTATGTGTGTAAAGTACATACTCAGGTTTTAATGTGCATTGCCAGATAGGGACAGTGTGCATGATATGTGCGTGTCTGTGTACATACCTCTTTGATTTCATGGTACTGCCCAAGTAATGCATAAGGACAGTAGGAGATACTCATGGAGATGATGCCCATGCCGCTGATCATCACCATGGCAACATAAACATTAGGGAAGATCGCCATGACAGCAGTACCTAAGGTTAGAAGAAGACATTACATTTCCCTTTACTGTGCATAGCCATTAAGACAATATATAACTCCCAAATCCACTGTTCTTCACTATATTATTGTCAGCTGTTTATGTAACTGACCTATTGAGAATCCCAGAGTTCCAACAATGTAGACAACCTTAATGCTCAGATCAAAATTATCCAGGTACTTCTGAAGGATTGCTGAGTGGAGAGATGGAGAGAGGGATTATTGGAAACACTGGGTAAGCAGAATAGAAAAGGGCCAGAAAAAGGTTTAACTGCATCACTGGCCACTTGTTTTGTATGTAAATGCAGCAGTTCGGGGATTTGGATTCAAATATAAAGATGGAAAGTGTGTTTGTGTTTTACCAGAGCAGACAGCAGCAGTAGCAGCGTAGACCACCAGTCCCCAGCAGCCCATCTGTACTCCTTTGTTATAGTTTTGTAGCTCTGTGGAATTTGCTGGGGCCTGAAAAAAGCAGAATAATTTCAATCATATACTTGACTTCACAACTGTCAGTTAGCACAACTTAAACAATAAGACACAAGACAGCATGAGGGTGTGTGTGAGCATGTACCGTGGGATCTCCGTGGTAAATGACTTGTCCCATGAAATCGGTATAAAACACAGCTTCAGCTATAATGGAGAACCACGTGAGGAGGTGACACACACACAATCTCCACAGCTGCCTCGGCATCTATTGATGACAAAAAAGAGAAGGAATCAAGACAAGCAGAACATGAAGAAAAGATTCCACAACAAAAAGTTTGGTTTGTTAAATCTGCAGACACTTAAAATGTTGTTAATGTGATGCAATGCAATAGTAAAAGGGGGGGGGTCCTCAATATCAAAAGACATATCTAATTTACTTCACCTTCAACATGGATAACCAGAGCAGACGAACAGTTGTACCCTTGTCTGGTCCTCCCTCACAGCTGGAGACCTCGGATGACAGACTGCTAGCTGACAGGTGCAACTCCCGTCTGTCCGCATGCTGCTGGAGGTCACTCAGATCATTCAGACTGCGGGAGGTGGCGATTGGCCGGGGACTTGAAGGTGCTGTCCGTCGCAGTCGATAGCGCTGTGACCCCACTCGTCCATAGTAGGAGAAAGTAAAGGAGGGCTGGGGCGAAAATAAAGACCAACATCAGCTTTTTCACATTTGCAAAATGAACTATGGTGACTATGACTATTAGACAGAATGTAATTTTAAAAATGGTAAATGCAGTTGTACTTGTCTGTAGAAGATGTGTGGGTGTGGCCGGGATGAAACTGAGGTGTTGGAGGGGCGGTTTGCCAGCTTAGTGGAGGCCTGCTCTTTCATTGCATTGGAGTGGTCAGAAGAAGACAAGCCAGCATTGACACCATTGGCAGCCTTGACCTGCTGGGACAGGGGAGAAGAACAGACGTATAAAATGAAGACATGAGACTGCATATCTGAAACACAGTACAGTGGTCATTGTGGACATTTTTTGTCTTGTTCCTAAAGTTGGATGTTTGAGCTTCACTTTGCAGAATGATGTATGCACAGAGTTTGTTTTCACATCCATCTGCTGAAAGTGGAAGTGAAAGTTTCTCTGTTCTCATTTAAAATCTTATCTTAAAAAGGCCTATGAACTTGATTTGTGACATCACAAATAGTTTGGAAGTCAAGTTGGAGACATCTTGTGTCCAGCAGGAACACTTGCATATTAATAGATTCTGCAATTAGGTAGAAGGAGTAGATGCCTTTCTAAGGATTTTAATGAAGAAAAAATCAGATACACATTACTGTTGTATATATGTCTTAATCCATAAGATCTTACATATAAATATATATTAATCACAGATCAAATAACTTGTTGACATTGATACTTGATGGCATTTGCAACAAAAATAAAATCTGCAGCAGCTGATTTCACCTGGGTTTTCAGATGTGAGTCTGCTGAGCCAGAACTGAGCTGAAGGAGAGAAGTAGGACCATTTGTTGGACCCACCGTCCCATCAGTAAGGGCGGGTTGCCCACCAGAAGGAGACGAGGACCCAATAATGTGGTCCGATGGCTTGAAAACATTGTCCATCTCTCCCGGCATATCTGGTGGATAATGATGCACCTCTGGCAGGAAATGTTGTGAGTCTGGGTGGAGGTCAGGATCCAACTCGATTGTAGCATCTGGCATGGCTAAGATTGAATCGCTTTTACTCCTTACTCGCTCCACAGCAAGGAAGTCCATTTCCCCTTCCTCAGGATCCGATTCGTTGTCCTCTCGGGACAGGGAGGCAGAAGCATCCTCCTCTGCAATCACATCTAGAAAAGGTGGCGTGTGGCCAATGGGCCTGAAAGACAAGTGGCTGGTAGACTCCCCACTTCCTGTGGCTTTAAACTCATTGGATGGATTGAAAGGTTGCTCAGGGATACTGAGCATGTGCAGTGTGACAGAGATAATGAAGATGATGCCTGCAAACAGGAAGAGGACCTGTTCCTGTGATTTAAATGCTTGGCCCAGAGCTGTGCCAGTCCAGTCGAGACCACCAAGCATGTAGCCCACTGCTCCGCCGAGCCCTGAGGAGGCAGACACAATTATTGTACAGAGTCTAAGATAGAGGACAAGAACAAGCGTCTTCTGAAACTATACTGCCTATATGTATAAAAATCACATTCTGAGAAAAGTGCTGTTTTTTTTTAATGATGATATGTGTGTGATGTTTTCTTGAATAGCTGATATTTATACAGGTCTTTGTGGGCTAATGGTTTGTGTGTGTCTTACCAGCAGAGAAGGCATGAATATTCAGGGCCATATCTTGCTCCTCGGTGTCAGCAACATCAAGAAGGTAAGCTCTGATTGGTCCCTCAGAGGCATCAGCGCTGAAGTCCAGCACCACGACACCTAGTACAGTGAGGACGATGCCAATTGGCTGGTTGCTGGGACTATCACCAATGGAAAGGCCTGACAGAACAGCAGAAAATATATAGATGCAGTTAAACAGTAATTAGTTGAATTTGTAAGTGGTGATCTAATTTGAAACTGTTTACTCACCTATTAATGATCCATTTAAAAACAGCGCCACTCCCAGCAGCACACCTACACACAGGGCCAGAATGAATGGTCTTCTCCGGCCCCATGGCAGAGTACATCGGTCACTGGCTGAGCCTATCACAGGTGTGAAGAGGAGACCCAGGATAGGACTGAGGAACCAGGTTAAACTGTAATATTGCTCCGGAAGACCTAGAAAGAAACACATACACAAAATGTGCTGATATACTGTATAAATCACTAAAGAAGAAGACTGATACCATGAGCTTCAATGTTCTTTGTAATAAATAATTTACTAGGCTCTGTTTTGTCCTGTCATCTTGGTAAAAACTCATCATTAAGCCGACCTATTCATACACTTGCCATGTAGGAACCTGCCAGAATAACTAAAATTGTGGAAGTCAGGGCAGAGAAGCTTTTTCCATTGTTTTTTTACACAAAAAAAGGTGAAAGTTTTCCCATGTTCCGTTGTTTATGAAAGCATAGCACATGACAGCTCTTGCATACCAATGCATAGCTGAAGAACCCCAAGCTTCCTTTACGAACAGCTTTAAGGGTGGCTGGAACATTTCAGATAATGAGGTGGCATGTTACAACAACGCATACAGAAATATGCAGCAACAAGCCAGGGAAGTGGTGAAATCACCTCAAGTTGACTCTGTATGTAGTAAAATCAGGAAACGCTACACCAATTTGCCCCCCTAAAAACTGTGGGAGATGATGCACTACCAGCTGTCAGTTAAAATAAAAAACAACGGTCTCTGTTAGATGACACTATCCTGATTTTCCACTCCATATAAAGAAGTGGATTTTTAGCTTCAATGTAAAAATCTGACGGATTCCAACACAGTCAGCTGGCTGGGTGAACTGGCTGGTTCTCACGGGAACAACATGTTATCCACATTGCCTTTCCCTGCTCAGGCCTTTTCTCCCTTAAGTCAACAAAACAGAATATGACTTCCTCGCAGTAGGAAAAATATCTTTCTTTCTGTCTGTCTCTCTTACTTACTCTTCTGTCAGTGGGCCTAAAGACTTGAAGGTACTCGGTGGTGTTTTTGACCTCTAGCAGCACTATGAAGCAGTTTTAGGGGTAGGTCTCAGTTTTATTTATCTCATGCATGTGGACAAGGATTTGCATGTAAAGAAGGTAATGTGATACACATTCCTGCAAATGGATTCCCCTTAATCCACTGATTGACAGGTGGCAGTAATAGGTAAATATATGCAGCAAAGGCAGGAAAGAAGACAGCTAGATTGTAAACAATGATGCAAACAACGCAGGTTTCAAACAGCCTTGTTCTGCATTAGAAAAGTACAGAGTAAAAAAAACAAGAGCTAATAGAACAAAAGGGCAAAAAAACACAGAATTTGTAAAAAAAGAAAAAGTTTGTATAATTGTTTAACTCATCTAATTGGTTGGGAACCACTGTTGTACTGGTATATAATTCTTGATAAACTATTGGTTCTTCAAGCAGGAATTGGTAAAACAAGGAGTATTTCAAGGGTTTTATGGTTGTTCATAATAAAACGAGAATTAGTTATTACAAAAGAAAAGCATGTCTTCTTTTCTAAACAAAAAATAACAACAACTCTCTGGTCCTGTGCAGCTTTGACAAAGTAATATGTTTCAACTGATCTATGTTCATGTTTAACAGTGTATGCACTCACTGCCATAAAAGTGTCCACCTAATAAGAAACCTACAGGAAATAGAAAAATTAACAAGGACATGTCCCTCTGACAGAGCTTAACAGTCCAGGAGAGATTGCAGTAATAAATGTATGGTTAAGCTTGACGGGCTCTGGGAAATTCAACAAACTACGGAGAGATAGATTTATTTTGGCAATAATAAAGTACATGACATACAAGTAAATTGTTCTTTATGTGTGTTTTTATAGGGTTTACTTTGCTATAGTAAACACAGAGCTAATGTTCAATCTAGCAGTGTTTCATCCAGAGTCAACATGTTAATGTTTCTGAAGGTGGTGTTGTCACAAACTGTCACAACACTGAATGTAAAGAGCAAAGAAGAAACAGTGTATGGAGTGTAAAGTGATCCATTTAATTAATTAATCTACCTCGGACAATCCTATGCCCCCCACACCATACAGCAGATAATTTACCAGAACCTTTTCACTCTGAAGGCCTGGCCTTGGACTCTGGGCTACCAAAGACGACAATAACTACTTTTACATAAAGATGCACCATAACTGATCAACTAAACTACAAATTTAACTGACTCTATGCATTTTCCACAGAGATTACTGGTATGATGAAGCAAAACTGGATGCTTGCTTAGAAAATGCTTTCACAAACATCCTGAATGGGGTTTGGCTGAAAGTTTACATAATCTTTCTTACAATATTGTGAATAGGGAGGAAAACAGAAAGACTGAAATGTGCTGTGTTAGACATTCTTGTCATACCTAGCCAGGGGAGAATGCCTTTGTTTCATTTCTGCTATGGTGGCAAAGCTGACATCTAACTGCATAGCCCCCGGTTGGCTACTGTTGGGCACACAGGTAACACGAGACAGTGGTGCAGCCTGGGTAATCAATAGTTCAAGCCTGGCTAAAGCAGTCCAATTTCACAACACAGCTGGAATTTGGACTAAATGGACAACTATTTTTGGATAGCGGTGGTGGGCCTCAACACAAACCAAGCCCACCTACTCTCATATATACAGTAGAACATAAACAAATAAGATGCTCATGAGCTGAATCTGGGCAAACAATCAGTGTGGGTCATCATTTTACTCAGGGGAACACTGCCACAAATATAACCTGACAGGATAAACAGAATGCACTAGACATTACAGCTAGTGTATACAGCTTTGGGACATAGTATGGCGATATAGATTGACCATACCCACTGTGTACCAGGAGTGGGAGGGCTTTAAAGTGTAAAGTGCTCCCAGTGTTGATGAATTTTCATGTTTAGATATGACAGAGTGACATCAGTAGAACATTTAGATAAGGAGTGTGTCTCTCTGTTTGACTGTGTTGTGTCTCCTTACCTATCTGCAGCAGCACTGGCGTCACAAGGGCCGTTTCCATGGCGTAGCAGAACTCACGTCCAAACATCACTGCTCCGTGCATTACCCAGCGGTGCAGAGGGATCGGCACACCTCTGCCCACCTCTTCCACCTCCTTCTCACTATCACTCTCTTCTGCTTCCTCCTTGGGTTTCCTCTTCTCCGGAAGGCCAGAAGCCTCCCTCTCCCCTGCTTCTCTGCCCATTACAGTCTGGTTTGACTTCAGAGGAGCCATTTATGTTGCTGGATGGTCGATATATATCAGTCTATATCAATACACTACACTCCCTACTATTTTCTTATATATGTAAGCAGAACTATACTTGTTATTGTCTACTAATAGAACAAGTAATGTCTGTGGTTTTCATCTTGATCACTCACTGTGTAAGGAGAAGCAGAAGATATCCAGAAAGATTAATCAGTGAGCATCTCTGGTCAGCACTTTCTGGGGTCAAAGCCAAAGAATTGCAAATAATTGAGGAGGCAGGAATCTTCATTATAATGATATTAATGTGTCCAGAAAATTATGTGGTAGAAATATATTCCATACATTTGATCATGTTGCCATCATGCTGATATGTGACCAGATAGCACAACTCAGTAGCAGAGTTGTAGTTTTCCTCGTTGTGGTTTGCACAAATTTTTAAAATTCAGGAAGAGCAGAGAAGTCCTGCGCAGCTCCAGTGGTATGCAGAGGGGAGGAGCAGGGGAGAGCAGAAGAAGTGGAAGAAGGAGGGGAGTGGTGAAATGTGTGTTATGGGTTCCAGTAGCTGTGTTTGCGGTAAGCTGTGAGAAGGGTTAGAACAAGGTTTGTAAATGTGTTTTCTGTGGCTGGTCAGTGTGTGTTGGAGGTTCTGTGCATGCAGTATTTTGATTGTGAAAGACAGAAGCATGGGTCAGCAGAGGTCTGTGCGTGTGCTTGTAAGTGCGCTTCCTTGCAAGTCGAGGTCAAAGGACGTGCGAACTCCTTGGCAAAGACACAGTGAGTCACACAGCAACCTGCAGAAAAACAGACTGTAGTTACACAGTGAGCTAAAGCTATACAATAGTGCACGTGGTAGCACTGCCTTCGTGTTAACATTGTCTTTACTTATTTTCTCAGTTTGCATTCATGCTCTACAGATACTGACCGATAACACTAATAAAGTTAATTTTTTAATATTGCTTTTTTAGTAAATATGAGAACAGGGCCAAATACTAGAAGGCCGCGCTCATGTAAAAACGTTTCAGGACAGCTGGGTCCCATGATCGGAAACAAAAAAATTATCTTGGCTTATCAAAACGGCTGCCCTGACAATAAGTTTATAGATGTAATAGACATCATAAGACAGAATAAAGGAACAAAGGCTTAAGCAAGTTTGCCACACCTCAACTATCTGAGATTACTCAGGGTGGGAAATTAGCACCGGCCAAATGTTGGTGACATAAATATAGAGTGACAAAATAATAATTTACTTTTGTACATTTGTGGCTTGTAGATGTTCATATTTTCCATATTAAAATGTCCCAGCTTTCATAAAGATTGTATTTTCTCAAACTCTGTAACATCACCTGTAACCATAACCTTTAAACCACAAAACTAGCAGGCTATAAAAGACATCAGAGGCATGAACAAAAGCCACATTAAGAAGTCAGCCATTATTACAACACCATGGCTATTGCATAATAGAGCAGGGATACAGTGGAGCCTCGTTTCTCTCTTGTCTTTACTTACTTTACTCGTCACTTTTGTTTCTATTTTCTGAGGTAAACAAAGGGCAGGTATACCAAATATTAATAATAAGTCAGGTTACGTTTAAGTTAACGTTTTAAACTAAATAAACGGAGCTTCAAAACACATTTCCCACTGATGCAATCTCCTCCTGTGATGAGTAACCTGTTACTGTGTGTAATAACCATCCGACACGAGGTTTTAACCTCCCCTGAGCGGGAGTGAAAATGAGTTTCTCTCACAGGAATAGGGTGTGTGTGTGTGTGTGTCTGAGGGGGCTGGTTGGACCAGTTAGGACAAGCTTTACCCGTGGGCAACTCCGCTAACGGTATCGCTGACTTACCTGAGCTACCTACCGACCTGTTCTACATAATAACATAATAACGAGTCACTTAATAACGGCCATTTATAACGCGTGAGGATGGTGCGCACCTGACTCTGGACACATCCATGTTAACTTCTCACTGACTGAGGTTTGACTCGTGGCTAACGTTACCTTAGCGAGCTCGGTTGGCTAATAAATCTGGCAGCTAACAGTTAGCAAGTTACGTTAAGACAGAGAGACGCACTGATATTGAAGACAGAAAAAGATGTGACATACCTGAGCTCTCACTCCGCTGTGGTATAGTAAAAGCAGTTCCGCATTACGTGAAGTTGTCGGTAAAGCTGAGGGCAAAACTCTCGGTTTGGATTAGCAAGCTGGCTAACCTTTGCCAGCTAACTAAGTGACCATCTGGTTTACTACACTCATCAATCTCATTGGTTTCCACAGTAACAAAGCGGGGCGTGGTCATAAGTGAACGCAAATGACGTCACCGAGCTACTCACCTACGGAGCGCGTGGAATAATGCAGTAATAATGGTTTACTTTTAGTGTTATGTTTATACCACCAATAGAATAAAAATAATGATAATTATAATAATGTATCAACAATAGTAAATCAAAAAGAGGCATTATATTTTAAATTGCATTCAAATATTTAAGTTATCTCTGTTAGGGTTAGTTAGTTTTCTTTCTAAACGTCATTCCTCAAAGAATAAATGTAAAGACTTTTAGGATTTTACATTTGAAATGTTATACACATATTTGATTCACTAGAACTTGATCCCATCAACATGAAACAAGGAAAATAACTACCCAAAAACAGTAAAAGCACCAGATCAATGCATAACCAAAGCATTTGACTCACTTGAACACCACTTTACCCCCCCCCAATATCTCCACTATATATTTAATGTGACATTTCTTCCTGCACATTTCTGATGATTGTTGATGAAACAGAAATGGCATTGTGTTTACTTTGCAGCACATAATATGAAACATTGTTATAAAACAAAACATTCACATTGTAGCTGCTTTCAGTCATCCAAGCAGTTTTCATTAGAGTGATTGTATTTTCTTTGGTCTCTTGCTTTAATGGTCAGTGAAAGGGAGTGCAATGTTGCCCTCTGCTGCACAAAAATAGTTATCATTTCCAAATATCTTCTTGCAGTGGATCTTCTGACGTGGTCACCTTGTAATCCAACCAAAAAAAAAAAAACATATCACCACCCTTCCATTTGAGAAACAGACACAGATGTGGTCTGTTTTATATTATGATGGCCATCCATATCTTCTTTTATTAATACCAGCACTTCTGGCCTGGACATTTCTAAGATTTTTCGCATAACAGAAATCACAGCTTTCATTGCTCCTTTTGCAGTTGCAGTTGTGCTCAACTAGAGGATTTGTTTAGGGATTACACCCATTATGAAACTGTGCTGCCACAATTTAGACAATCTCTGTTATGTTACCAAAAATGAAGACTGTACTCATCAACTTTATTGCAGGTGTTGCTTTCTTTCAGTTTTAAAAATTGAATAGGGAAGACACGCCAAATATTCCTCGCAATGTTCACTTTATTGTAAATGTAAAATATATCAGATTGGAATGATGTAGATAAGATTACATCAAGTATCAATGTTCAAAGTCTTTTTTAATGAGACTTGGCATTTTGTCCCTTTTATAATTCAAGTTATACAGTAAAACACATAAATCTGCTTTGTATTCTTTTGTATTGTTTGAATCTGGCAGCAAACTGGTGTAGCAGTCAGACAGATTGTCTCACAGCTCCAAAGTCATGGGAAGGTTTCTTGGCATGATAATGATGTTTAGTTGCAGACTAAATTTGTTTCTTGTCAACGCTGTAATTGATTTAAGTAGTCAATAAAAGTTTTTAGTGTTGCTGTTGGGTGGTGGCTGTTGATCCTGAGCTCTTAGCACTGTGCCATAATACACTGACACTGTTATCGCCGGTCAGCCAAGTCCAAAAATATCAGCCACCTTTCCCCTAGGCGACTGTGGCATCTCAGTAACATTTAGTTCTTTTCACCCTGTGTGTAAAGGGATTTAAAGTGTGTGGTTCTTCCCCTGATTGCCTCTCTGCAGTGAAGTGGGAATTTTGGTCATCATGATCACATTATTAGAGATGGCGTTGGGCGTCCCTCCTGAGGCCTTGGAGCTGTGCTGCATGCTGATGATGTCACCACTACTCTGCTCCGGCTCTGCACGACGGAATATATTTCTCACTGTGGCCTGAGGGAGAAAGGGGCAGTAAATTATTCAGTGAATCAATGAGTAAATAAGTGACAAAAACGGGGATGATGGATGGACAAATTATGGCTGCGGGGGAAGAATGGGTAGATGGACAGGTGGCAGAGAGCAAGGATGATGGGATGGATGGGGTGAAGAAAGGTGAGGAAGAAAGTGAGAAAAAGAGTCTTACCTGGAAATTATTTGTAACAAAGCAGTAAACGACAGGATCCATACAGCTATTCAAACTGCTGAGAGTGACAGTCAAGTGGTAGACTATCACATGATGAGGCATATCGGGGTAGAAGTACACCACCACCTATAACACAAAACAGCACAGCCATAAGATCATACACAATGTTGTTAAATTTAACCAAAAATTGTATATATATTTTGCATTATCATATGTTAATCTTGATTTTCAGCTTTTTGTATTGTCACAGACTGTGGATTGAGTATACAATGAGTTATGAGCAGCTCAACCAAAGAAAGATTTTTCTGATTTCTGGAAAAAATAAACATAATTTGTTGTAACACGAGTCTTTCTCAATCCTTTAATCATGTTGTGATGCCTTAGGATTATCTTGGAACTGCTTGAGGGTTTAAGGGCTACAAAAACATGATGATGATATTTTATTTAAACAATGTTTCTAACCTGTTGCTCACTCACCTGTCTGATGTGGAAGGGTGTGAAGCAGACAGTGAAGATGATCAGCACTGTGCTCAGCAGCTGGACAGCTCTCCTCCTCCTCTCCCTGAGGAAATACAGTCAGAACCACCACATCCCATCAGCTGTAAGCCTCCAATGCTTTTAATGCTGCAAATGTGAGTTATTTCTGTCTCTTGTATGGTGATGTTCTTGTATCACAAGCTTGGATACTTAAAATACTGTCATTTTGAAGCATTAAGCTTTCTATATCTAACACAGGCAAATAACAGACCAGAAATGTCCTGATATATGATGATATTCTTTAATTCCTTACTGATGTCTATGTGTTACCTGCTCTGCTGCATCAGACGGCGATCTGCTAGTGCCCACATGATCCGCAGTGTGAAGACCACAATGATGATGAGGGGTAGAAAGAACTCAGTGATGGTGAGAAAAAGGAGCTTTGAGAGGCAGCAGCCCGGGTGCTGGAAAGCAGTAGAAAGGAAGGAGTAGGTGACCACGATTGCAAACAGCCAGACAGAGACACACACACATTTGGCCACACTGGAGTGCCTCCACCGACGGGAAGCTTCAACCTACAAGGACAGAATAAGATTTTCAGTTCAAGTTCCTTTTGGTATTGAAGTCTGAATGAGCAGGTATCCAGGTATGTTGTGAAGGGACAGTTTAGGCTTCAGAAAACGTAACTTAGACCGATTATCTGTTACCAAACCACAGACAAAACTCACCTGCACAATTGCAAGGTAACGGTCGACACATATGCAGGTCAGAAACAAGATGCTGCAGTACATGTTGACAAAGTAGCTGAAGATGTGCAGGTAGGAGCAGGTGAGGCAAGCTCCTCCGCTGTAGTAGAGCAGGATGCGAGTCGGCAGAGAGAGGTTCACCAAGAGGTCGGTAACTGCCAAATTGATGGTGTAGATGACTGAGGTCGTCTTTTGCTTTGTGCGGAAACAGAAGACATAAAGTGCAACTATGTTGAGCACCATGCCTACCTGTGGGAGAGGAGAGTAGAATTAGGGAGTTCATACAGACTGAGTTTTGAAACTCATGTAAGAAAAAGTTCCTACCAAGAATATGAGAGAGTTTGTGACCATCAGTGCAATCCAGAGTCCGTAAAAGTCATTGTAGAGCCCCTCGTCTAAATGAGCCAGTCTTTGAAGATATCCTTCCATGCCACTTCTGTTATTGGGACTAGTTACTACAGGCATGGTGGAAAATGAAGTATTGATAAAAAGCCAGGATTCAGTGCTGTTGAAGTTCATCATAATGGTGGTGATGATGATGATGATGATGATGATGATGATGATGATGATGATGATGATGATGATGATGCACGTAGTTGATGATGGTGAGGATGATGATGATGATGGAGTTAGAGTTGATCCAGAAACTGCCAGATAAAACGACACAATGTTGTAATACAGCAAACATTTAAACATTTTAGTGTGGGTGCAAACTGCAAGATACAGTATTGAAGGCTGCTACAATGCCCATCTGTTCATTTCTGTTTTTTAGCGGTTCAGAGGCTGCAGGCTATCCCAGCATGCATTATGCGACAGGGAGACACCCTGAACACACATTCCCACACACATCCACACCATTCAATAAAAAACTGTGGGAAATAATGTAAAACCACCATTCAGTTAATGATTGCTTTTTTGATAACAACATCATTGCTGCTAGAGGCTTTGTTGCTGTAAAATCTACCTAGAATTTAAACGGACAATTTTAAGCACAAGTTTTTAAATCATTTTTATTACTCATATTTCTTACTTTTAGGAACAAACATCCCAACCCTCTGCCCTGTCTCTAACCTCACTGTGGATGTTGCTGTTGGCATGGCCACACTGACAAAACCACTTCAAACCAATATCTGATTTATTTAGACAGTTTATTTTATAATAGAAGTATATTTATTTATGTCTACAGCAATCCACTGTGAAGGGATATGAGTATATTTATTTCAGGCTGGGTTTTTTTATGAAGCCACACTTACTGGCACAGAGCTTATCCTTTTCGGAAAACACAGAAGTAACACATCTACCCCTTTCTGGCCAAGATGTGACCTTTTCATGGCAGTCATAACAGGGGGGAAAAAATCCTGTGTGGTTTCACCCCATTTAAATCACTCACAGAAGATCAGATCTGAACCACAAAGAGTAATTTTGTGCCTGCATAAACCATCCTGATCTGTATGGCCCGTTTGTGTTTATTTACCTCAAAGAAAAATGCTGAATTCTTCTCATAATTGGGACAAACAGAATATATTTGTGTAAACTGGATACATTCTGCATGTGTGTATGTGTGGACAGGATAATAGATCTTTACCGGATATTTACAGTTTCAAGTTTTGGGTCATTTCATTTGATGAATCGCTATATAAGTTGACATTCATTGGGTGCAGTAGGCTACTGAAACCTTTACAACCTCAGTAGCACATTTATTGGATAAATAACAAATCAGATTGCGTTATTAAAATACAGGAGGGTCAAACATTCAGAGATTCCACAAAACAGGAAAAAAGACACCACATGAAACATCCACTGATTTGGTGATGAAGTGGATAAAAGTGTGATATAAGCTACAGTATGTACAATGAGTACTAACAGCTTAAGGATATTTGTTACATATCACATTTTCCCAGTGCACAAGCATCCAAAATCCTGCTGTTATGATGTGAAATTAGACACTTGAGTTAACCATGTGACCCTTTCCATATGGTGTTTTCAGCTGTAAGGAGGAAAATATGCAAATATGATCTAGACTCTACCAGGTGTGAATTTATAGACAGCAGAGGGCAGTCATTGACTGTGCCTCATACAGTATCTCTATGGAATATAATGTAATGATAGATAGATAGATAGATAGATAGATAGATAGATAGATAGATAGATAGATAGATAGATAGATAGATAGATAGATAGATAGATAGATAGATAGATAGATAGATAGATAAACTGCTCTACTGATCGTTTTCATTTTAAATTTACTGAGCTGGTCTGAGGGCTCACATTGGTAAGCGACAGTAGAGTCAAACTCAAGAGGAATCTACCGGCGTTAGAAAAAACTGCGAAGTCACATGTGGTTACACATCCATGCAGGCTCCCAGTGAGTGTGACCCCAGAATTGGCTGTATGCCGGCATGCTACTGTATCCCTCCATGACAAATGTAGTTTAATTTCTCCTGTGAGTCCCAGACAGGTTTAAGAAGTACAACATATTGTGTTGTGTATGCTTGTGGCTCACAACTAATCTCTCACAGCAAAATAATCATCCAGCTGATGAAAAGGGCTAATGAGAATAGCATGCTCAGCTGAGGGTGAGGCATGAATAATGTGATTCATCTGCATTAACAAGACCAGTACAGCCATAGAACATTAAGACCACTGAAGGAAATAAATGGATGTTTTCACAGTAACATCCCCTGATATTGTTCAGCTTGCTGGAGCCAGTTCATCATCATTAACAGCACTAACGAGTGTTATGAGCACTGCTCTGGGGAAATTGTGTGTTAAACCACTTACATCAGACAGTTAAGAAACAAATGACAATGACAAGTAATATTCCAGTGGTTTTCAATTATGTATTATCAAAGCTGGACAGATGAATGTTGAACGAGTAAATTCTGACTTTACTATCCAAAGCAGATTGTTGTGACCCGCCGACTTTTCCTCTGGAAAAAGGATTTGATCGATTATCATGAAATTTTGTACAGACATTCATGCCTGCCTTTGGTGATCACTTAAAGACGAATTTAACACCAGGTTGAAAGTTTCAAGCCTGATTCACAACAAAGTGCACATTTAACCACACCCAAAAGTGATGTCATTGTGCATGGAGTTGACCTGTACTTCACTGCAAGATAAAAAGTTAAACCACTGGAGGTGCATAATCAACACAGACCAAATTTGTGCAAAGTGAAACACATTCCTTCAGCCTCAGATACATTTTGTGTTCAGTGCTAATTAGCAAATGTAAGCATGCTAACATACTAAAATGTGTTAGCCTTTAGCTCAAAGCACACAACATCCCATAACTGCTAGTATGGCTGTGAAAATTTTGAACCTACAGTGGGTAACCATTCCTTGTAACTAGGGTTAGGGTCTACAGTGTTAAGTTGATAATCTGATTTAAACAATGGCAAGCAAAATCAAGTCTGAGATTATATAATCCAAATACAGTGACCAAATAAAATATAATAATAATAATGATAATATATAATAACTGTTGGGATTGAGCATGTTTATAACAGTATAAAAAACCTTTGATGTATTTCTTTCTGTTCATATACTGTGTCGGTCACGTTCATCTTTTCAAGTAACAAATTTCAGCAAAACACCAACATAATTGGACTTGTCCTAAACTGTCCACGGAGGAACAACACAGATCGTATACTGGAATACAAAGTTTGTGTAGCCTCTGATTTGAGTCTACACAGATCATATGATATCAATCTAATGCGTCACTGTTGCTCTCCTATTGTTGCTCTTCCTCCACCAACATCAAACACTGTGGTGATGCAATGACTGTAAAGTGATACTGAGAGGAGGGCAAAGGGCCCAGAGGCAGATCACAAATAACACTGTCCAAATAAATTCCAGCAGCGTGGGAGTCCCTTTTGGGTGGTAAAGTGTGTGTGTGTGTGTGTGTGTGTGTGTGTGCATTCAGATTGTGTGAAAGAGAGAAATATATAGAAAGGCGGAGAGACAGGATGGGATAGTGGAATTCAGATCTCACGCTGTCCTGCATCAAATTATAGCTTCACAGAAAGCCCCTCGAGGCAAACGGAACATTTTGTTGCTGCTGTAACTCTAATTTTAGTGATAGTACTTGCAAAAAAGTTCACAGAGGCCCTTTCCATGTACTCCAATTGTGTAACATGTTGCAGACATATTCTGGGATGGAGCATGACCTGAAATTCTTTAAACACTTCAGTTGATGATGGTAAATGGTAAATGGACCTGTACTTGTATAGCGCCTTTCTAGTCTTCCGACCACTCAAAGCGCTTTTACACTACTTGCCACATTCACCCTTTCACACACATTCACTCAGTGATGGCAAAGTCCATCGAATGATGATAACTGTATCAATGTATGGAACACTCTGGAGGAGTTTGCTTGCTTATTCAGTCTATTTAATGTAATGATTATACACTTCTAATAGCATATTTGAATGAATTTACAAAGGACTAATCATGCCCCTGTGTTAGGGATTTTAATTAAGCCTGTACTGTTTTGAGTAGTCTGGTTACCATAATGAAACCACTAGATTTATTTTCCCTCTCTTTTAAAAGCAATATAATGTATAGACAAAGTTTATCCACTATTGATGACAACTTACCTCTAGAGAAAAAGTAGAGACAAGCAAAACCAGTAGACTATCTCTGACCGAGTAAAATCTGTCTCTGCTGAAGTTGGAGTGTCATCTCATGTCCATCCTAATCCGATGACTCTTGGTCAGTGTCCAACCAGGTGATGCTGGATCTTTTCCAAGTAAGGATGCTTCAACTTTCAATGACCTGTTCACCCTTGTATCATCTCTGACATCTACTCACGTCAGTCGCTTTTCTGTCTGGAGCGGTTCAGTATTTCAGTGAGAATTTCATTTCTCTTGTCAGTGTGTCAGTTGGGTTTCTCCTTTCAGATGCTCGAGTCATGCCAGTTGGCTGTAGTAATCAACACACCTCTTCAGATCTGTACATAAAGAGGCATCCCTGTCATTTCTGTCACTTTGTCAGCCTGTCTGCTGATACTCAGTGTCTTGTTTTCTCCATAAATTTCTCAAACATCCTCAGATCTTTCTGCTTGCTTCTATTGTTGTGTGTCTCACTCCTTTCAATGTGCCTTTCTTCTCTCCTTCTTTTTGTCCCCTTGTTAGCATCATTTTGAGTCTCTCTCTCTCTCTCTCTCTCTCTCTCTCTCTCTCTCTCTCTCTCTCTCCTTTCAATGACTCTGTCTTTCTGCTTCCCTCCCTCTCACTCTAAATCTTCCCTCAGTTTGGTCTTCAGACAGGAAGTCTTAGTATGTGTTTACATTATGCTGGGACATGCACATGCATGCCCATGTACAGCATGAACACACACTAATGTTAGAGCACACATGCACATACCACACAACACCACAAGCACAACCTTTTCCAAACCATTAAATATTGTTATGTATACTGCTTGGACTAAAATGATTACTGTAAAACACAAATGATGGAGGTGCTGCATGTTCCCTCACATAAAACAAAGACAAGTCTTTGTTACAGTGTAACAGTTCTTTAACATAAAATTATCTTATTGGTGTTTCAACTCAGAAATGTAATATAATATTCATAGGTATATTTTTCATAAATTTTTCGCAAGTTTCATGGCCACAGTAGTTTCTCTTACACCCTTGGAAGGGGAGGGTGAGGCGAGTTGGTGGCAGTCTGCAGTTACACTGCTAGGTGTCACTATGGCCCCACTTTAACAGGAACAAAAGGTTAAATTACATGCTTTCTAATAGGCTCCAGATCAGCTCCTGCTCATAGATCTGGAGTTATAGTATGTAACCATTGTGAAACACTACTGAATAGTAGGAAATGAAAAATTATGATAGATAAGAAAGATAAGAATAAAAAATAAAAAAGATAAGAAGGATAATAAAGACAAGAAAATCTAACTTTATTTTGATGTTAATGGAAATTGAGTTATAGCCATTTAAAACCACCATCACCAGTATATTGTATGTATTTCAGAGAATTTGTACCCTCAAAACATTGACATTTGTTGTAAGTAATAAAAACAAAACACTTCAGAGATGGCTTTGAGTAAGGACTCTAAAAGTGAATGAAGACACTGATCTTTTAATCAGTGTTCATGCTTCTATAAATCTCTTCCATATTGATTTTTTTTTTTAAATCTAGTAAATTAGGTGTCTTCAGCGAGGACGGTTTTGGTCAACCCCAGTCCGTATCTTGTGATAAATGTGAATATGAAAGAAGAGTGATATTTGGGAAGTGAAAGAGGAAGATTCAAACACCTCATGTTTCTACAAACACGATCAGAAACTAGCTGTAAAGAAGTTTTGTGATCAAATACAATGACACTGTCCTGTCAAGTACCTTCACAGTGATGTATTAAAAATAAACTCAAAACACAAAATCCTGAGCCTGCACAGACCTTTTCATCTCACTCTGCTGAGCTTGAGCTACAAAACAAATCAGGCTTAACACGTGATTAGATGTTCTTTTCATCCTGACACTTGTTTTTAATAAAAGTGAAAAAATAGAGACAGAAAAGTTCAACTTAATAGGGGTAATCGCTTCTCTACAGATGATGAAACTTGTTTCAGCCAACTGCTTTGAACCTCCACTGGCTGTACTGGACTGCAAGATTAGGATATTGAAAATATAATATAATTGATATTGTGTTGGAGACACATTATTTGACAGAAGCACAGAAAACCTCAATATTTAATATATTCAAAAAATAAATAAAAAAAAAAGAATTATGCCCAGGAAGTTTTATTTTCAGATACATTACATCAAACCAAGCTGATGTCCCATTTATTTCCTGCTGCCAGAAAATGAGGAATAAATGTTGATAAGCAAAACATCAGGTTTGTATCAAGTATCATCTTGTAAATCAAATTTAAATGCTAATTGCTACTCATATGTCTCCTTTAAAGTACTATTTGGGACATGATGTGTAATTGTTTTGTGTATCACCTTAGTATATAGATCTAAATACACACACGCCAATGTAAGGCTCAGTCCGTCTCTTTATGACATGTCCCTGGACCAATGCTCCATCCATCTTGCAGAATGAGACAGGTTTGTGTCTCCTGGTTTCCTGTCTAGAGGATCATCATCATTCACAGCTTGTCAGCGTTCCTTGGAAAGATCCGGAATAACGGATGTCAGGAGAAGAGCCATGGATCAACCTGTTACTGAGGACATGCACAAAGAGAAGGTGCAGGATGGGGACAGAAAGGAAAGAGGAGGGGGTGGGTAGGGAGAAAAAAGGAAAGATAGGAAGACAGAGTGAGTACAGTATGTCTGTATATAGGTGTACAATGGATAGATGGATCATTATATGACATATGTTTGTATGTATAAATATAAAAAGGTGCACAAACGTGTGACCAGTCCAACCAGGGGAACTGGAAAGCTTTGTTTATGTCAGGAACCGTCTGAATATTGATGATAGACGAGAGATGACGAGGTTTCTCCCCTCGTCCTCTCATGGTTTATTTGTCAGGAATTAGAGGGAGGGATGGATGGAGGATTATGGCTGTCCTGCAGAAAAAAGCTCGCTTTTTGGCAGTGGTGGCAGCACGAATGGAGTTATGGAGGACAGATGTGCGGAATCGATTGCTTGTAATTGTTGTAAGCAATTGCACATATATCACTCTTGTTGAGATGCAAGTAGAAAGGTGTGAAAGGAAACACAATACATTTTTAAACCATTACCCACCACTTCAGAGTATTTACGTTCAATCAGTCAATTTGTATAGCACTTTTCATACAAGTGAAACACACACACACACACACACACACACACTGAGAAAAGTAGAACACTAAAACAAATAAAAACAGGAACTGAAGAAACCCATCTCATCAAGGTGCAGTGAGCAGAATTAGAAAGAGATGAAGAATAAGGATAAGAAAATGATATACCAAATAAAACTGAGCCAGATGTTCAACAGAGTGAGACTTTAATGACCCCTGAGGAAATTACTTTGTATTATTTTTTTACACTGTGATGCTGAGACTGCTATGTCTAAGTTTTTTTTTTTTTTTTTGCCACTCACAAAATAAATCACTTCATTATCACACAATATGTCAGGATTTTCCCAAAACTTTGACAATAAACAGACATGAGCTTGTTGCCAGTGGGTCCATACATGAACTCTAACATGCTTTAAGATGCGTCCCAGACACCCATTGCTGAAATAATAGATCATCTCCTTTTTCGGAATGACTTGATTTGAATTCTTGGCATTAAAAAAAATAAGATTGATGGAGAAAATAAGGTAGTGCGTTTTTTACCGTGTGCCGATTCTCTATATTACGTTGCATATCCTGCAAGGCTGTGAGTCCTGTCAGATCTAAACTCTAATCCCCACTGACGATTGTTTAACCAAATGTCACACTCACGGAGCACGTATACACATACCTACAGAAACTTTGTGATTTGCCTCAGACTTACTGTTTAATTCACTGTCAGCCTGACACAATACAGGTTCACAGTCCTGTCCTCACATTTCTGGGTGACACATCTAGACATGCACACACACACACACACACACATATACATACAACTTGTGCCGTGGTTTTGTGCTCCTGGCTTAGATGCCCAGTAGCACAGGTGTAAAATGATGTGTATTACTGTGTTCAGTCTGATATTAAGCCTGGTAGGTATCCTAATCATGATGAATATCACTGACTAATGATTGTGTTAGGTTAATTTACTTGCGGTGTGTTTAATGTCTGTGACTGAAACTGATACGAAAGAACATGAGAATGAAAAGTGACTCTGTAGGACACAGCACAGATACATGGTAAACATCATCCATCATGTCAAAATTGACTTTAAATTGACTATTAATCTGATCTGAGAGCAAGACATACAAGATAAAAATGACTGCAAAATACACGAGGGTGTAAAATGGACTTATTTGAAATCAATTTTTGTAGAAAACCAGTGTTACAGGATGGGAGTGAATTTGCTGGTCACTCAGAAGAAGAACACTGAATTATTGCCTGGGGGCACTGAGGTGTAGATTCCTATTGAGCCTCTAGCAAGTTCTTAAATTTAAACAGTAGCTGTACTGTAGTACTGTATAGCTACAGTAATGGCAGTAAGATCACTGCACTGTACATACAGTATACTGGATCAGTGTGGAGGTCTGGAAGGAGTGTTTACAAAACCAGTTAGGAAGGAAATGCACTGATTGCAACTTGTACTGGAAAATGACTATAGTTAGGAATAGATCGGATTCATTGGATGGTGTAGAGTGCAAAACTACAACACTGTGAATTGAAAGACTGTAAAAAAAACTGTTTCGATGGTTGGATTTTCGCTTTAAGGCTATTCAGTCCGAGAAGAAGTCATACTGCATCTAGAGAATGCAAGTTATTATTATTGTTTCCCTTAAACATCTGTACAAAATAGCACACACTTAACAGCAAGACTTAAATTGAACTCATTGAATATTTATTTATCAGACACACACATTGCATTTAGTTACATTAGCCGTTACTTGGCAACAGTCCAATGACAAAAAACCCACACAAATTTTCACACTATTTATTAACAAAAAAGTGAGTAACTGAATATGTTTAATATTACTGAAATGGCATTTCAGGTAAAAAAGAAAGAAAAGGACATTTTCCAAACTGCCAAAGTAAAATATCACAAAATAAAAGAAAATTCGTACTTTAATAAAATCCTACTGTAATAAATTTTTTTTTTGCTAATGATTTTCCATCTTACAGTAAAACCAGACAGAATAAGGTCCCTTTGGCTCCCAAAAAGGGAAAGAAGAAACACAAGTGTTTATTAAGACACTTCAATCTTGTTGTCAACTTGACAATTGACAGAATTCCGCCACAGTCATTACACTGTACATGCACATGGCTGAAAAGGAGCAAAACCTCTAGGGTTTTTTTCCCTTTCCACATACAGTAGTTTATGCATTCAACAAACATTTCAGCCCAAACTGGCCGTCAGAGGTTTTAAAAAGACACTGGAAGTAAAATCACCTGAGTGAGATACTGCATATATATATATATATATATATATATATATATATATATAATATATATATATATATATATAAACTTTCGTCAAGTTAAAGTGGTATTTCAAGAATCAACATTTTTGTACACTTTGCTCTTTAAATATCAATATGTTCTTTCCCCAGCAGGAGGATACAATGGACAAGGTGTGTAATGTAAACATGCTATGATCAGTTCTTCCTGATAGTACAATATCTGTTACCTCTACTGGACGCTAGTGACACTTGTGTGTGTGTGTGTGTGTGTGTGTGTGTGTGTGTGTGTGTGTGTGTGTGTGTTAGAGAGACATAAAGGATGAAGCAAAGTAAGGATAGATGGTAGATATGTATGTATGATTGTGGTCCAACATATTCTACATTCAGGGACACATTTCAGACTAAAAACCTGTTAATTGGCAACTTTCTCCCAACTGGGAAGGAGACCTGTGTCTCCAATTGGGAAAATGTTGATTTTTGTGTAAGGGGTTTTGTACAAGTAAGTGTGTGTGTGTATGTGTGTATGTGTGTGTGTGTGTGTGTGTGTGTGTGTGTGTGTGTGTGTGTGTGTGTGTGTATATATCAGTCAGCCTCCTGTCTGTAGTGCAGGACGTAATAGTCATGGACGTACATTAGGACGGCAAATGGCTGACCTATGATGATCGAGATCCACACTGCAGCGTTGCCGTAGTTACCACGTAGGAAGTGACCAACAAACCAGGCTAATGGAAGCTGATAAGTAAAAAAAAAAAACAACAGACATAGTGGGTGATTGGGTTTTTCATGACTAATTACAGCCTCTCATCCTCTGTGTGTACTGTTTTCTGATTTCTGTTGTCTGTGTTTTATGACTCAGCACACTATAATAAATAACAAATAACAACAAAGTCAGCAAAGACCAGGAAGCACTTACATTGCCCATTGTCCTGCCATATTCCCCAATGATACATCAAACGTGTCCTGTCACGCTAATGATGTTTTTAATCAAGTTAATGATACTGGAGCTAAACACTGAGAACACCTTTTAAAGGTAGCCCTACGGAGTCAAAAAGAACATCACCCACTTGTCTTCATTTTGACTTTTATTATTAAAAAAACTATTTATTAAATGCCACACCTATACCCATTTTCTATAACTTCTAACAGTTTTAAATCAAAATTTAAAAAAAGTTTTTTAAATATCAGTACAGGTTGTTGCTGACTACAGCTGTGAGTCTATCATCAGTGATATCTGTTGGGTCTTACCTGTGCCATCATGCCCATGAAAGCCCACAGTCTGAACATCCTGAGAGGAACGCTCACCAAGTACTGACACAGGGAAACAAACAAATTACATTCAATACATTTTAAATAAATATAATCTGACATCTACACAAGAACATTTACCAACAAGATAAAGTTCTCTATCAAGCCAGTTGGACCAGTCACTGTAGTTTAGCCTATGCAGATACAATATCGATATGATGCCAGTCATGCTCCTAAATATATGCTCTTTGCTTAGGTGAAGACTAGATTCAGGGATCCTTTAAAAGTCCTTGTACTAGGTCAGGGAAGCGTTTTCCGGTATAACAAGTAACTATTTGTAAAAATAGCATTAGATAAGCAGGGATGATGGCGGGACTACCGAGCAGGCTATGGCCTTCAGATCAAGCCACAGTGGTTTAGCCTAAGCAGATATAATATAGATGTAAAGTTGGGTCAAGCCAAATCCGCTCTTTGTTTGGGTTAGTGTAGGATTTGAAGGCAGCTTAAAAAAAATGTCACATCAGGACTACTAGAGAATGGTGTCTGTCAGAGGGCCCGGTAGATTTATGATGGCACAGCCTGATACTGAATGCAGGGCCTAATGATAGGTCAAAGCTTTATTTAACATGAATAAAGGGCTTCTATTGAATTGCCTTTGACAACTATCTACATTGTCAGCATAATCAGCGAAAGTGGTCTTGGTCTCAGCTCTTACCTCATGGAAGAAAGCCGACAAGAAGAAGACAGCTGATTGGCTGACTTTTTTACTGAATCCTCTCCTCAGCAGCGGCTTGTAAAAGTGGCTGCAAGACAGACAGAAGAACAGATGTTGGACCAGGTGGATGGACACATGATGGGGTGGATGGACATATATCTTTAATCAGAAAGTCAAATGCACTGATAGAAGAAATTACTTAAGGACGACGATATAACTTCTTGTGAAATCTGTTTTGTCATTTACTATCTATTTTCCTAGTGTGTAACTCTCCTTCGTCCTGTAATTCTCCTTTCCTGGCAGGAATTAAACCGTTTAAACTGCATTTCATTTACTTTGTCTTGTTTAATATAATCTGGCTGCATTTGCTCCTGCTGCTATGTTAGTGTATGTGGAACTGGCTGCAGGCACTGTATTTATTACTACCACTTACTCTCTCATAGCCAGATGAATCACTTTCCCAAATACATTGGTGTGCCTTGTTAAGCCTTGTTCAGTTCTATAAATTTCACTGCTCCCTCTCAGTGTGTTAGTGTGTGAATAACTCACCGTAGACACCACTTGTGTACAGGGATGTTCCAGTTCTGCCAAAAATATGTCACTGACTCAGAGTTCCTGAAAGAAGCGTCAGAAAAATAGTGTACTGAAGCATTATAGGGTCTAAATAATGGATCTAAGGCAGTTTGATCAATATTGACGAACATGAAAAAGTCTAAAATCGTTAATATCATGCAGGAACAGAAAAAGTAATAGTAATTATCCTAGAGTAGACTGAGTGATAAAAATGATTTGTTCATATCAGCAAAGACATAAAGTGATGCATCCGGAAAATGTACTCCTCTACAAAAGTCTACAAAGGGCACTGTTAAAAGACCAATGGTTGTGTTAAACTACACCATAAACACTACTAAAATAGAGTTTCAAAACTCCATCATACCTCATAAAATCCAACCCAGATACAAACACACACAGAGACTTACCACCAGTCCTTGTAGAACTGTCTGTCTCCAAAGCGCAGCAGCTCAGCAGTGAAGTTCAAAGACGAGTGGAAGAACCAGTAGAAAAACATGAGCCACATCAAATGATTAGGAACCTAGAGAAGAGTTAGATGCGTGGAAGATCCAAATGAACAAAAGAAAAATATATGACTGTGAGACATTTAATCCTCAATATGTGTAACAGTAACATTTAGAAATAGTAGTAATAATAATAATAATAATAATAATAATAATAATAATAATGTAGATCATAATAATAAATACAATACATGTTGTATTTCTACTCACAGCTAATCTTAGAAGTCTCTCAGTCATTCTGGAAAGATCCATGTCCTACAGAGGAGAGGAGAGACACACAGATTAACAAACATGTTGTTTTGTGCAATATAAGCTTCACTGCCACTCTGTCTTCCTTACCTCTAATGGTTTCATGGAGCTCTGAATGATGGGAATCATCCACTGATGGAAAGAAAGTAAAAAGCTGTGTTAAGTGTATTCTGGTAATCAATTATATTTAGTATAAATATACAAATAATGATATTAATCATTGAAATGTGAATAGACAGACAAATGTAGCACCATACATCAGTTGTGGTTTACAGTATAAGCCCGTACCTGTTGAGTGAGAGCAACTAGCAGCTGGGTGAAGAACAGCTGGGGACAAGGACACACGTCAATAGAGTGAGTGATTACACAGAAATAGATAATTAGAAAAGAAAACAGTGAAGCATTTTTTAAAGTTATGTATCATTACTTAAAGCACTCAAGTAATTCTACTACAGTACTGAGTAGAACAGAGACATGTCTGATTTTTTGATTTCTCATGTTACTTATCCTGTTGGACTTCGCTGTCACCATGCCCCCAGATCTCAGCGTTTAACTTGATGTGTAAAATATTATCATAACTGCTAATAATGATGGCCAAACCTACACAACCGACACAAAGTTTACCCTTACAAAAAGCAACAATAGACCTTACATCCCGTTCACCACCATGTAAAGCAAACATGAAGCTCTTAACAACTGTGCAGGTGTACTTGCTTCTTAAATACTTTTTCTGGGAGATGATTGGAAAAATTCCAAGCAGTTAGATCAGTCATTACCAGAAAAAGGGGGCATATTTTGACTGGAAGCTACAGCTACAGTAAGTGTGTTTTTTTTCTCTGCCTGACATGCTGACATGAGATATTTCCTCACCATCTCAAACAGTCTCCTCAGCAGGAAACTCATGCGAATATTAGGCGAGCGAGGGAAGTTGAGCTCGTAGCACAGAGTCGGAGCAAAGACAAAGTAGTACATGTCTACACAGATGGAGAGAAGGTTTATGGGAGAGTTAAAAAAAATCTAACTTATGAAAAAGAGGCAGTGGTGTATGATAGAAACATTTAAGTTTCATACAATTGCTTAAAAGATGTATTTGAGTACCTCTGATTGTGAGGTTGCCAGGGTAACACACCTGTCGGTCACCTCCATTGAGGGTCTGTCCTGAGGGACCTGAGGGCAGAAGTAATGCACAAACCCACATGACATTGCAAAGTATTTGTGAGGTAACATTGTATTCTATGACTCATTAAATAGAAATACAAATTAAAACAATGAAAAATAAATGCAGATGTTGATATACAACAATTTCCTGTTACATAATCAAGATTTCCACACAGTTCTGTGACAGTTCCTGTGTGCTAAACTGTCAAGCTTTCATTTTGTCAAAGAGCTGCAGTGTCAAGTATCTGCCATTAGATGTCACTGTAACAGCATGAGCAAGGGTCTACAAAGAAATTAAATATATACACAGAAACTGACCTTAAAGTTAGCATAGAATATATTCTCATTTAGGTCCTAAATTGAAGAAGCCCTCTCTTGTAAACATAGGTATGTGCATGTGTATTTGTGACTTACAAGACAGCGACCTGGCCAGTTTCTTGGCCTTGACAGTGCTCAGCTCTCTGCACCACATGTTGACGTCCTTATAAGAGTACAGCTTTAGGAAGAGGATGGTGTAAGTACCAAGAACGAACACACCACCAACTGCCAGAGAGAGAGAGAGAGAGAGAGAGAGAGAGAGAGAGAGAGAGAGAGAGAGAGAGAGACAGAGACAGAACCAGAGATGAGAAGGAGAAATGAGGGAAGGGCAGTAGAGGGTAGAAAATGGGGAGGAAGGAAGGAAGAAAGAAGGGAGGATGAGATAAAGAGAAGGAGAAAGTGAGCAAAAAGTACGACATGGAGGATGGAGGGACAGAGAGTGAGAGAATGGAAAACAAGAGAAAAACAAAGGAGGAGTAAGCGAGTGAAAAGGGAAGTAAAAGAGAGAGAGGTTGTCATTTGATCTTGAACAAACAGCAAAACAAGCCCAGTAAAATAAATCATCTCAACAAGTATGAGAGCAGTCTAACTATGCCAAGGACATTATTATACAATATAGTCACCATGTTTATCTGTGTGTGTGTGTGTGTGTGTGTGTGTGCGCGCGCACGCGCACACTCATTCAACTGTGTCAGAGTTCGTCTTTGTGAGTCAATTTAATGATTTAATTTATTAATAAACTCTTTTGAACCCTTTAGTGCATCTTCGCAACACGCACAAACACAAACACACACACACACACATGCTTGATAGAAAAGGACCATGCAGAACAGAGAGGAAGACACAAGCCGATGAACATACACCCACATGTATGTGCACAAACACACAAAAACACACAAATGAAAATTGACTGTTGTGCCAACAGGGTGAGGTGGAGGTCAGCACACCTGGCATCAAACCACAGCAGATCTTATCCATTAACCATCTGGCTCTGTGTGGCTTCAGGACAACTACATTGGCTCCAAGACAGCGAGTGTAGATAGCCATCATAGAAACACAGAGCCACAGCTTCAGTGCAAAAGCATACCAGGGGAACCAGTCATCACTTGGTCTCAGAAATCACAAACAACCACTTTAAATATCTAAAATCTCAGGTAGGTTGACTTTTTTTCTTTGGGTTGTTTTTTTCTGTCAGAAGAATCTAGAAGAGCAGCGACCGGGAGTGCAATGAGTTACAGATTAAAATGCTTCCTTTTTGTAGGAAGTAAGACTTGTCTTACTGCTTTGAGGTAAGTCCTTCCAGCTAAAAACTTTAAAACCTGTTCTGCTGCCAGAAATGGGAGGTTCAGTTCAATCAGGTAACATGATACCATAGATGACACACCTTGCTTTCCAGCCTGTACAGTATGGATTATTTCATTAGTGTGGATCTGAGACGTGAACTTAGAAATCTACAAGGACATTGTGTTTATTGGCAGCACCTGCAGAGGATTTCTACTTTTTCATTCATTATACTGAGAGATGCTGAGTACCTGCCTCTAAAAAAGCTTATTTTGCTCTCTTGTCTATTGTTTCTACAAAAACATCAGCAAGCTTTAGGTTTTACAATGAGGAAACTTCAATAAAAAAAAAAAAAAACCCTACTTGTAAAACACATGAGGTATACAGGACTTGTATGTTCACCCCATTGACAATCTATATAAGGTTATATATTGGTTTCAGCAAATCAGATCTCATCATGAACATGATAAGAATTTATATTAGATTATATTGTATTAAATATCAATACATTGGCAACTTTGGTCCATAGTTGGTTCTATATTGAGATATGTATTGAATCAAACACTGATAAACACAGCTAGCTTGCAGCAGGCTTGTACACACTAAAGGACATCAAGAGCAGTGGAAACAATGACAGAAAGGACAGTTCCCCCTCATCATATTTCTCTAAAGATATTTATTACAACTGATACAAATGAAATTAAGCTTGATATTAGATCCTTGCACGCTGCTTCGTGTACAATGGCTAAATATTGCTGTATTACTGTAGGAGTGGTGTAAGTGGTGCCCAGTTGATGGAATAGCTCCTTTAACACACACATATCTGTACATAAACACACACACGCCTGCCCTCTGTCCTTGCCCTTCCTGTGTGAACAGCAGCGCAGAGAGGAGAACAGACAGACAGATGGACTGACTCTTTTACTACTTCACCTCCCAGTGAGATAACAGATGAGAGGAAAGGAGAGGGGAATATACCAAAATGGGAGAGTAGCAAAAAAATAAACAATAATTTTGTAGGACCAAATTAATTTGACTGTAATGTGTGTCAAATTACACTAGAAACTCTGTCTGTCTCCTGATCAAAGTCAGAAGTGTCCCAACTTCAGCTTTAAAAAAGGACTGAGAGTGAGCTAAATACACTTTGTTAATGGTGTAAAACACTCCTACTGTGGAACATGTGTGAGTTAAGCGACAAATATGACCTTGGCAGAGGAATGTTTTCCATTTTCCAGTTCAAAATATGTATCCCTGGTAAGGTTCTTTACTTTTACCGGCCTGGGGGAAGTATGCACATTTTCTTACACATTCTACTACTCCAAAATGAGGAACACTGACTTTGTGGTAATGCATTTTCTACATTTGGTGAAGAAATAATTGTTGAGTCCATTTACTTTGCAAACAAAGAGTAATATTTAAGTGACTGTGAACATCTGTATATTGTAACCAATGCACATCAGGCAACTTTTTCCAAACCTAGCTCTAAAATGTTTTGAATAATTCACTCCCAAGGAATACAGTGTGCTGGTGTATTATGTCGTGTAAAGTATTGCTAATTCATCATGGGTGAATTGTATCATTTGTGGAAGGAGGCCATGGTTTCTGTCAGGCAGCCTGATGAAGACAGAAGAAGGTGACTCTTGGATGACCCTGCACTGCAAACCACACCTACTTTGGCATCTCTCCTGTCTTTTCCTTCTCTTTCCCTTCCTTTCCTCTCCTCTCCTCTCCTGTCCCCTCCTCTACTCAGAGCCAGCTGGAAATAATCCAGTCATGACCAACTGGTCCATTACCACTAACCGACTCCAATTATGACTCTCTATAAGAGATGTCTTTTACTGCAATATCACACTGGTCGACTGTTTCTCTGAAGGGTAAGGAGATGAATGTCCTCTTAATCTTTATGACAATTACATTATTTTCTGTTTTACACACATGGCTACATTGTAAACTACCAATGAATGGATAATGGTTTGGCTGCGTAATAGATGCTTCTCTATTAGTCAAGTATTTATATCTGTTATGTACAGTAGGTAGTAACAAGGCTGCAGAGATGGTATTTTCATAACAGTAAAAAAAACAAAACATTTTACCTGGGGTCACGGAGGGGACCAATAGGACCACTGCAGCAGGAAATGTTAGCATGACTGCCATGTTAGTGCAATGAACCAGAAATCCCACAAGTTCAGTGAATGAACCCTGGGCAGAAAGAGAGAGGCAGAGAGGGACAGCAAGAGTTTTTACATTAAATCTTAAAAACAGCAAGTTGTCCTATTTTAAACCGCTGTCACTCGACTAATTGCCTTGATTTTGTTTGCAGACTTTTAACTGCTTTTAAACTTATTCTAAAAAAGCAGTGAAAATAATACAGCGGCTGAACATGAAAGTTTTAAGCATTTCTTTTGCTCTGCTTTTGAACAGAAAGATATTTTAGTTAGGGTGGCCTATTAAAGTTTTTAAAAGCTCATGATGTTCCATATTCATGCCAAACAGACAGAGCATAACTGAATATGCCCTAAATGGAGATGGTGAAACGAATTTCTCATTTCACCGTTTAACATTTGCAGATGCAATAGAGGAAAGTCAGCAAGTCAGTCAGTTTTAGAGAACAGTTTTAGAAAAATAATCCCTCATGGGAGTTGGGAAAGTGCTTCGATTCAACAGTTCGTTTTTTTTTTTAAATACTCAGTGCTCTGATGTGAAAGTGCAAGCAGGGTTTCTCCACTCACCTTTGACAGCTGCCTTTCTGTGTAGAGAGCCACCAGAATGAACACGTTGGACACTGTCAAAACACAATGAGAGATTTATGTCAGCTGCTCTAAAACAGGCCTTATTACATTTTTACTTACAGATCCACTTCTCTCAGGAGTCTCAAGTATGAATATGATTCTCATAAAACAAAAATATTTCTTTATATGCCTATAAGTCATTCTCTAATTAATGAAATTAAAATGAAAACACTACTAGGTTTCATTACTGGTATGAAATGTGAGAGGTGAGATGCAGGGGAAGTATAGAGACAAAATATTTGAAGAACCAAATATCAAGTTCCTGAGGCAACTGTTATTATAATATGTTGTACATTGTTGCTGTTTGGTTCAGGCAGATTATTTTGTCAATATCCAGTTAGTTCTGAAAGGCCTCATTAGGCGGAGACTTAAAGTGAAAACACAAAGCTTACCAAACTGGATACAAGACAAGCTTTTCACATGAACATAAACAGGCTGAATTTTTACTGAGCACATCAGAAGAGAGTGAATTTTGCCTCTACCATATATACAAAAGACTGGGACACAAAAGAATTCTAATTTTTTAGTCATGAACTTTAATAATAAAATGCTTTTCAAGTGCCTTTTTAGCAAGACCCTGTTCTATCACATAAAACACACACACACACACACACACACACACACACACACACACACACACACACACATACACAGTCACAGACTCTCACATGATTACACTGCAACACCTGATGAAAGAAATGAGCCAGCACTAACAGAGCATATGTGTTACACAGCACACACACACCAACTGCTAGACTGTTGAGCAACAGCGCAAGTGTGTGGGTGTGCGTGCACAGGCACACGCATTGTGTATTTCAGTTGTTGCTATTTTTGTTTATCTGCACAAACATTGTTTTATATTTAGGAAAGGAAATGAAAGAGAACTTGATTTGTATTTAACATCGACAATATTGACTTTTAGAGAAATGTGCAAATATTGGGACATGTTTGAGCCAAAAATAGGTTTTAGTTCCCAGTCCTTTTTTCCACGCACAGTTTATTATGCATCAATTCTTACCACTAAGCCTGATTCTGTGTGGAGCAAATTAGGCTAAAATGTATGTAGATTTTTCCTTTTTATTTCGTGGTAGTGTGAGTTTAAACTGCAGGGTAACTGCTAAATGAACTTAAGGAAACCACTGGGATGTAGATTGCTCATTACCCTGACTAGTCTAGGCTGAGCCACACTGATGGCACATAATTGCAGCAATTGTTCCATTTTAAGACCCTAATCAGTGCATTAGCATGTCAATCCATCTAATCTAGAGCGAACAGATGTGTTAACTGTTGACATTTTGATTACTGGGTCTTATCATCCTGTCATCAATGCAACTATCCATCAGCAATGCCATCCCAAATCAATTAGTTAAACGCTTCGCTCACATGCTTGTTTTTGACTTTGTGGTGAACTTTGTACTGTGAAGAAACAAGAAGGTTCTAAGAAGGATCAAATGCCTTACAGGCAAAACTCTTTTTCATGTGACGATGACGTTAACCTGCTTTATGGACAGTGAAAACTATTTCATTCATCCTGTCATAATTTGCAGTTACTTAGATAGAAGTAGGCATCATGTCACCAGGTTTCTGCATATATGCTCCTTATAGTTACATGAGAGTATGTATTAAGACACTTTTATCTTGTCTACTAGCTGTACAACTGTGATTTTCAGAGAATATGTAATTTGTAGTATCATAAAATATTATGATTTTCTAAAAGAATCATTAATTTCAGCATTTTTGCTCCACTGATCAAAGGTTCAGAAGTTGAGACATTTAACCAAAATAAGTACTAAATTCTGACAGTGTATTTTCTGTTCTTCATCCTACGTCAAGAGTCTATCCCATCCGAAGAGCACAGATCTCAGGAAATGCATATAATGCTGCTAATGTTCTTTTTTAAATCCCCTTTGGAGACAGACCGGTTGAGCATCTTTGACAAACAGAACACCATTTAGCACCTGTAAACCACATAACACTTTCATCAAGCATCTACAGAGCTAGAGGTAATGTTACCATAAATTGTAGACTTCTCATTTACTCTGTGCTGGTGTATTTGTGTGTGGGAGTGTGCATGTGTGCGTTTGTGTATAAATTGCTGCAGTGACTCTATAAGTATTGAATGCACTCTGGAAATGAGCTGCTTTACTGCCCATGCTAGTGTAAACAGACTCCCGTTCTCACCTGTCTCTTAAGCACCGTCAGTGCAGTCGTTTACCTCAACTCATCCATCTCTCCCTCCCTCCCTCTTCTCTTGTGTCGATGCAGTACTTTACATCATCTTCCTTCCCCACTCCTTAACTCTCCCTCTTTTCCAACTTGCCTCTAGTCCTGCATTCTCTCCGTCTTCCTAACCCTTTCTACAGACCTCCCATCACTTCCCTTTCTCATCCATCTAATGCTTCCCTCGACTCAACTCTGTCTCCTCCTTTGCTCCCTATTCTCTCACTCGTTTTCCTGCTTCTGCAGCACAGCACCAGTGTGCAGTATATAGGGCAGGTGATTGTCCCTCTAGAGACACAGTGAGCTGCACCACTGCAGCCTCTCACTGCAATATACCATAAAAAGAAATATTGAAAAACTTTGAGTACAGACTCCAATGTGGGAGGCTTTGGGGGGTTAGGATTGATTCTAGTTTTGGTTCTAGCCATATTTTTTCATCCCATTCTTAAAAACTGGGTTCTTTTCAAGCTCATTTAAACAAAAGGGACATTTTTATATGATTTTCTACCCTTGATAAAATGATAAACTTGATCTTAATCGCATGAATTATAATTTATGTGTTAAATTACGTGACTGTCTGTGATTGTGTTGTTGCAGGTGACTTATTGGATAGACGAGAACTTCACCTACCAATCACCAGGCATGCTGCTGGCCAGCTGTAGGGATCATTCAGAAACAAGGAAATCACCTGAATAGGGTCCACCAGAATACCGTACCTGGCAAACAAAACAAAAAGAAAAAGGAAGGAAATAAATGGCAGATTAGAAGAATAGAAATAATTAATTAAACTGCAATTGCATGAATACAGAAATAGTACTGGTTTATTTTTTGTTTTATGTTAGTATATAGACGTTTTTCAGAACAGGAAGAGCACAGATGTCACTAATCACATTAACAATGTTACTATAAGAGTCCCAGTACGTCATCGCAGTTGCTATTGGTGATTCAATTCCACCTATGTTTATTAGATATGTAAAAATGTCTGTGATGAAAAAGATCTAATGTCTAAATAAAGCACTGATGAGACGTTCAAGGATTAGGAAGAAGTTTGTGAAATTTCTGAGAACCTGGTACGTGTGTTTAATATCTTTCACAGTTAACATCATTGGAATCTTCTCTATTTAAAAACGACATACTGAGCACAGGCATACAGGAAACCTCTTGAAATATCAGGTAATATCAAGTATTTATTGTTAATGTGAAGCATACAGGAATAAGAAAAGAGTACCTACTCACCTTAACAAGTTCTCTAAGAAGAGGCGAGCATTACTTAGTACCTGTAACACAAAGCAAGAGTTAAAGATCCGACTGTCTCATGTAAGTATTTCCGTTTGTGTCTATATGTATGTTTCTTTCATATTGTCATGTCTCCTTCTGGTGCTCCCCTTCTTTCCTACCTCTCCCTATATCTCATGTCTTTCCTATCCTCAAAATATTTCGCCTCCTCTCATTCTCCTCCTCCACACATTATTTTTTATCTCTCCTCCTCACTCTTCCTCTTTCAAAATGGATTGTAATATCTCATTACCCAGCACAAAGGCTCTATGCCTGGGGATGGGACAGAAGTTCAGTGGGAATGAAGGAAAACCTCCTGTGATGAACACAACGATCTGTGTTCAAAGCCTGGATTAACAGAAGGCTTCACTAGCCTTCTCTTCCTTCCTATCCTTTCATATTCGCTTCTCCCCAGCACGGACGAGGAAGAGCTGCAAAAGCTGTTGAGCTTGACATAAACTTGTTAATCATTTTAAATTATTTGACTGTTTTTACACATATATTGGATATTTTGAGAAAATGCTAATTCAACAACAAAAGGGTTTTGATGCGATCAAAACAAGCAACTGCATAACTCAATAATAAAGAGAGTAATAACTCCAAATGTTCTTAATTATTTCATGAAACACACATATAATTTGCCTGCACTGTAACATGTTTGATTTAAACCATCAGATACAACCACTTGCTAAGAGTTTTTTTGCAGTGTGGTTAAGTTGGTAGGAAACCAGATCTGTTAGAGAATCAGACACGATGAGTCTCTTTGACTATTTATAGAACATTTATAGACTTTAGACTGATTCTTCCCTATTTGATGTAATTTAGATTTATTTGATGGTATCAGTCTGTGCCAGTGGATTATCTACTTTCTCATTCTGTTTCATAGTGAGTTCTATGAAAGAGTCAATGAGCACAAGCTGGATATTAACTGAATTATAACAATGCTACTTCACATCAGTGCACATTTGGGATTCACTTGTGGTTTGCTTTCACATATTATAAATAATGCATCAATGCACTGTTAGGTTTAAAACATACTTTTATTCTCTAGCGTTTGAATCCTCCTGATGTGGCTGATTGTTGTTTTTTTGTCTGGTGTGCCTATGCCTCTGTGTTTGTTATCTGTAAATTGATTTTTTGATTTTATGTCAACATTTAGTTTTAACTGCGTTTCTCTTTAATTATGGTCTCCTCTACCTGCTCTGGTTTATACAGCACTTTGGTCAGCAAGGGTTGTTTTTAAATGTGCCTTAAAAATACACTTGATTTTAAAACTAAAGACAAAGAAACTGTAAAATATATGATAGAAAAAGGCACCAGGATATATATAGGAAGACAGTACTGATTTCAGGATTCTAGGTTTTAAAAAAAAAAGAATGGATTTGAAAATGCTGTTGCATTAGTGAAATCCTGGGTGTTGTATGTACAGTATATGTATGTTTATTTGTGAGTGTGCAAACTTCTGTCTTACCAGCATGACCACACACCAGTTGAGGACTCCTCTGTAGTTACTGTAACCACTGGCTGAACTCAGCAAGGACTGCTGTGTCTTATGACAGCTACAGAAACAAATTAGATGGCTAAATTGGTTAAGAAATCAAGAACATCACAAGCTTAAGATGCTTTAATTTTCATTTGACTATATTATCATATTGATTTCACAACAAATGATGGATATTAGGTCTTTCAGTTATATGTCTTTCTATAAACCTACACACTGATTTGCTGTGTTTTAGTCAGAAATGAAGACAATAAGAGAGAAGATAATACAAAAAAATACTGTGGCAGGAGAAAACTAGCTTGTTAAAGCGGAAATTGGTCTAATTTTCCAAAGGTGTGGTTCAATTGACACACTGTATTATTTCATTTTGTTACAAAAAATAAAGTACAGTCAACTAATTTTTTGTACACTAAATACCAAGATATTAGTTTTTAAGCAGTCCACAGGGTATAGTTTGGTATTATATAACTGACCTAAGGAAATTAACCCACAATTCACCCTTGTTTATGGGGCCCCTATTAGATACGCCCCTGACAATAAAACAGCCCACATATTGCACTGACACATATTCCTAGCCATACAGATAAAGTGCTAAACTTTTTGTTACTAGACTGAGCAGCATAAAAAATATGAACCACAGTATGAATGAATAGGGGACAACAGAAACACAAAATCAACATGTGTTTTTCAGGACAAGTCCCCAAACGACCCTGGCTGTGACACACCGCCAGCCGTTAACTCCTCTCTGACCGCCACACATTCGAACAAGCTAACGTTCGTTCCGGGCTACTAACACGCTAATGTAATGACATTCTCTTAAAGGAACGTTGAATGGAACGTTAGCCGTTAACATATTTGGTCACAAAACAAACTAACGTTAAACTTTCCTCAAACGGAACCGACAGTTTGGTAACTTCAATACGTTGTAACCATTGACAGCATATGGTTGTAACTCACCTCAGTCGGTCACTTATGTCATTCCTGCATTTCTTTTTCTCACTCTTTGATTTAGACCTTACTGTCTCCAGTGAACGGTCTCGTTTTCCCTGACCATCATCTCTGCTAACCTCAGCGGTCACTGAGTCCTGACACACCGCTGCGGACCTCCCGTTCATCGGCAGCAAACTCGCACTTCTCCCCGCCGCCAAAGTCGCCCTTCTCCTGCGAGTTAAGGCCCCGGCAGCGTCCGAGTCACCCATGAGGACAGAGGGGGGGAAACTTCAAGTTTAGCTACTTCTACAGTTTACTTCTGATAGTAGCATGCCTGTTGCTACTAGCGTGGTAGGCAAGGAGAGGGAAGTGAGCGGAAACAATCCGTCCGAAGCTCAGATTTCACTACAGTTCAGTTGACAGGGGGGTAGGAGTGTGTTCATGACGCCACATCATGAAGCTCCCAGCAGCCTGGGAACTGTTACACACTGTTACCGACAGGTGAGTCACTACCTGGGGGTTTGTTCAAGGAAACAGTCTTCATGCAAGTCTGGGTTCCTTCCAGAATAACAGAAGTGTTGTTTTGAACCCATACTATCTCATTGTGCATCTGATGCGTGAGGGATGCCAGCAGGATATAACAGAAGACAATTGTTTATAATGTTATCTCAAGGTCCATTTAGTTAGCTGTTTAGCTTTCGGTCATATCACATGATCATCTTGGAGTTTGCTCAAAGTTGTCAGAGACGTGTCTTAGTTAAAAGCTGAAGAAACATCCACAAATAAAACTCAGGCATGTTTTAAAGGATGCATTAGATGTTTAGTAGTGCTGGTAAACATGGTTAGCAGTGCGACAGCTGCACCTCTGAGACTTTAGTAAGCAAAGTGAAGAGGGTCTAAGTGCCTGGCCGCAGAGGGAGTTTAAACTCGCTCCATGTCATTCATTAGCTTTTTTGGCACAGGCTCAATGGCTTTCCATGATTTGGGCATTATCCATGTGTTGAACAAGCACTAACAACCTTGTCAAGACTCCTTCTAATCGGAGGGGACACAGTGTGTAATGGTATGTGCCTTTAGTCTGTCTGGGGTCTGGACCAGTGGCCTTTTTTGGCTCAGTAAGCTGAACAGTGGGAGTAAGTGTGTATCACAACAGTGCAAGTAAGTAGATAACACAACAGTTGGTCCTATAAATAGCCCCCTACGGTTAAATAACCTCTCAAAAGCACCATAAAGACAACAGAGGCTGATTAAGTGCAGTTAAAGCTGATGGCTGTTAAGCTACTTCAAGGATTCAAGGTTATTTTATTGTCACTTACTTAGTTTCCTTTATGCTACTTGTAAAACTAAATAAAAATTTATTGATAAATCATAAAAAAAAATCCTAATTTGTATGATGATGTGCTGAGGACAAATTTAGCAGAATTTACTTACATCTTAAACAGATAACATGTCACAATGAAGAGCTGAGCTTGACAAGTTTTACAATGTCACACAGTGGCTACAGTAATAAGTAAATCCCATCTGATTTAGGAAACAACGTTCCTTTCCTCTTCCCTGCCTTACCTCTGTTTCCACCCTCTGAAACTACAAAATTTGACATCTTTTACTGTCGCAGATATGAGAAAAGCAACGTTTCTGTTTTTCATCCATCCATAGTTTGGTGGTGTGTCACTAGTGACTAATATGGACTTTTAGGATTGTGAAAGATACAGATCTCTGTTGACCAATGGCCAAAGTACCTTAACAGTCCAATTTTAGGGATTATTAATTTTCTGTAATGATATGGGTACTCCGACTATCTTCCCTGAGACTGTGGCAAACGGGATAATTACATTGCTTCCCTTAAGTCTTTTCTTCTGTGTAGCAGCAAAAATAGTGTTTAAAAGCTTTCATTTAATGAGAATGCCCTTTCTGTCTATTTTAGTTTTTGTGTGCTTATCCATACTGTGGTTGGAACTGATCAGTGGCATTGATCCAGTTTTATCAGTCCTTACTGTCTATAAGGTTGTCTTTTAGAGTAATGAGCCTGTCTCCAGTTGTTGGGATAAGACACCTTGGGGAGGGATCAATAGGAAACTTATCACTAATTGTTTTAACTCTTAAACTCCTTGCTGAACTACATTTCCTTTTGTTTCCCCCAAACCATTAAAATATATTAAGGTCCATCTCAAGTTGCCCTTTCGACTGTCCTCTTGCTTCTTTTGTCTTTTGTTCGTGTGAAATGATTAAAAGCTGGTCTGCTGTTTGAATATGAGGGACAAAATCAGCATAGTTCCTTCTGATTCAAAGTTTCGGCATTTGGCTGCCATCTTTTTCTAACAAATTGTAATAACCTTCCTCAGGCAGGCTGTGCAGAAGAGATGTCTCAGCCACAACGGTGCAACAATTCCCACAGCCGTTATCATCCTGCTCTACGAACCAGTAGAGGGAGTCCGAGACTTGAATCTCGTTCCTTTCTTTTGGTGAGTCATTCCATTGTGTTGTGTCTTTTCTTAAGGCTGAAACACCTTGAGTCAATATCTGTTTCACGCCCTGATGATATGTCAAAACATTTGTTCTTATTAGAAAATGCATTCATGAATAAATACAAGCCAGCAATATAGCTTTCATGTTTTGATGAGCAGTTAAGATGTTTTCTGCTGGACATTGGCAAATTCAGAGAGTTGGAAAAATGAACCTGAGTTGAACTTGGGCTCAATGCCGTCTCTTTTTCTATAGCATACTGTTGAAGCTGCTCTATTGCGTGCAAGTCTGTTAATGCTCCACAGATCAAGTTATTTTTGATAACATCTAGCCATTTAAAATTTAGAGAATAAGAGGTTTTACCTATGTATTATTCATACTTTCTGTAGGGCCACAAAAACTGAAGCTTTCTAGTAGCTCTCTGTCTGAGCTGTGAGAGGAAAGTAGGAGCACGACAAATTTTTCTCTATCTTTCTTCCTGCCTCCTGCTATAGAAACATGACCTTTGAATTACCCTTTCCCTATTTAATACCTCTGTTTTACCTCACATGTCTGCCTTTATCTGTCTGTCTATAACCACTGTATGGCCCAAAATAAGTGATCACCTGAACATTACACATGTATGTGACATTTTGAACATCTTCTTCCAGAAACACAGGCGTTCATTCATGGTTACAACAGCCTCCACTCTTCCTGGGTGCTGTGGCAGGGCTCTTTGCAGGCCAGTAAAATTCTTCTTCAACATGATAAAAGTAATTTCTTTATGGAGCTTGCTTTGTGCACGGAGGTAGTGTCATGTAGAAGCAGGGAGAGTCATTTCCAAAATGGTTTGAACGCTGGAAGCACACAAAATATCATTGTATGGTGCTACATTATAATTCCCCCTCATTCGATTGCCAAAACCATAAAAAAAAATGCCCCAAACAAACAGTTATACGGATCGGCATGTCCACATACTTTTGGCCATATATGTCCCTCTATCTATGAACACTGTTGAATTCACGTTGTTGCATCTGTCAGTGGGTTAAAATGTTTATATCAAGCTGCTTAACCATGCTGGCACTAGCTCAAGGCTAGGTGGGAAAGGAAGAGAGAAAGGCTGTGTGATTGAAAACATAGATGTAAGGCTATAGATATAGAGACAGAAGATAAATATAGAGACGAGGGAACAAGAGAGAAAGAGCAAGATGGGGGGGATACAAAGAGAGGGAGGGAGATCTCACTTTCTATCTACTGTATATCTCTATCTCTCTCTCCCTCCATCTGGAGAGGCAGAGGGAGCGAGAGATAGTGTTTGCCCTTGCAGGTTGTAATGAAGCTGTGGAAGGATAGATGACTCACTTTAGGCAGAAGAGAAATACACACTCCAACATCACTCAGCTGACCTGTGTGTGTGTGTGTGTGTGTGTGTGTGTGTGTGTGTGTGTGTGTGTGTGTGTGTGTGTGTGTGTGTGTGTGTGTGTGTGTGTGTGTGTGTGTGTGTGTGTGTGGGTGCATCCGTGTGACAGCCTGTGTGTGTATATGTGCGTTTGTGATAGTGATGGTAGGAGTGCGGTCTGAGGGTATGTGTGACAATAGAGACTGATGCTGATTATATAGGAGACTGGATGGAGTGATAAAGCTGTCACTAGCTAGACAGAGAGTGATAGAGAGCTATGTGTTCTGCTGGTAGCATGAGCATATGCACGGCGTGTGTTTGTGCGTGCACTAGTAACCGTTCATGGGCATTTTGCGTGTATGAGCACATAACTCTGTGTGCAGCAGATATAAAGCGTGCAAGTGCGCACTTTTCTGTGTATATGTCCGTCCTCACATTAGTAAGTGAGCGTGCATGTTTTTTTTTAGCAAGTACCTATCTCTACATGCACCTGTGAGTGTGTATATATGTGTGTGTGTGTGTGTGTGTGTGTGTGTGTGTGTGTGTGTGTGTGTGTGAGAGCGAGAGAGTGCATCATGGAGGAGACAGATAGAGGCGTCATTACGCTGTTAGAGGGCTTGGAGCCACGTCAGCACTTTTACAGTTCAGCCAAGGACTCCTGCACACACTGTCCATCCATCTCCACGAGTCTGAGGGAGGGAAGAGGTGACAGAGAGAGAGGGAGCGAGAGAAAGGGAGAGAGAGAGACAGATAGAGATGGACTTCCTGCTAGATGACTAGATGACTAGAATCAGGAGGAGAGTGGGAAAATGGTGGATGGAGGAATAAATGATACCAAACTTCCTCTTATAAAGGACCCTGGAATAGATATGCTACATGTAGCTGCTTGTATCAAACTGAACCAAGCTGCGAGCAGAGCTATATCTCATCCTCTCATCATCTGGCCCACGCCGCATGCTCTATTACTGAACTCTTAGCTCATCCTTCCCCGCCGGAAAATTAGCTCCACTCATCCACGGGGGCCTTTACTTCTCTTGGTAACCTTCTGAGGACAGACAGAACTACAGAGTGACTTCCTGTTTTCTGATATATCTGGAGGATTATCCTTTAAAGAACCCTGTAGGTTTGCTTCCTTGCTGAATCACTCTGCACTCTGGAAATCCTTCTGCTGTGTCTAAAACACTGACCTTTTCTCCTCAGCTTATGTTTCATTGCCTATTTTTTTTAGTATACATGATTATTGTAGGAACTTGAGACTGTTGTTACATCAAGAGGGCACTGTGGCTCTGACTCTGGGGACTTTAAGTTGGAGTATTGGCAATTGAGTCTTGATATAAAGTGTCTGCCTAAAGTGATTAAGTGAAATAGTTTTTTCTCCAAGACATCATCTGAGATTTTTTTGCTGTTGAAAATTAATTATTAAGGAATCATATCATAATTAAATAACTGCTTTTTACCAGTTTATAAATGATTGAAAGTCTAGTATTTGCTTAGTTTTGAGATGTATGGTCTTAAAGTAAATAGGATTTTTCATGCCTGAGGACAGCATTTGTTTTTTATCTGATGAGATTATTCAGAGCAACTCCCTTATTTGCATCAGACCCTCACAGCCAGTCAATAGACGTTCTGCTGTCTAGTCAGCTTCAGCATGTTTGGTGTTTATTGAATTTGGATAAACTTATTCCAGCAATACCTTTAACAGCACTTAAGGAAAAAGCTTTCTACTGTCTCATTCTCAAAGAAAATGTTTGCCTGTCATCACCATCATAATTTGTCTTCATAAAATATGTACAAAAAACTCTATCATGTGTTAAACATTATGGTGAAGTACGGAGGATGAAAGATGATTGCTGTAGATGCATCCCAGCTGGCTGCCCATACTTTTTGACTGCCTATTTATGTTTACTTTTTCATTAAATACTTACTTCTGTGTCATCATATGGCAGCGCTATGGACTTCGGCCAAAGCTAGAGATAGGAAGATTTTATTGATACCAATAACATTATCAATTCTGCTTATCAGTTTAATTCTTTGTTGACTCCCTTATTGATTCCTGATACAATTTCTCTGCGAGAAAAAAGTGGACACCGGTTTTTAGCGTCAATTTGACTAATTAATTAATTAGTAATTCATTAAGCAATTATTTTAATGTACAACTGTCAGAGAAACATGCTGGCATTGATAAAAGGAAATGATAAGCTTTGTGACATACGATTCCGATGGATCGGACAATTTGGTACCGGTTCTCATCTGGAACCAGTTCCCGATTCCCATTCCTAAAGCAACCAAAGCAAGGTCTTGGATACAATATTTGCCACTATTGAAAGAATTTTAGAAAAAGGTCAATCTCTGAAACTGTCATTTGTGGTGCCCTGGGTCCGTGTATGTTTTGGTCATTGGATTTTCCTTTCAGAAACAGGTATTAAAAAACTGAAAACGAGTGGTTATTTGATTTTCGTTTTAAAATACAAAAATGAAAATTGAAATACAAGGCGTTTTTCTTTTTCATGGTCAAAAAGGGATGAGCGAAATTAAAAAAAATATTCGATTTTCATTTTCTATTTCATATAACAAAAAATAAAATCACTAGAAAACAGAAACGGAAAAAAGGCATGTTTTATATATTCTGAGACCGGATGTTGTCATTTACAGGACGGTGCTGTGTAGAAGAAACAGTAGAGCAGTAGACTGCGGTCAATCCAGCCGTGAGTCCGATCTCCGTGGTCAAATCAGCCGCACTTAAATTTTGAGTGTACAGGTATTCTCAGCATTATGGTAAATGCGGAGAAACGCCGTATTTACTTCCGGTTTTCAAAATAAAGGTATTTAGAGCCGTAAGCTATAATTAAAATATGTTACATTAAAGTGTTGTGCCCCTGATGAATAAAAAAACAGTTCATTTCAAGTATCTTTACTGCACCAGTGTGGAGAAATACCAAAATAAAAGTCCATATTTGTATCTCCAAGTGGTATTTTCATATATTTGAGCTACTGTAAAAACACTTTGGTCAATAATTCCTGGCTATGGATGATATATTTGACTTCTACACATCTAAGACTACAAGTATACTTAATATCAAGCATTTTTACTGTACCAATGTGGAGAAATTGAAGAGTAAAAGTCCCATATTTATACTTCCAGATTCCATATTTTCTTATATTTGGTCAAATATGCAATCTCTGGAGGCATAAATATGAGGCTTTTATTTTGGCATTTCTCCACACTGGTGCAGTAAAGATACTTGATATAAAGTGTTTTTTATTCATTACGGGCGCATGAAACACTTTAATGTAACATATTTTATTTTAAATGTAGGTTCGAATTATAGCTTACTGTTCTAAATACCTTTATTTTGAAAACCGAAAGTAAATACGCAGTTTCTCCGCATTTACCATAATGCTGAGAATACTTGTACACCAAATTTAAGTGCAGCTGATTTGACCACGGAGATCGGACTCACGGCTGGATTGACCGCAGTCTACTAGTTTCTTCTACACAGCACGGTCCTGTAAATGACAACATCCGGTCTCAGAATATGAAAAACAGGCCTTTTTTCCGTTTCTGTTTTCTAGTGATTTTATTTTTTGTTATATGAAATAGAAAATGAAAATCGAATATTTTTTTAAATTTCGCTCATCCCTTTTGACCATGAAAAAGAAAAACGCCTTGTATTTCAATTTGAATTTTTGTATTTTAAAACGAAAATCAAATAACCACTCGTTTTCTGTTTTTTAATACCCGTTTCTGAAAGGAAAATCCAATGACCAAAACATACACGGACCGCCCTGTAATGTTAAATAGTCGTATCCTATTGGCTGTAAACACATGCTTTATATTGACAAAGTTGTCAGTTTGAGCATGAATCACAACCTGTCAGATGCCCAACCCCTCATACCCTACCCTCTGCCATTCAGTGTTTTCATTAATTCAGTATTTTATGATTTAAAAAAAGGACAAAATATTGAACTTAAACTCAAAGATAATTATATCATGTAGAAGGTTACAATCAGAGCAGTTTACCACTGTTGTGATATGCACTGGACACATGCAAGCAGCAGGCAGAGTTTGATGGCACCTAAAATAGTTTGACTTGCCTCTGAATATTAAAGGGCACAAGTGGGAGTTAGAGAGAAAGAGCTAAGAGGGACAAGACAGTTTGTTTTCATACACATGCATTTTATCTGTGCATGCATGTGTGTATGTGAAGCAGACCGTACTGAACAGTTGGCCCGGGGAAATGTCATTCACCACTTGCTATATGAGCGTAAAATGGAAATGATTTTGTATGGGACAGAATGGAGAAGCATTTTATCTGTTTCATTTGTAGCCTCAGTGTTTTTCCTACCGTGAAATAGGTGAGTTTGGACTCCCCGGCTAAAAGAATTTCATTAGATCTGGTTTCACTGGAGAGACCTTCAAACCTGCATGCTGTGTGCGCCATGTAGAAAAAAACTGAAGAGGGTTTGGTGAGGATGTTTTTTTTGGTGTAAAATTTTGATCCAGCACAAAGAGAGGGAATGGAGAAGAGAGAGAGGTTCAGAAAGGGGTTGCCTTTTGCCATGTTGCAGCAAAGTGACTGTAACTGATTCAGATCAACCTTCAACAATACATTCGCAGTTTGATATCAGGCAATGTGAACTCAATCTTGCGAACTCTGATACAGACTTTTGTGTTTAAACCTGCATTAACTGATTTTTGGCAACTTGTGGGCAGCCAGAATGTGCTGTAAATGTAACTCTGACATACACGTCTTACAAAGTCTTATAAAGTTATTCATTCAGCAGATTACTTATCATTTGGAGTCGTGCTTTTTGTCTCCAAGTCAAATATTCACTCTCTTTTTAGTCTCTGCCAACTCCCAAGGGAAATATGTGACTCTTTAGCTGCTAAATACTCCACTGTGTTCATCAGCTAGTCGCTAACTTTGTCTTCTGTTTGGTGCTCAGCAGGTAGCGTGGCAACTTTTGAAATTTCCACCCAAAACAGCTGAATGAGAACAGGGAGAGTGTCCCAAAACAGTCAAGTTGCAGGGCTGTAAAACCAAAACAATGAGCTGAAAGACGCTATAAAGCTCCATAGCACTGACGGGAATGAGTGACCACTTTCGCAACACAAGTCGTCATGTGATATATTGTTAATATAAAAATATTAATTATAACTGCTAAAGACATTCACTGATACCACATCTCAAAGATTTTGGAAGAATATTAGTTGCTTACACATGTATCTCCTCAGGCAATATTTACCCATCTTAATTTTTTTTCTACTAGAATATACCTTTACTGCTGTGTACAAACTTTTATTTTAGAATTCACTGTGTTTTGATGTGAGCGTTGATTGAATTTTATTGGACCATCTTGGTGCTGTGTGGCATTCTGTCTTTGTGAATGAGTAATATTCCTCTCTCTCTCACACACACACTTACACACACAATCCGGAAATATGCCAGTATGTTGATCAGTTGGAGGTGACACTTTTTGCACTTGTTTATTCACACTCATGAATTTTCAATGAGGTGTCACATGATGATGTCATAATGTCGTCCAAACCAGACATGAAACTCCAAACAAGAAGCTATTTCTTGCCGTTAGTTGTGACACTTTTCACGTGTGCATCACCACAGAATCTCTTCTGCTCCATCTGTGATTCACTCCCATTCAGTTCTGTGGAAAATCTCACAAAATGAGTGTCCCTGAAGAAAAATACAATAACATGTACATAAATGTACAGTGAGTGAAATCATGAATTGATTCTTTACGTTCATGCTTTTTGCTATTTTGGAAAACCACGGTTCTTTTTGCAAAACAATAAATAAGTCTACCAGTAGCTGCAGTTAAATGAACCTTTTCTGCTGTAGCTAGACAGTTGTGACAAGTGTGTGGTGATGAAAAACACACTGAAATTCAAAATGTCATGATATCCTTCTGAGGTTTCAAGAGGTTTTAGAAAGCTTGGGAAGAAAACCAACTTAAGTCCATGTCATGTGCATATACTTTAGCTCACATCCAGTATCTAACTTGTTAGTTGAGCCTCAGCTTATTTATATTTAGTGACATTTAAACAAATAAAACACATGGAAATTAACAGTAAATTTTGAATATATGAGGTTACTATAAGTGTGTATATCTTTTAGAGTTAATTGAAGACTTTTATAGAGTGGTTATGTGGAGGGCAAATGTTCAAAACTACATGAGGGAACAAACAACACTCCAGTCAACTTGTCAACTCCATATAATTGTCACTGAAAAATCAGCACTCACTAACACTGCAAAATTCTGCACAAGAGGCTAAGTTGTTAGTGTGTCACATCAGTATTAAAACTCAGATTATCTGAAGCCTTTATCATCTAGCCTCTTTGCCTGAAATCTTGCAGTTTCCTCCTCCCCTTAAAACTAATAGCTCAGAATGTGAGGCTGCAGTGCTTTCACTACAACCTTTGAACCATTGTGTAACTACAGATAATGTCTCCCCCCTTTATCTCCAACACACTCTGGTCTGGTCTACTGTGACTTCAAAATAGGATACGAATACGACTGTTTTCTTACCTTAAAGGGTGTTCAAGGGTAAAACGCTGGAGATGGGAAAGATGGAGATTCAAAGGGTTATAAGAAGAGAAGCGAGGTGTCCTTTAGTCACAGGGTTATGAAGCATTTTATCACAGCTTTTCTCTGACTCTGCAGCTCCTCTGACATTATCAACCTCACACTTTGTGAAAGCAAAACTCTGTGAAAAAACTGCAACACTGCAGTCTTCAAACAAACGCCTCAAACATTTACACATTCCAAGCATTTTGTAGCCAAATGCCTTTGTATGCAAATCTGGGATCAATTCTGTTTTTGATGAAAGAAAACGTACAAGTTCAGTCTGGCGGTCTGCTGTTGTTTACGTTGTGTTGTAGTTTTTAACAGCTTCATAATCAAAGGCTTTTTCTTTCTCTGCACCGTGTTGAACTCTGAGCTGTAATGGAGGAATAAATTGAAGTACTGAGATTTCAGCATACAATTATGTTTTATCTTCAGCTCATTATATCACGCACACAAAACACACACACACACACACACACACACACACACACACACTGCTGTGCAGACGTTTGAATACAGAAAGACATTTACAGTATGTATACGCACTGACACAAACGTATGTAGCCAGACACACAGATTTTAAAGCATGTCTTGTCCTTAAAGGACTTCGAGGCATTTTGCTCAAACAATTCTGATGTAATTCAACTCAATTCAATGATTTTTCCACTGTCAGCTCTTTAGTAATTACACACTTTCCACTGCAGACTCAAATTAATTAAACTAGCTCTTCAGTTGTTGTCTGCCCTCGTGCCGGCTGCTGATAAATCACATCATCGTCCAGCGTTTTCCACTGATGCATTCGAGGAGATGGATATATTGTGACTCTTCCATTATCCATGCAGTGAGTTAGTGATCATGAAGGTAATGAATTGGTGTAGCAATGTTGGCACAGTTCAAGTACTTGTGCTCTAAGAGTGGTTATATGGTACAACTGTGCACAGGGGGGAATATAGCTAACTACTTTTTTATTCATTATTTGGTTGGATTTAGTTTTTCCATCATAGTACCTGATTTTGAATGAGATGTTTTCCGTATCTGATGGATGGATTGCAGTGGAATCTCTTTGTCGATCCTCTGACGTTTCATCCAGAGCCCGGTGTTTTTGTTACCTTAGAATGAGCCTTTACTAGCCATAGATTACTAAGAGGTAAGACAATGCAAAAATGTTATGGTAAACGTGAACAGTTGGGAATATCAACTCTCAGAGGAATAGTAAATACGTCATATTATATGGTGTTAATTTTCTACACTATTAACAGCTTATATTGCATTTCCATACTTATCCGTGTCGGCATCAACAAATACATCCAGTTTAAACATGTGTTGATGCTGCTGTGTTTGTGTTAATGAAGGCAGAAGATGGTGTTTATTTGGAACTCCTAATTAGCAGCAACGGTAATGAAGCCACATGGGACACAGTGTTGGGATCTGGACGGCCAGGATAGGATGAATATTTAGGTTGGATTTGTCCAAGAAGCTGTTTTTTTTTTTTTTACTCACAACACAAGCACAGATGCAATACACACAAACACAGGCTCACAGGCTCACACACACACACACACACACACACACACACACACACACACACACACAAGCTTTCTTCTCTTGATCTGCTGCCAGAAGAGGTGTGTGCATGAAAACCTCTATGTGTGTGTTTTATGTGTGTTTGTTTATCCTTTTGTATTTAAATGTGTATCTATGATTGCATGCGTGTGCAGCTGTTATTGTGTGTGTGTGTGTGTGTGTGTGTGTGTGTGTGTGTGTGTGTGTGTGTGGTGTGTGTGTGTGTGTGTGTGTGTGTGTGTGTGTGTGTGTGTGTGTGTGTGTGCATGCTAGCTATTTGAAGTAGAGCTTCCAGCGACATAGGGATTATTTGCAGTCTCTTTATGGGGTTAGTTGATTGCTAACTGCCTCAAATCTGCAGGAATTTTATTTCTTGCTAACTTTCATTCATTTAAGTGTCCCATTAAATATGAACCAACTGGGATTTACGTAACCTGTATTACGAGTGTTGTGAGATATAAACTGAACAAAGATGAATTTGTAATGATTCATAGAAACTAACTGTTTACAATGAAAAGCTTTCCTCCAGCATTAAACACAGTGTAATACCTCAATCATATAAATTGACCATGGGAGATGCAGGAAGTTAATTTGTAAACAGCAGAATCTGACTCCGTGTCTACGTGGGTGTTCAGAATAATGAGGATTGTTAAGTTTAAACAGGTCTGCAGAGGACAGTTTGGATGAATATTGGCTGTTTACACACTCATATCTTCAGGCAATATTTATACATTTAGATTTCTCTTTCTGCAGGTTATTGCAGCTTTTTTTTCTAATTTCATATGTAGAGTGGAAATTATACCATTTATCGTATAGTAAAAGGTAAAGTCAAACATTTTGGTTTCTATAAATATTTACCAATGAAATTGAAAGCATTTTCTTTTACTTTTTGGGAGTTCCTTACACATTTTCGAACTTTTCCCTCTGTTGTCCATTTGTATCTTTTTGTGGACTCTGAATAGTTTTATGAATAAGTTGTGATGGAAAGAAGGTAAATAAAATATACCCTACCAGAGCAACAGTCCTTGAATGAATTTTGGAGTTCCTCAGTCTGCAGCATTTCTAGGCTTCGCAGATGTGAACTTTTACTTTACTCCTCCTTTTTTTTCTTTGCACCTACAGAGGATGCAGGGAGGAGTTATTTAGTGTGTGTGTGTGTGTGTGTGTGTGTGTGTGTGTGTGTGTGTGTGTGTGTGTGTGTGTGTGTGTGTGTGTCTTTTTGCACGTCTGCAACTACCTGTATGTATGTATGTGTGTGTTTCATTGTGTGTCTCTGCAAGCAAGCATGTATGTGTTTATCTGTGTGTTGCTCCAGGGATAAAAATGCCAATTTCAGCGTTTCAACTGACGCAGGCTAACGGCGAAGGAACAGGAACTGCAATAAGACTGACGACACACACTTTCTCACTTTCTCACACACACGCCTACACCCACACAGACACACCTCACTTACCATGAGCTATGATCCTCTCATTTGTCACATTCTCAGCCCATCTCTCTTTCTCCTTCTCCCTTCTTCACTCTCTCCCCCCGCCTTCCTCCCATTTCCTACACATCTTTCCTCTTCTGCTTCATTCTCTTCTTGTTGCCTCTTCCTCCTCCTTCTGTCCTATCCCATTATTGCCTCCCCTTTCTGCCCTCCCATCATTCCCTCTCCTTCTGATATAATATTGATGGAAGCAACCAACAAGCCAACGTCAAAGCTAGCTTATTGAATCTAAAAACCCGGGAGTTCTGGATCTATATTGATGGCAACAGCCTTGAAAGTGTGTTTTAAAGCAGTTTCTCTCTTAAACAAATGAAAGGGGTTTTCACGTACTGTTGTCTCTCAGTCAGACGTCAATTTTCACACCTGTAAATTTTTTACCTGCTTGTATAGCACTGAGTCAACAAGGTCTTCAATTTAATACATTTCTGTTAAAAAAACTACAAATTCTGCAACGAACACCTAGGTTCAGACACGTGTGTGTGTTTGTAGTGTAGTTCCTCAATCCAAAACTGTAATCTAAGTTGTGATAACTAATATAGTTTGGTCTTTTTTTACTTGATTGCATTTCTGGGCAGCACACTAACCTGTCCGGCCTTTTTGTAGGTGATATTAAAAAAGAAAAAAAAACTGTGTATATAAAATTATATCACAGACTTCTGTAACTTTTATTACCACATACCCTAAAAATGACCCCTGTTAAGGACGCTGCCTTAGCTAAGGGAATAGCTCTGCATCCCTTTCCCTTGTTCTGCTTTTATGTAACATACGGGCTGATTGTTGTTGTGTTTTGTCTCAGTGTAATTACTTCCATTAATATTATGCTTGCGCATGTGGAGAATCACAGATAATTTATTGTCTCAACAGCAAGAAACTCCATTGAGACATGGCTAATTTCACAGATGTTAAGTTGTATTTTTCTAGTTTATCTATCTATCTATCTATCTATCTATCTATCTATCTATCTATCTATCTATCTATCTATCTCAGAAACCTCAAAAACAGCTTGTTCAAACTGAACTTTAGCTTTATATTGAAAATAATAGCTTGAATAAAAAGGTTTTTAAGTTCCCTTCAAAGACTTCAGGTGAACAACAGAGACTCATGAAAGCAGCATCCCGATGCTATACATCTCTGTCTGCATAGGAACGATGATTCTGTGCCAAGGTTTACGAGGACGATACCTTAAAATGATTTACAGCCCTCTACAGCACTGCTGTAAAAATCCATGAATCATCAAGGTTTGATTTTATTACAGTCAAGCTGTGAGAGAAAAGTTCACATCATCACCTGAGGGTGGAGGTATTGAGCTCTGCATTGTCTCTTCTCTCTCTCACTGTCTCTCTCCAACCTGAGGAAACTGCGCTACAAGGTTAACATCTGTAGGAGTCAGGAAGAGAGGGATGCAAGGGGAGGAAAAAGCAGCACGAGAAGAGGAAGGGTAAGGGGGAGAATTTGAGAAACTAAGTAAGGGGAGGAAGAGAGACAGAGGAAGAGTAGATAAATAGAAAAGTAAAATGGCATTAGATTGGGTTCCATTAAGGGTTAGGGGGAGCTATGAAAATAAAATAAAAAAATAGAAAATAAATTGAATTAAACACAGTGGCAGAGAAACGGTGGAAGAGAGAGTGAAGAGAGGGATGAAAGACATGAACAGAAAGGATGACGAGAGAGAGGTGGAAAAGAGAAAGCTGCTGAAACAAGAAATCAATACTTTACTGCTGGGTGCTGAAATGGTGGTGGCAACTGTCTCCCCGAGTTTCCTCCTTAGCTAGACACACACACACACACACACACACCGCCCTCCCCCAGCAGACACATGCTGACGCCAATGTACACACACACACACATGCTTAAAGCCTGAGCAGGAGAGTGTCTATAGTTGTTAAGTTGACAGAATTAAAGGACGGCTGCTGAATATAAAATAATAAATATATCATTAATTTAACAGGTCTTTCCTGTTTAACTAGTCAATCTGACTCAAACATTATGTGTAAAACACATTCATCAGCAGAAAAAAGCCTGAAAGTAAAAGTAGTTTGACCAAAAGTTATATGATAACAACTGTACCATCTCCATGGCAACTGAGTTAATCCGCAAGTGTAGGCCATGAGATGTGGCTGAAAGCTCCAGAAAAATTCCAGTGAGTGAGATTCCAGTGTTGACCCGGATAGTTCAACAGTAAGAAAGTAGAACAGACCAGCCATGAAAATACACCACATATGGAAACAGAATAGGTTATAGAAAAATGTTTACATGTACAATATACATATATATCATTGGGCAGTTTACAGTAAATGTCCATACACACTCCTCACGTCTATCCTCGCCTTTATATGTTTCCTCTTATTCGTTCTCTCTGATTGGAAATTCATACCTCATCCTTCATCCTTCATCCTTCATCCATCACTTTTCTCCTCTATCACTGAGGTGTGCTTGTGGTGATACCCTGGGCAAAAGCATGTTTGTGAAATCCTTCAAAATGCACCTTGATTTACATATTATCTTTTTAGCAATAGATATAAAGAATCGGTCCGGTCTGAAAATCACAGTACAATATGTATTGGCAAGATACATACAAACATTCACTATCTTCAGTGAGTTCAAGAGTTTAAAGAAATCCAATAAATGTTTTTAATAAGGATTTCTTAAATTTGGTTATTAAAAATACATCCTTGAACTGTATCAATTTTTGAACAATTTCTGACTGAGGCAAAGAGACATTACATTTCATAAACAACAATATACAGTTTACTGAAATTCACAGAGAAGAACATGCTGATGATAACAGACCCACAGAGCAGATCACCTCAACCGCATCTGCTGTCAGTGTGAAGACAGTCTAACCCTATTAGTCAGTTCTTCCTGTCAGTTCATTGCATCACAATACTGTAGTGATTGTTACATTATTGATCATAAGCCTGTTTAAAGAACACTGCAGCATCTTAGGCCTTGTTTAGACTGCCAACCCAAATCCATTTTTTGGCATATCCAGATAGTATCCAGATTGATTTTTAGAAGGCCTGGACAGCAAAAAAAACACGACTGCGACTTTAAGAAATCAGATCCAAGTAATATTTGGAGGTGATTTAAAAAGCGATTTCAATCGGATTTCTACAGATCCGTCTCAGTCCGGATGCTCTTGCCACTCAAAACCGATTTCAAATTGTTTTTTTGTATCACTCGCAATGTGACCCGCAGCAACAACGTCAAATCCAGCGAGACGGAAGTGCATCAGAGCGGCTGAGCAGAATCCATGCTGCTACTAGCAGAGTGGTGGAGGATAAAACGGAGAACAACAGTCTGTGGACAGATGCTGAAATAAATTGTCTGCTGGCACTTTGGGGGGAGGCTCCATCTCCATTTGTCATGCTTCCAAGCTGGAAGGCTGAATCACCGGCATACGTAGTTACTGATGCCGATGTCATTACCACAACAACCCATGCAGATACAAATCTGATCTGATCACTTTAATTGAACAGCATGGACAGTGTCTGAAGGATCTGATTTGAGAAACAAATCAGATTTGTTGGCGGTCTTCTGAGTTTAAAGTGTTTCTTTCTCTTTCTCTCAAAGGACTTGTAAGAGACAAACCAACCCATCCTGTCAGAGTTCATGAGCTGTAAAGAGGAAGGTCAAAAGCACACACCGCCCTCACTGAGCTGGTGTGTGAAAAAATGCCCACCTGTTGAGAGAGCACTTTTGCAAGTGTCACAGACAATTTATTTCATAACAGTGTGGTCTGACACAAAGTCTACAGTGTTTCCTCTGAGGCAGGGGTGTACGAGGTCATTATTCCTCACCCTTTGCAAGAGGATGTTCTAAAGCTGTAGATGTTGCCAGGTCCCAAAAACCAAAATCAAACTAAGACCTTAATTCAGGCCAACTATTGTACTTTCAAATCCAGACTAGAACTTATATGATTTACCAAAGCACTTCGATGGGCTTTAATGGGCCAAATCCATACACAAACCTACTTTTTAAAAACATTTTATGATGCAACAATTTTTTGGCCAGGCCAACACCACTGTGGGATCCACAATTGTGTGACAGTGGTAAGTAGTCACCGACAACAGAAGCTACTCTTACTGTAACTGCTGCGATAATAGCATTTGATAAAGACACCAGAGGAAAACACCAGATTGCAAGAAGATGTTAACGACTGCCAGTTAATTAGGCAATTAAAAGCATTTACTGTATATACAAAAGTTGTGGGAAATGAACCAAAGGACAAATGGAGGACTTTATCTGCAACATCACTGCCTTTTAGATTTTATCCTTTTATTATCACAAACACCCTAACCACCTCTTCAAGTGTAGCTGCAATAGAAGAAGGGGAGGGTAAGTTCTCTGTTAGGATAACTTTTGTATCTGTAATTTTAAAGAAGCTGATTACCATTGAAGTTTAAGTCTTTTGTTTCACATTGATATTGATTTTGTGAGGCAGACTGAGCCCTTTTACACTTGCTGTGAACCTATTGCTGCAAATCAATTAATGTAACTTGTGTTCTGTGTTGCACCTCTTTCACGCAATAGACATTATAAAATGTCTAACACAGGTGTCTTAATGGGACACTGACAGTAAACAGAATTGAGGCCTCATTTATGGTATTAGTTACACCTGTTTCTTGCTCTCTTTATCCTATCAGCCGCAGCACATTTGTTCACATTGTGCTATCTGTGTGCAGGTAGTTGCTTGTTTTGTATTCTGTGATTCTCTCTGCTGTATTTTCAGTTTACTGGTTGCTCAACTTTATACCTGCAACTCTGCTGTAACGGAAGTCAGCAAAAGTTACCTGTTTTGTAGATGGTATTGTGAATTTCGGAGTTGAAGGTACCTCATTGAGTTGTTGACCACCGGTGGTGCTGTAGTGGAATGATTTGATGTAAGGTATCTCTGTATTTTGCCATAAGCAAGCCGCACATTTCTCCAACTGCAGGGGGTGGTTATGCATGCTGATGCCCTCTGTTAGTAGCTGATGTACCATAAAAGGTAGCAGTGCGGCAATAAAGAGATACGACTTCAAGTAAACAATACGGGTTTCAAAGGATTTTGAAACGTTTTATGTGGTGGAGAACACTTTTAGCATCTTGGTTTGTTTACAATAGACCTTTTTCCCATCAGATATTTTGAATGATCACAGTAGAAAAAGCACAGGTTTAACTAACAGAATTACTCAGTTAGTGTCCCAGTAAGCCATGACACTGACAATGAGCTAGCCTGAACAGTACCAGGAGCCTGAAACTGCTGCAGCTAAATGGAATTCAGCCATTATTAATTTTATTATTTACACCTGTACATTTCCTACTGTGATGTCAAAATTCATTTTGTGAAAAAGGCCTTTGTAAACACAGGATATTTAAGTATTTAGCCATTTGTAGTTCTCATTGTTTCCGTGGTCCTTCTTTAATAGCCTCTTGGCTTCAAAATGAGTCTTTTCACTTTTGAGCTGATGCTATCCTTTAATCTGAGTAATGATATATACTTGAAGTTACACAAGCTGAAAATATGGACAGTGATGACTTCTGAAACAAGTCAGTGATGTTGCCTTGACAGTTCCTACAGTGACTGTCTGATGCGGGTTGCAGCTAAACTAAAAAAGTCATAAAATACAGCATCAAAGAGGTAAGGCTTTAAGGAATGTTAAGACCTTCAGAGATAACTTAGACTGATGCATGGCCCTGTCTATGGGCACAGATCCAATGTGTCTTGCAGACTTGTAAATTATTTTGCATCTGAGGAGCTAGCGAAGCAGTCGTTGTCAGTGAAGAAGTTGTTATAGGAATCATGACACAAAGTCTGGACGATAACAGCGGGATAATTTAAAATGATCATGAAAACATTTCTGTTTTGGAAGGTGGTAAATGGAGGTGCGACACAAAATGTACATTTTTGAAGTGAGTCTTTAGCACAAAACCAGTCAATCTTCTCAAACTGTCCCTCTGTGCTCACAAACCTTGACTGGCAAACTGATACATCTTCCTGTGCTCACTCAATAGTTTTGTAATTAATAAACTTCTGTATTATCTGTCACACTGATTTATGAAGAAATGAGAGGACAGTAACTACCTGTATCCTGTTTGACAGACATAGAAGTGTTCACACACACATATATACGATCCATCTCTTTATATCCATCTTGACGAGGCAAAGACAGACCAAAAAAAAGCAAAAATGGAACTCACATTCACAGAATCACAAACAGTTAACTTTTTGATGAAAGAACCACTGCATCTCAGGGGGAAATGTTTAGACATCACTCCCATTACTCTTCCTATCCTATGTGTGTTTGTGTTTGTGTTTGTGTTTGTGTGTGTGTGTGTGTGTGTGTGTGTGTGTGTGTGTGTGTGTGTGTGTGTGTGTGTGTGTGTGTGTGTGTGTGTGTGTGTGTGTGTGTGTGTGTGTGTGTGTGTGTGTGTGTGTGTGTGTGTGTGTGTGCACGCGCTGATTTGTCTCTTGACAGTGAGTCGTCAGTCCCTGCTGTGCCTTCTGGCTTGATGAGAACATCAAGAGGCCTTTCTGACTCATGGCTGAGTGTGTGTGTGTGTGTGTGTGTGTGTGTGTGTGTGTGTGTGTGTGTGTGTGTGTGTGTGTGTGTGTGTGTGTGTGTGTGTGTGTGTGTGTGTGTGTGTTAATATGCATGTGTGTATGTTTTGGTCTGTCTGTCTCTGTGCCTGTCAGACTCTTCTAAGTGGATGATGATTCATACAAATTCCAGATGCTTTTATATAAATCAGTTCTCCTTGTTATTTAGGAAGAGCCTCTTTGTAAGTGATAACGTAGCTGTGAGTGACTGCCGCTTTGAGTCATGTAAACCATTTATTTCATTTGTGTCATCTGATTATTAATGATAATAAGTGCTTGCAGATAATTTATGTTTATGTCCTGTGTTATTTTCTTTTCTTTGCCGCTAAACACATTCTGTATTTGTCCATAATGATGCTATATAACAAAGATTAAGCAGTTAACTTTGAACACTATGAATCTTAATGAAAGATATAGAGCGTGTTTGTTATACTGACTGTCTTCCACTTACGTATGTATATTAAGAATAATAATTATTATTATTATATAATAACAATTGATTACAATATATTGATCAGACCGGGTGAGATAATTACTCAGGTTTGTTTCCACATATTGAATGTGTACCAGGGAGCAGAAAGACTCCGAAACCACCTCAGAGTATACATCCTTTAGCATATTAAATGTGTATAAATAAGCAAATGATGGCTACTCACCAAACTGGCAGGAACAGGGCAACATGGGCATAAATTCTTCTTTTTGACCACCCGTTAAGTATGTCCAGAAGTCATTATAGTATTTATGACCAGAAGCCAGTTACACCAGCTGAACATAAGTTCGATTCTAAGTTGAGTGTGAAGAAGAAGAAGAAGAAGAAGATATATACTTTATTAATATGTTCTTTTCACCCTTTTTTTATTTTATACACACACACACACAGGCTGAAATGCAAACTTCATGCACTTGTGGACATAAAAATCATGTGCTTAAAGTCAGCACTAATACATGTAACTAGTTAGTTTCACACTAAACTTGCCAATTAGTGATAACAGTGTCATTTGATCTGTAGTGCAACACTAATTATAATGGGAGAGAAAGACACTGCAAACTAGTTACATTGATACAGAGACCTACACTAAAATAGTTTTAAAAAAAACAAAACAGTAATGTATGCTTTCACATGTGAACTAGCTAACCTATACAGCGTATTTTTAATAATTCAAAGATTATTTATTGATTGCTTCCTTTATACTTTGATGTTTTTTTAGTTCCTGAAAAACGTTCAAGGGGTGTAAATTGCAAATCACTTTGCTGAATCGAATTACCCTGTTCAGTTAAACGATTCATAGTCTCTATGTAATTTGTTCACTTTTTTCCCTAAGCTAAGCGCTTGCATCACTATTTAAATGCTCTTTAGTACGTACAACAGTAAGTGAATGCATCATTGTTCATACATTCAACGTTTCAGCGCTAATTCAGTTCAATGGACAATTCAGTCTGTTTGTAGTCTTCAGTAGATTAGCCTATACAAGCACTTTATATATAAAGGTAATAGCTAAGCAGCGTGTTATTAACAAGTTATACAATTATGATTGTTTATGTGGCTCACTGTCTTTTAATAGACTTTTAACAAAGAAATATGACTGAGCTAAAAATTGAGCTCTGGTAAAGAGAGAAGGACAGGACAAAGGTGCACATCAACTACAATAGCAACAACTATACTAGTAGAAATTACTAATAATAATGATGATGATGACAACAATAGCCACAACGATGGGGAATTAATAATAAAAACAATAATATCAGTAATATTGCCAGCCGTGGTCAAGCAGAACCATGATGGCAGGCAAAACCAAATCTATGAGAACCTACAAAAGCACAAAAACTCCAGAGAAGTAGTGAAGTTAGTAACATGCATTAATGGAACAGGAATGTGTGCAGATAAAGAGGGAGAGGAAGAGAGGGGCTCAGTGCATCATGGGAATAGCCGCGGCAGCCTAGGCCTATACCAGCATAACTGGGGATGGTTCAGGACTCACCTGAGCTAGCCCTAACTAAGCTTTATCAAAGAGGAATGTGGAGAGGGTGTCTGCCTCCTGAATCCAAACTGAAAGCTGGTTCCACACATTCTACTTTTGGAGACTATAGGAACCACAAGTAGCCCTGCATTCAGAGAGTGTAGTGTTCTAGTGGGGTAATAGGGTACTATGAGCTCTTTAGGATATGAAGATGTCTGACCATGAAGAGCTTTGTAGGTGAGGAGGAGGATTTTAAATTCTATTCTGAATTTTACAGGGAGACAGTGCAGAGAAGCTAATACAGGAGAAATATGATCTCTTTTCCTAGTTCCTGTCTGTACTCGTGCTGCAGCATTTTGAATCAATTGTAGCAACTTAATGGACTTATTGGGGCAGCCTGATAATAAGGAATTGCAGTAATCCAGCCTAAAAGTAACAAATGCATGAACTAGTTTTTCTGCCTTTCTGTGACAGGATGTGTTGGATTTTTGCAATGTTACGTAAGTGAAAAAAGGCAGTCCTAGAGGTTTGCTTTATGTGGGAGTTAAAGGACATATCTTGAGCAAAGAAAACTCCAAGATTCCTGACTGTGGGGCTAGAGGCCAAGGTAATACCATCTAGAGTAACAATATCTTTAGATAATGAGTTTTGGAGGTGGCTAAGTACAAGCACTTCAGTTTTATTTGAGTTTAACATCAGAAAATTGCAGCTCATCCAGGTTTTTATGTCCTTAAAGCATGGTGGTAGTGGCTAATTGATTAATTTAATCAGACTTGATCGATAGATATAACTGGGTATCATCTGCATAACCTTAATAGAGTGATTCCTAGATGTTGCCTAAGGAAAGTATATATAAGTGAATAGAATTGGTCAAAGCCCAGAACCTTGTGGAACTCCATGACTAACTTGTGCATTGAGGATTCATCGTTAACATGTACAAACTGAGATCAATCTGATTAACAGGACTCAAACCAGCTTAGTGTGGTTCCTTTAATGCCAATTAGATGCTCAAGTCTCTGTAATCGGATCTGATGGTCAGTGGTGTCAAATGCAGCACTAAGATCTAATAAGACATGTACAGACAGGTCCATTGTCTGATGCAGTTGAAAAGTTAATAACTGACTGTAAGTGCTGTCTCTGTACTATGATGTACTCTGAAAAAAAGTCAAGAGTGAGCTTTTTAAGAACAGGTTTAATTATTGCTATTTTAAAGGACTGTGTGACATAGCCAGAAAATAATGAAAGATTGATCATATCCAGTAAAGAAGTGCCAACCAAGGGTAAGACTTCTTTAAGCAGCTTAGTTGAACTACAACATGCAACATCGTCTTAGTGTGTTAAGAGCATCTCTCCTTGATTTTATAGCAACCCCAAACTTTTGGTTCCTGCAAAGCAAGAGAATGAGCTGAAAGCAGCAGAGCTACAGTCTGGGCTTTTTGATTCAGGGAGCCATCTGATTCAATGTTAATGTAAAAAATATTGCCTAATGCAGCTTTAATGATCTTGGCTGCCACAATAAGAGACTCCATTTTTCACTTGTGTCCTGAGCTGAACAATCTGTTGCAGCAAAACTTTCTTCCTCTTCTTTCCTCTTTATTTCTTTCATTTTACTCCTTTCTTTTCTCTTTAAACATAACAACCCTTGAGAAAGGCTTGCTACTCACTGTAAGACACTAAATTTTCCTCTGCAACCTTATTAATTAAAAAAAAGCAAAATAATGTACACCACCCGCAGTTATTTGCTGTTGTGTAATTCCACGCCATTTATCAATACAAGCCTCTTGCAGAGTGAATTTACATAAACCTGTAACAGCACTGCTTTATCATTTAATTGGCCCCCAGTGAGAGAGACACCTTAACATGCAAATAATACAGAAACTCTGAATTAAAGGCGAATACAGGCAGAAAAGCTATTGAATTCACAAGTGGTTGTCTGACAACTGTGGTGCTTAAAGAGTTTTCAATTTACTTCAGGTTAACTGAAAGTCCAGTATGTGAGGAGAAATGCACATTTTTTTTCTTGGTGTTTATGATTCTGAGGTTATTATTGATTATTCAGAAGCCTGGGACAATACTATGAACAGACACCGCAGTCACAAAGAAAGGAACAACAGCAGTCACAAAGAAAAGAGGCAATATATTTTTGCTTTTGATTGGCAGTTGCAAACACTAGTTCAAGCCAACGGCATTTCCTTTCTTTTTTAGTTGCCTTTTTTGCCTTTATTTTTTATATAGAAAGCCAGAGATAGAGAGTGGATGATATGCTCTACCATAGGCATCCCAGGATGGCATTTCAGATCATTAAATCCATTTACTGTTTACCATAGGTGTGATCTTATTAAACACAATAGTCTGATATTGAAAATGTTAAAAATAATGTTACAAAAGGAAGAAAATATCAAGGCCCCTGGAATGTATCATACTGCCCAAAAAATTGTGAGGCAGAAAAGAGAGTAGGTATCATCTAACAAACAGAGCTCTAATTCCTACAAAATACTGTTATTCCACAAAGGATACACTTAGTTGAAGTCCCCAAAGATGATCAAATAGACATAAACATCTAAAAAGGCACTTTTCTTCCATGAACCCTGCAGGTCAGATGAAGGCCTCAGGTCATCATCACTTTCTGGTGTGATACCTGTTTTCATTGCAATGTGTCTTAATTTCTAATAACTGTATTTCTGCTACATGTAACGTGTGACTCTTTATCCCTGAAAGTGACAGTGACTGGTAGGGTTGAGGTTGGAAGACTTTGTTGTTTACTCTCCAGGGAGAAGTCCATTTATCATACTGAGAGGAGGAGGTGTGAGTGGGAGTAGTCTGATGACATGGGCTGCTGCACCACAGTATGTGGTATGTGTATATACTGTAGTCAAAATGTGCAAAAGAAGTGTTTGTTACTGATTAATATAAATAATAAAACTAACAATGTCACAAAATGCAGCACAATGAAAAGTCAAAAGATGGATTAATAAAATGGAAATCTCTATGGCTTTATGCATGAACTCATTTTGGTTATTTACTTTAGCTAGGATGATATGAAATAAAAACATTTAGGATCCTTCCTTGGTCTTTTAGTCAATCTCACTTTTTGCAATGTTTGTTCATTAGAAAAAAAAACCTGAACAAGAATTTGAGTTGCTCAAAGTTAGGGCTCAGGTCAAATAGGACTCCTAATTTCCTGGAGGCCTGCTTAACGTGTAAATTGGCCCAAAAAAGTAATCATTGCCTGTGATTGATCCCACTAATCCTTTTCGCGATACAGCTGTAGCCAGCGGCATTACTGTCCCAAGAGGAATTGTTTTGATTTTTCTCACTTGCATAGACATTTGCTTTTTTTGGAAATGTAAGATTGCACTGAAGATATAATTGTTTTCTTTTGACTGTTGGCTGTCACAGTGGTACACAGGTGGCTATCACTTTACAGTAATGGATAGCATTAGTAAACTTTTGGTATTTTGTCATACTGTTTGCTTCAAATCAACCCCTACTGTATCTTTCCTAGTTGTGTCACTTTCAGACAGCATCAAAACGCTACTTGTAAAGAGACCCTGTTAGCCTGACAGGCATTATACATCATAGCAAAAAGGGGATGGAAGGAGCACAACAGGAATATTATGTATTATTATTATGGGTTTGGTTTTGCATTTTTTCTGTTCTGTGTAATGCATTGTTTATGACAAAATTTGCCCGAGCAAACCCAACATTTCATGTTATACTTTGAAAGATGCCTTGTTCTTGCCCTTATGCCGAGATCACGTCATATGGAATGGAAGGTGAGTGTTACTCTTATTGTGTGAGCATTCATATCATCTGAAAACTACCATCATCCTGGTCGGTGCTGCTGTGAATCAGCTGGCCTCCGTTGGTTGTGAGATTGGTTCCGTTGCACGCTCATCCCAGTCCTGTTCTGTTCCGCTTCTACACTAGTAGTGTTTAAACTCCCCCTGTCCTTTGAGCTGCCAGTTCAGGTAAGAGTCAGCTAATAGGACCACTAAGTAGCTAGTGCCAGCAGCTAGTACAGTGCATCGGTAAGTGACTCCCTGTGTTACAAGAGAAAAGGTCTGCGTTGCAAAAATCCCCTGATACTTTCATCCCGGTGACAAGGCGCAGCTCCCAAACAAAGTTTGACATTTTTGTTTTTCTGTGACTATCCGACTAATGACAAGTGTGTCGACTAAAGGCCCTTGCACACTAAGTCTGTATTTTTTTTGAAATTGTTGCATGTTTAAAAATATATACAACCTTATGTTGTGTCAATCATGTTAACACACCAGTCAGATGACAAAAGCACACAGACAGCAGTGACAGTGACAGCACACAGACAGAGAGGAGGGACAGCTCAGACTCTTGTATGGGGAGACAAATAGCTTCACTTATGGCTAAAGTATCTGCTAACTGCTGTTAACTGTAGCTGCCGTCAGCTAGTTAGCTGTTAGCTCAGTTAGCCGTGCAGCTAGGTGACTGCGCAGACCGGACTGGAAACTCGGCGTAGTGGACGTTGCCAGAACGGGCACCAAAGAGCAGGCAACTGAACCTGGCTCAGCAGCTTCTACAGGCATCATGGCCGGGGCGTTGACGGAGGAAGCTAAGAACAGGAAAAGAAAGAATGACCAAGCAAGAGACCAGACATGAGTACATCTTTGTACTGGCTTTTAGTCGATGATGGAAACTTTGCAAAATAAAAGGCCGAAAGTCAAACGCCGAGCTGGGCTTCTTGCTGTTGGGCTCGTAAGTACTATTAACTGACTTGCTTGTCTTTGATCATAAGTAATGTAATCATAACAAATGCATTTGTACAGCTGTCCATTATTACGACAGTGGTATAAATGAATTCCACTCTGAAACTGTTGGTGTGTCAAATTGGAAAAAAAAAAATACCACTTCTGGCGTAATGCTGCTTTAAGGCACTTATTTGATATTGAGCACCAACATAACAGAGCTTTCAGCAAAATCTGTTTCTCAGTTGTAATTAAAACTTGAATGTTGAACGTGAAAAGGTATTAAAAAGTCGGGAAACTGTTAATAATGGTAACCTCCACCTGAACACAGCATTAGCCCCGAGGCTTAAAGTCAAAGGGTTAATAGAGTACAATAACTCAGCTCACAGTTAGCCATGTGAAAAGGGGGCTAAACTACTACAAGGGAGCCTCTACTGTGAGTGCTACAGTGTGAAACTCCTGGTTTAAGAGCATGTGAAAAGCGATTCACAGCGGTAGAGGTTTAACAGTGTCTTTGATTACCTGTGAGGACAAGGACATGCTGACTTAGTTCTTCTGCGCTCTGACTGATTGGCCCCCACAGACAGATGGATTCACTGATTGGCCCTCGGCATACAGAGGGCAGCAAGCAGGAAGTCCTCATAAAGAGAGAGGGATGTTCAATCTTCCAGCTCCCCAGACAACCACAACCTGCCTTCTGCTTGGCCTGGTGGTTTGTTTCTTTCTCTCTTTCTTCTGTGTCTTTTTGTTTTCTTGCCTGCCCTCCTCTCTTTTCTGCCCTCTGTCTCCCCACTCCCACCTTCCAATTGTGTTTATATCTCTCTCTCTCTCTCCTCCTGTCTCTAGAAGTTTCTCCCATCCTCTCTCTAACACTGTCTCAGACCTCACACTCTCTTACATCTCTTTGTTTTTTTTTATTTCTCCTCGCTTACTGTCGGCAACGCTGTCCTTTTCCCCTCCTCTCTGCTCTCTTTTCCCTACAGCAGCTTTCAGAAAATTGTCTTCTGTGTGAAATGAGACAGAGGAGATTGGCTAGCAGCATTAGAGTGAGAGAGAGACTCTGTAAGGAGGTTGTAAAAATGACTCCTCCATGGGGAAATACCACAGCTGTATTAAGATCTCCTCGTCTCCTTGTCTTTTAAACGGCTCCCATTCTCCAGCTAATTGTTTTGAAGCCAGGCCTGTAAATCCCCAGTGAGATCTGGCATTACTCATTGAATTAGCCTGGAGTTACAGAAATATCTCTCTTTTATCAATCTTTGAGAGAGAAATATGTCTATTCAGCCTCCCCCTTTCTCCCTCAATCTGTTACAGTCTTCTCCCTCCATTTTCTGCCTCATAAAAAGCATTTCTGCTTTATTCATTTCACTGAGCAACAGGAAAAAGGACAATGTGACAAAGATTGTGAGGATTCAGATCATGTCACAAGACTTAATCCACTGAGCCATAGGGATTGCTCCTAATACTGTGGTATCAAAATATGCTTACTCAGAAATTATTTCTAGAGGTGATGATCCCAAATGGTAGATACAGTGTTTGTCATCTCCACCTATAAAATCAGGGTATAGCTTACCAGTGAGGCCAGGGTGTGTAGGAGACATTGATTGAAGTTAAAGCCCAAGCACGCTGGAAGCAATTTACTGAAATGCGTCATTTGTAGCTGCTAATCTGGGACTAGTGTGACACACTGCAGGTGGCAGATTTGAAGTGTCAGCAGCAGTGATGCTGTTTTATTTCAGCACAATAACAGGTACCATTGCTGAACACTTTTTTGTTAGACAAAGTTTCACAGACCAGATTGTTCATACTTTAAAATGGTCTATTTGCTGTCATCTTGTATCATTCGAACATAAAGTATAGAGCAGGCATCAAGGTGAATTTCCAGCCTACTCCAGTTGAAATGTGACCTGTCCAGAAAATCAGTAATGTATTATGCATTTATTATACATATTATTATCTTAAACAGCTCGTTTTATTAAATGCACGGATTTCAGTATAAAACTAGTGATTTGCACTAAGACTTTGTACAACTCTTTTGCTCAAGTTTGAAGACTTACAAGTGAATTGGCGATGTTGACTAACAGCAAACTATCTTGACAGTGGGATCTTGACTAAAGTCCAAAACAGATGGAACCATCCACTTTTATATAACTGTGCTGCCAGAGCATAAACTGCTCCACAAAGGAGGTATGGTTTGCAGAAAGCTGAGACAGGAGACAATGGTTAAAATGTCTCTCTCTTGTGACCAGGCCTTAATTCTCATCCAACCTGATGCTTTTAAAAACTTCTTGTTAACTTAATATAACAATAATAATAATTAATATAATCATCCAGTTGATTTAGAATTGTACTTCTAACACTGTGGGTATCAACCTGGTTCATAAAAGTATTGATACTATGGATGTCCCGGCGTGGATCACGGCATTTTTGAACTGATCAACTGAGCTATATTGAGCTTTATTGATCCGATCCAATTGTTTTACGCCAGCTGTCACACTAAGCTTTTATGCATGGTGCAGACATCGTCAACTCTCTTTCCTCTTTCCTACTCGGAGCACAGACAACGACAGACATCCGACATAAACACACACTCAACACACCACTGCAAGTGCAACACAGTTCCGAGAGCAAAAAAGTCAGCAGAATCCAGACAGTTCATTCAGGTTACTCAGGCAAAGGATGTAAAAGCACCAAAGCACCAAACACTAGAGAGAGAAATTCCCTCCCGACAGCAACAAGACCCGAAAGATTACAGAGGGTTTGTTATTTTAGACTTTATTGTGTAGAAAAACCCCATTAAGGAACAGCTCAGACACAGCCCTTTTTTCTCTTGATGCAATACAGAGCTATTTAATTGTCAAACATGTACACTGGATTAATAACTTTAATGCACTTGAAGGGTGCACTGCGAATTGTATTATCTAAAAATAAAGAACAGAAATACAAGTGTCGGATCGGGACTCGGTATCGGCAGATACTCAATATTAAATTACTTGGATCGGATCGGGGGCTAAAGAACTTGATCGGGACATCCCTAATTGATGCTTTGTTTAAATATTATTTCACAGTGATTCTAAATGCATGCAAAAACTTCTGATTTTATGTCCCAAATCAGCAAACTGGAGACCAAGGACAAGAGACTCATTTAATTCAGCTTCACTGTTAAGTTAAAGTTGGAGACCTTGCTAAAGAAACTTCTTAAAAAGCCTCAAAACACTTAGCCAACAACCTTGAGCAGTGGAGGAGGAGTCAAACCAAGGTGAATAGACTTTACATCAGGAGGTGGAGATGGTGCCAAGAAGAAAAACAAAAAAAACCCCAGAAATTAACTAAATTGTTGCTTCCTGTACATGAGTCAATTTCAGCACTGAGCCAACAACCTTGACAAGTTTGTATATTTATACACATAAGTCAAAGTCAGTGTTTACAATGTGACTCTAAGCCAAGGGGACTTTGGAGTAAAGCATTGCCATCCGTTTGTATGTAAGTCAAATTAAGCCAAGTTAGTTTGACTGATATGGATATTACTGGGCTGGATATTACCATAGAAGCAGGTTTTTCCATATTCATGCTGATTATTTTGGTCTCTTCACACAAAGCAGGATAAAATACTGCCTGCTGAACAGTTAGAAACCAATCATCAGCTTTGATGTGAAGCCTTGGCAGACAGCAAGGGTGAGAGAAGTGAGAGGGGAGGGAAGAAAATGAGTGTTTGTGGGAAAAGAAGAGGAGAGAGACAGAAAAGAGCGGCACACAGATGAAGGGTATGAGAGAGAAAGTCGGAGAAAAGTGTATGCGTTCTGGAGAAGGACCCAGTCACAGAGTGAGATAGGGAGTTAAAAGAGCGTCCGTTCTGGTCAAGATGAAATGGTTGATTGTGTATGGACGGCATCCAGGAAGTATCTGGAGTGAATTGGAAGAGCTTCCCGTCCTTTGAGAGCATCTCTTTTAATCATGGCTGTTGGGGCTGTGGGAACCAGCCTCACCACCGAGAGGACACTGTTAATTAGACGGCATGTTACTGCACATCCCTGTAGAGTCAACACCCTGAACGGCAATGATTGCACTCTGTTTCTGTCTCTCACACACAAACACACACAAATCTCCCAGTTATGCTCGCTCTCTCTCAGATTTATACACATGGAAATATACAAATGTCTTACGCAAATAAACGCTAATGTTTTCATGTATACACACATTCAAGGGATGAACTGTTTTTCTTAACTTGTGACCAGAACCGATGTAACCACAGCTCCTCTTCGCCAGTAACATTTCTGGCGTATGTTTGGCATATGTCATCCTGTTTTTGGGCTTTCGCAACATTACACAATTATCCCATTTGTGTGACTTATGCACCCGTAATTGTGGCAGCAGTTATCTGGCCTAATTTTGTAACTTCCCTTATGTTGCTGTTAAACACCCTCTCATAAAAAGACTTTTAAACGTCTGTTAAAGCTTACACACACACTGCTAATAAGTATTCAGCTTAATGAGTCATTTGTGTACCGATGCCTTTGTACCTGAGATTCACAGTTTTTGCTGTCTGAGACACATCTCCATCAAAATGAATGTGGTAAACTCTCAAAGGCATAATAAACACCAGAAGACTGCAAAAAGGGAACAGAGATCACAAGTGAAACATACACAACGTGTCCAAAACTCTGTGGACACTTGAACATTAAATCCATTTCTCCTCCTCTATGAGATTGCTGAACATCTCATTCCAATCATTTTATAGCCACAGATGATGACAGACCCCCACTTGGGTAAGAGGAAGGCTTTCCTCAAGATTTTGGAACCCGGCTGCGATGGATTTGCTGCCATTCAGCAACAAGAGCATCAGTGATGTTGGCCCCTGATGATGGGCCTTCTGGTTCATCCCAAAAGTGTTGGATGGAGTTGAAGTCAGAGCTCTGAGCAGGACAGTCAAATTCTCCCACACCAAACTGGGAAAGCTATTTCTTTATAAACCTCTCTCTTTCTGTGCATGGGAGCATTGCTATGTTGAAACAGGAAGGGGCCTTCCCCAAACTAATTAATGTCTAATATATCATTGTATGCTGAAGCATTTAGATTTGGACATGTAAGACTCAAAACAGCAGTCTCTCTTTTGCCTCTCATGAGAATGAAGCTTGCAGGTGCAGTTACTTATCTCTCTCCACTATACAGGCGCACAACACAGTGGTTAATTTCCTGAACTATGTGTTTCCATGCATTGCTTTTCTCATTCAAGTCCTGGTAGATTATTGAAGTCATATTATATTGAATGGAGTAGCACAACAATATCTTTTTTTTTCTCCATTTTGTTTGAGGTGGCTCAGGAGGTAGAGCAGCTGGTCCACTAATCACAAAGCTGGCAGCTCAGTCCTCAGCTCTTCCTGTCCACACTTGGAAGTCCTTCAGCAAGACACCGATGGTTAGGTCAGCACCTTTGCATGGTAGCCCTCTGCCATCGACGTGTGAGTGGGTGAATGAGAGGCTTGAATGAGAGTATTTTTACGTAGTTTGGTAGAAAACCGTTGTGCTTCCGTTTCCTGGGAAACTTCAGGTAATGCCTCTGGGTGACTAGGTGAGTCTTGAATCAAGGTTGGCATTGCCAGGATGTTATTTGGAAATTAAATTCACAGTGAGTGGCAGCCTGTCGCACCTCGAGTGTTTGACTCTGTATGTTGGCCTAGTCCCCCATGAAAAACAGTCAGTGGAGTCCACACACTGTTGGCCATACATAGTGTATGTAAGATAATATTTATATTACTGATTATAGGTGTCATAAATTATCATACATTTTGATAAACATCTTTGAACAGCCTCAACTAAACATTATACACTTTGCCAAATTGTTATTAAACTGTTGTAATATAAGATGTTTATTTTCTCCAAGTTGCACAAAATCATGCAAACATTTGTTTTTACCTCCCCATCTTGCTTCTTCTCTTTTTCTGCAAGTTGGTCTTTTCCTCCCTCTACATCTGTTTTTCTCTGTCACCTCTCCTTGCGAGGCACACACAGATCCTCGTTTCTCTCATGCATACACTCGCCTCCTTCTCGCAGCTGCTCTGATGAAGCCATCACTGTCTGTCTGCATCCCAAGTCAGTTGTCTGAACACTGCTCAGGCAAGACTTAGAGAATTACATTCATCTACTGTGGTAATTCACACCCTTTGTCTGTCTTCTCTGTCTCTGCATCTCACCATCTTTTTCCCTTTCTCCGTCTGTGTGTGTGTGTGTTCCCTTCCATTTCTCTCCCTCTAAACGACTTTTGCAGCAGAACGGTTTATTTATAGGGCCAATTAAATCTGGAGGAGACTCTGTGGGCTTTGGTGGAAAATACGTATAAAAAAGCAGAATAGTTTTACATTTTTTAATCTTGAAGGCCTGCAAGAACTGTTAACTGCTTGTCATGTCGGGTAGATAGATTGTATTTGATCTCAGACAAACAGGAAGGGAGGGAGAGAGAAAGACATGAGGGTGGGGTAGTGAATCTTTTCTTAATTTTCAAGTCTTATGGAGTTCCTGGAGAGTAGACAGCAGGTAAATGACATTTGCTGCAGGAAAGGAGAGGAGAGAAGAGAGAAACAAGGATAAGATTAACCTCTGCAAAGAAAAGAGAGAAGACATGAGTTGAGAACATACTTACAGGACAATGCATCTGCTTTTATCTAATTTTAACTTAACATAACTCAGATCTTTGGAGTGGAGAACATAAAGAAGAAGCAGTTTCCTCCGACGCTGAATCTGAAGAGTTCGACAGCTGATTTGCCATGAGCCAAGACAAGTCAAGACAATATACTTGACCACAAACGTCTCAAAAAATATACGTGCCAGACACGAAGATGAAGCTCAGCCTTTTCAGTGAAATTTCACTGTCTGTGCCTTTTATGAACCTGAAACAGCTGTTCATGCTGTGCATTACCATACCAGCCACGTCAGCAAAAAGGAGTTTTTCTTCTGTGAGGAAACTTAACCAACCACTTGAGTAACAAAAGACAAAAAAAGTAAGTGGCATCGCAAATAGAAGGGGTTCATAATTAATGTAACATGAGTGATCAAAACATTTTCACTGGTGAAAGGCAATACATTTTTTTGTTAAGCAGTGTGTAACGAGTAAGATAACAGCAAAGATCCAGAGAAATAAAGAGTAACTTAGGGTGCGTTCACATCTGGTTAATGTACTTGGCTGGTGTGAAAACTGCCTGGTGCGGACCAAGCAGCCGGACCGAGACAACTTTAAAAAAGTGGTCTCCAAGTGGTTTCCAAGCACACTATGAAATCAAACGAACCAACCACAGGATTTTATGATAGCATAAATGGGTTTTTAGCACAATTTCAGCTACTTTAGTCTGTTCAGGAGGCGATCTTATAATTGATAAGCCTATATTTATGCAAATCATTTGGTCAGCGCAGGTATTTTCCGTGATTAAGAGGTTAAAGCTGTTAAAACTGCTGTGCTTGTGTCCTACTCCGTGTACTTTGTTAGTTCATTAAGTCCATTAAAAAGTGTGCGACTCAGATTCCACAGTAATAAGTCCCAAATTATTACTGTACAAGACGTGTCCTTTACGTCCGTCTCTACTTGTTATTCATAACATGCAGTCGATTTGCATTCTGTTAATACTAATAAAGCTTATAATTAGTTATGTGAGCTGTTTGTACCACCAAAGAACATAAATATACACATAGAAGCATTTAAGTGCTACGTAAATTTCTCTCAATCACTGGAGTTTGATTTCCTCAAGTAGGTACTGATGATGCACTGATGATAGCCAAAACTCAACGAGTTACTTGTTCGTCTGTATAACTTTATATTTACACCTCTTGGTTTATTTGTTAAAAGTAATTAAAGAAACTTAAATGCAACCATGTACAATTTTGTCCCTTGGTCTGGACCTAATGAACCAAACTACAGGTGTGAATATGACCTAACAACCAGGCCGAAAGCTGTGTTCGCCTGCCCCTTCTGGAGGGAGTCTGTTGCACCTCTTGGATGTGGTTAGAAGTGTGTTTTTGTTACACTGCAACAACACTAACCAGTGATGTAATCAATCAAACTGCAACAAGGTCAGAAATTAAACTAACTAGAGGTCGGCAAAAACACAATTTTCAGCTTATAGCAACCCTGGCTTAATCATGGTTTAACTCTTCAACTGATAGTTCACATTCAAGTTTTTGTTTTATGTTCTGTCAAATACAACAAAAATTGCCATCCTTTAGTATTCAAACAACATATAGCATTATAACCTTATAATTTTCCAATTATACTATATTAACCCACAACTCTAATATCGTATTATAAACCCCAGACTCCTAATGAATGGCTAGTTATTCATCAATTCTGTATTACTGACTTTTATCTTAACAAAATGACAAGCGTGCTACACAGAGACATGTTTTAGACATGTTCAAAATTTTCAGTGTTCACTTTTTAGTTACAGTCAACATAACAAATCAAAATGTATCAATTTATTTATTAATATATCAATGCGGAAATATATATATATGTATATATAGTAACTAACAGGACAAATAACAGCCTAAAGACAATACCTATGAAATGAATAAACATGAAAAACTACAGATTCTTTGAGTGTAATAGACCTTTACATGGGTCATTTACTCAGCTGCTGCCAAGTTACTCTTAAAGTTTCTTCAATTTGACAAAATTGTGATAATAAAACATTTAAGAGGCAACATGTTACAAGACAATTGTCTGGAACAACGTGGAACTACTTTTCTAGTCCCTACTCACCGAAATAGTTTTGCTTGCACAGCCCTAAAATTCTGCTCCAAAACCATGTGACAGGGCCAACACTGCTAAATGCCGTCAGTGCATCAACGCTGTTTAGGGAGAGACGTGAAGAGAAACTCATGGCAGAACTTGCCCTTAAAGCCAACAGCAGCCCCAGAGCCAGACCCTGACAACATGACTGATGCTAGCTGGCAGCTGGCTACACACTCCTACTGTTAGAGAGGCAGAAAGATAGAGAGAGACAGCGGGAAGAGATGAATGATTCGGGTCAGTGTCAGAACAGGATTGATTTGGATCAGAACCAAAACCACTGATGGCTTATTGAGACAGAGATGGATGGAGCGACGGAGACTGAATGACTAATAGATTTTAGATACAGGATGTCAAGCTGCCAGTTGGCTTCTGCTGGACGGAGGAGGTCATTGGAGGGGGAGGGGGTTGGGGTTTATAGCATGATGGCTAGATCGCTAAATACCCCCCCCCCCCCACACACACACACACACACATCTTACAGCTTTGGATGCCAGTCAGATTTGGACCTGATGCTTTTTAAGCACTGCAATATACTGCATAATTAATTAGGTATTACTACATGCCATGATTAGTACATTACATCTTGTGCACAATAGAGAATGGCAGAAAGGTTTGGCGAGATGGTACATGAGAACAGAGAGTGTGATGTGCACTCAAACTCCTGCTGCTGTAAGTACATGCTAGGTGCCTCATCCCAGTGCGCCACAGCGTATGCCATCTATTGTCCAACTATTGTCTGTTCTGCATTGTCCTCTATAGCAGCCAAATGCCCAGAGCCACTGAACACAACACTGGACACAATGGATGGACACAGAGAGGAGCCAGGCCTTGGCAGAGTGGCACACATTCACATACACACAACAAACATGTACATGAATACGGTATACAAATGCACATATGGTACACACACTCACACGTGGACGCATTATACACACACACACACACACACACACACACACACACACACACACACACACACACACAAGATGCTCAAAGGCACAAAGCTGGCATAACAATGGCAGGCAGAGAGGGCCAGACTCATATACAAGCCCCTATGGGGTTGGAGGGGATACACACACACACACACACACACACACACACACACACACACACACACAAAACACTACATATACACACACACACACACATCTCACACAAAGACACGCGCACAAAAAAAAAAAAACAAGGGCCTACATCCCAGAGGCAGAGAGTGGAGAAACAGAGACCGTCCACAGTCAGAGGATCACAATATAAAAGGCAGACACAAGAGAGGGGATGACAAAAATGATGTTGATGTGGGGGAAAAAAGAATGAGAGAAGGATATCGGCTCCATTGAGCGAGAGCCGCAATGTCTGGTGGGACAGTGTTCTTCCTGTATATTTCTGTAGCTCAGACAGTGTCAGAAAAAAACCCACTGGTGTCAAGTGAATTATTTCATGAAAGAAGGGAAAGTTGTACTCTCATGGGACGTGTCTGGCCGTCCTGTCTGATAGGAAGATAAGGATAAGGTAGGTTGACCAAAGACATTTCTTTGGGGCAGTGACAGAATAACTGCCTCTGTTTTTCAGCAAAGTCCTCAACAGTGGCAGCTATGAACAAATATCATATATTATTTTTGTGCATGCCAACGGTGACAAAAGTTAGTAAGTGGCGTCATTCAAAGTGGCATCAACCCCTTTTTAAATAATTATCAGGGACAAGATGTGCAGACATGTATCATGCTGTGATCAACTTGTGAGGTCTTGTTTGTCCTGTGAGGCTGATAATGGCGTGTGCGGCGCTGTAATGTGAATTTAAGTGACTCAACACAAGCTTGATGAGTGAGAATACAAGATAAATCACTTAGTAAGCTTGTTTTTTGGCAGTGCCTCAGACCATCAATGTCACTTCACATGACCAGAAATTGTTTTTGAATAATTAAAGTGGAACATGTAAGATTGAACTCAACAGCGTGACTGATGTGTATTTGAATTGCATCTGTAACCGAAAGCGTGAGACTGGGCGTTTGTGTGTGTGAGAGTGTGTTTGTTTGTTTGTGACAGAGGGAGCGTGTGTGCTCAGGTGTGTACTCATTAAGCTGAGTGACAGTACTAGAATACATGCTCACATAAGGGGGAAGCGCTGAGAGAGAAGCATCGAAGGATGTGTTGTAAAATGCAGTAAATGTGAAACACGTGTTGAATTTTTTGATCAGGCTGGATAACTTCAGTCTACCACCGTCGTGTGGCTCGGACCGCGTCTCCTTAATTACAGATGGAAGCATTAAAGTAATAGTCCAAAATGCAATAATACCTGTCTCTTTATGAAGTTGTAGCTGTATGTTTTCATCCGTTTTTCTCATGCAGTATTTTAAACAGGTGTGCTGACGAAGCCTGTTAAAAAATGTCATCATTACAAATGTCAATGACATCTAGACAAATTTTTAGGAAGGAGTCATTAACCTCAGTGGCTTAGTCAAGACCTTCTGATGCTGCCTTTACAGTGAATGTAAAGTTTGTTACAGAACATAAAAAAATCATAAAAATCTAAAATATGGCTCCTTCAGTGTTACCTGCGTGACCATACATGTAGGTCACCAAAAATGTCGGTACAGCTTGATTGAGGGCATGAACCTGTGCAGGACCACAATACAGTGAGTCAGTGTGTTAACCTGAAGGCGGTGTAAAATGAAACGACGCAGCTGTCGAATGTTTTTCTGTGAAGCAAGGGATTTTCTTTTGGGGGGAAGTCACAGAAAATTTAAGCACTACTCGCTTTGTTACAGGTGATATTTGTTGATGTGAAAGTTAAGTTTGTGACCGTCATAAGACCAGCTCTGTGCGCTTGTGAACCTTTCGTGTGTCTGTTCATCTACTGTATATGTGCTTGGAGAATTGGAGGTACTTTCCCAAGCAGATAAAACAAATACATTTCAAGACAACAAGCTCGAGGCCAGGGCTTCAGAAGATACTGTCAGGGTAGGTGTGTGTGTGTGTGTGTGTGTGTGTGTGTATATGTGTGTGTGTGTGCATGTTTTCATGTGTACGTGTATATGTAGTTTACCACCAGCAAGTACAGATACAGGAAGACACAAAGACAGACTCTCTCAATCACTTACAGGAAGCATTACCAGCTTACTGTTAGCTACCAGGATAGTATCCAGTAAATATCAGCATGTGTGTGTGTGTGTGTGTGTGTGTACTATAATTTCTCTTTAATAGTAGTGTCTTTTCATGTGCACGGGCATCACTTGTTTTTCCTCTGTAGTACATCGCTTGTGACCCTGGCAACAGTTTAAAATACATTTCACAAGCTGTTTTATCATTTTCCACCCAGCAGATGTTAAAATAAGTTTGATGAGTTTTTCCTCTTTACATATAAAACACTAACTTCTCTGCATTTTACCAGCGGGGTCAGGGCGAAGGTCTGCAGGATCACCTCGTCTGCCTCTTTTTTTTCTACCTGTCTACATATCAGCTTACTCGTCTTTCTGCCTGTCTGTCTTTCTCCGCCCTCTTTTCTCTCTGCCTGTCTGCCTGCGACAGCAGCTGTGCAGGGATACATCTAGCAGGAAATTCTCTGTCTTGACTAGCTGTCTTCTTGCCTGACAGCAGAGAAGCTGAGAGCTGAAGAATCAGGAAACAGCTTTTATCTTGTCTGTCTCCTGCCTTTTGCTCCCAACTCCCAACTCTGGTTCTGAGAGGAGACGCGGAGAGAGAGACAGAAAGAGAAAACGGGAGGGCGGTGGGGGTAGAGCGATAAAAGCAGGACAGAGTGGGGAAATGATATTACACAGAGAGAAATGAAAGAAAGAGAAAGTGAGACAGAAAGTTGATGCTGGAGTCTCTCTAAGAAAATGCTATTTCTTTCTCCCTCTGTCTTTCTCTCTCTCTGTTTTTCTGGCTGTTTTGATGTATTCAGACAAACCCACAGTGCTCCGATGGTGAAACAGGCGCACAGACACAACACAACAGATGAAGAGTGTCAGCTGGTGGTTAGAGGCTCACACATGCTGCTTATCTCTCTCTTTCTTTCCCCAACTGCATTTTCACTCTCTCTTTCTGCTCAATCTTTTGTCTTGCTCTCTTTCCTCCTTTTTTCTCTCCCCCTCCCGGCTTAGCTGTTGGACTGAACTTGAGATCAATCATCTCCCAAACATTTGATCGCCAGGCGGGATGTATGGACTGTGCTTCTGAACCATTTGCACATAGCCACTCGTGTCCTTATTCAGGCTGGAAAGAATCCCTGTTTCGAGTGGTTTTTGTAACACTTGAGTAATTATTTAATCATACTGTAGTGCAATGCAGAAACACATAAAGTGGGGCTTCTGTTGTGTTGCAAATGGTTGCACGAGCGTATCCATCATACATAGTCACAGTTCATGGCAGGGTATTACATATTCAACACATTTTCAGTGGGAGAGATGCTTGGGAAGCCACATAAGTTGTTTTCTAAAACAAGAAGTTGGCCATTTTGGAAATTATAATAATAATAATAACACCATAGACTTTTAACCTGCATTTGCAGGTAATGTTTGAGATATATAATTTCATTTGAGGCAGTTAGTGGCTTCATTTTCTTGAACAATTATTTTTTTTGTAAAACTGATAATAAGGATATTATGCATGTACTTTAGTTATTATAGCTTTAGTACTACAGCTTTGTGTTATGTTGTATTGAACATGTGACAGTTGAAGTGGTTGTCGTCTTGTGTTAAATGCTATTCTTCTACAGGCAAAAAAAAAACTCTGTCAAGACACTCATGTTTGAAAGCATAATTGAAAATAGGCAAATCCAAATTCTAGTTTTTACCTGCAACTGGAATTCTTCATCTTCTTCTTTTTTTTCTTTATTTTGTCTCACCTATGAGCATGCAGGAGACCTGTAGGACTTGCAAATCTATCTAGAATCTTCCAGTGACAATAATTTGTGAAACGTGATGTGATACCATCTGCAATTTCTATGTGAGCAGTGCTCAAGAATCACTTTGTGGAAAGGGCCTCAGGTTGACAAAGGTATGCCATTTCTTTGCATTTCTTTATTTTATTCACTTTTCTTTTGGTGTGTGTGTACTATAATGTATTGGTCCTAGTAGGCCTTTCTTTTTCCCCATTACATTTCAACCACTGTGTATCATGCAGACTGAGACCAGCTATATGCACTGTTGCTCATTTTAGGTCAGCTGAAGGACGCCTAAACAGGGCTGGATGCTCTTGCTGATGCCAGAACGCAACGTGTCACCTTCCGACTGGCACCAGACCCCCACACCATAACCAACACCATGCATTTTTCTATTAACAAATGTTGTCTGGAATATGTAACACAACATGTTGCTTGTTGTGTGCAATTCTACTTTTTCGAGTTTTGTGGAGCACGCTGGCTTCATAATGCCTGGCTCAGATTTAGAGCCACTGTAATCTATAGTCAGCACTTCTGTCAGACACTTAATGGTCTTACTGCACTCTGGTATAGCTGAAAATGGCTGCATTATTGTATTCGCTAGGCAGACACACAGATATATGCACATATGCAGGAACACACACTCACATGCACAGACTCAGTACAGTAATGACCTTGACTAAGTAGCTCTCCAAATTGTAAGTGACTTTTAGAGCACTCTGTTTTTCCCTGCATTTGCCTCGGCCACATTCCCTGTGCAGTGTCACTGTGTATGTGCATATGTCTGTGTGTTTATGTGAGACTCTAAATTGTTTTATCAGGACACATATTTCATGTTTATGTCAAGGGTTTTGTGTTTAGCGCAGGACACAGACAAGGAAGCTGATGAAGTTTAGGATCGGGGTATTCAATGTATTTCAGGCCAAGGACCCTGTAGCTGAAAGAGAGACAGAACAGAAACAGCAGCTACATATACTGATTTTTTCTTTCATTTTTTGATGTTTTTTGATGAATTGACTGATTTATATATATTTATTTATATAATAGTATAATAATATGTTGAATTTAATGTTAATGTGCATTTTCAGACATATTTAAATGTTTCAAAGAAAAAAGAAAAATTCCCTGCAGTAACTCAGAGAACCTCAGAGGGCTGACTGACCCCCTGGTGAGAACCCAAGGTCTAAAAGTTTTATTTAAAGTGAATGGCGTGGGGATGAGTTGCCAAAGAAATGTGGCTGGAGCAGGCAGACGGTTGGTGAGGAACGGCAAGCGGCAGTGTGGCTAGCAGAGGTAGCGTGGGTATGGCTGAGGAGTAGGAAAGCAGCACAGGCAGGCCGGCTGGAGATGATCCTGAGGCAGAGGAAACAAATACATTAATCAGACGCATAAACAAAGCAGGAGGAATAGTTCTTGGAGTACATAGACTAAGAGGCCCGAGATGTAAACTAACAGTAGTAGAGACAACAATCTGGTGATAAGTGGGAGAAAAGCCAGGGTTGATATACTGCAGGTTGTAGGCAGGTGTGCGGGCGAGCAGGATCGAGGTGATTGGATCCAGCGTATTCAGTATTGTACAGTAAAAGCAAAGGTTAGTATGTAGATGTGCCACGTATGTATGTGTGTGTGTGTCTATGTATCCATCTGTGCATGTGCATGTGTGTGTCAGCATGTGCTCTTTGTGCATCTGTTCATTTACTCTATCTCTGTACATTAGTGTGTGTGTGTGTGTGTGTGTTGTGATTGTGCTCTTGTCTTTTTTAATAATCATGCCTGTGTGTGCGCGGGTGTGTGTGTGTGTGTGTGTGTGTGCATTGGGGTCACCGGTAATTTGAAGTGTGAACGCTTGGTTTCTCCCCAGCATGATGATTTCCTCTGTCAGCAAACTGTGAGCTGGAAAATAGACCCGTATTATGATGAGATTAACTTTAACGGTCAAGGATTCCAGATCTTTCCAACAAAGTCACTGAAGATTAGGACGTTCAATGACGCTTTTCTCTGCTCTGCACTTAAGCTCAGTTCAGTTGAGTCGTCCTATGCTGTTTTGTTTGCTCTGTTGGATTCTCCTTCCCTTTTCCACTCCTCTCTTCTCTGTGTAGATTTTCATTTTGTGTTGCGTTACGGTAGGTGGCAGCTGGGAGAGACAAACAATCAAAAACATAATATATTTAATTCTTGATACTAACAGAAGGATGTATTCCCCAACTGGCTCCAAGCAGGAATATATCCTTCTATGAAGGTTGCATAGTTTGTACAGGTGCACTTTGTTTTTAGCACTTGTAAGTATATTTACTGTAGAATGCCATTCAAATATATACTTACATACATATACCATTAGGTTGTACTTGTATGTCGTGTTGATCTCTTGCAAAGACTCATTTATGTGAAGAAGCACAGCTACTTCTACAGCTTATTGCTCTTGTCACAAACCGGACCATACTGCCATGACGAAAGGAGGGAGACGCACACAACAAAGCCAATTAACAAATTATTTATTAAGGAAAAAAAACTTAAACTAAACTAACAGTAGTATGTGAAATAAGTAGGATCAGTGTTGTAAGTGAGTGGGTTCATGAGTGGAGAAGTGTATGAGTGCTGTGTTGTAATCAGATGCAACAACACAATCAAACCATCAAACCCAAAAACTAGTTAGTTGTCTCAGGGAGGAGAGAGAGAGAGTACTGAGCTCCCAGAGGGTTTTTAAAGGCGCATGGCACACAGGCCTCAGGTGTGTCCAATTTGCTTACGACCCTCTGCCACACCCACTTAAAGTACCTGCACAGAAAACAAGACAAGCCACACAACCAGGAACAGGAAGACAAGGTGGAGTGGGTCGTCACACTCTTCACAGATATAATGTGTTGCAATATGATATTTACTTATACTTGTTACCATTTTTCACTCTTAACAAATTACCCTGACACCCACATCCTTTGTAATAGATAGGGAAATAGCTTTCTCAACACTGTAATTGGTCATTAAATACGGTATGAACTCTACAGACTAATGGAGAATACATTACTTTGTTTTGTTAAATGTGTAATATGTTCATTTTTGAGAAAACCTTCCACAAACTGAATGTAATTCAACTCCCGGGTGTATGAGAGTGAGAGGTTTGCTGCATAATGTTAAGACAACATTTTAATTATTGAACCTGCTCCTCCACGTATCTCTGGTCTGCTCACGCTATTAGAGATGTCAATTTCTTTAACATGTCCTCTAACAACTATGGTATTAAACGTAAGCCACAGATTATTGGAATATGGACACAGCCAGTGGGTTTCATCTTATTATGAGCGAAAGAAAGCGAAGAAAAAAAGAGCTGTATTTGTCTTTTCTTTGCAGATACGGTAGATAAGGAAGATTAAAGACGTCTTGTCCTGACAACTCAGAAAAAAGGCAAGAGAACAATCTGACAAGACTTAACAAAACCCATCGCTGGAAAAGGAGAACTTCAAACAGAATCAAAACCTGCAGACGATGAAGGAGAGATGCAAACACACCACCTCAGGCTCTGACTCTCTGCCTGCATGCCTGCCTGTCTCTCTGTCTCCATACCTGACTGTATGTCAATCTGTCTACCTTTCACGCTACATGTTTTGCAAAGTGGCATCTATCCTGCATCGCTGCTGGAGCAACTGCGGCCAGTTTTTACTCTCATGCTGCAAATTAAAGCTCAGCTGTCATGTTGTCATTAAATACCCGTTTTTCATTCTGGTGCTCCACATTACCCAACAAACGCCACAATTCTCTTCTGCATACTACACAATAAAAAAATATCTTTAAATAGTACTTTGACATTGGATCAGATGTAACAACTGTTAGGTCTGATTAGCATTGGTGTAAGTGTGTGTACGCATAGGTGTGTTTGTGTTTGTGCAACTGACAGTTAGCTGGCAAGCCGTCACAGCACTCTGCTCTTCCATTTCCTATAGACTGATTATTATAGAGCTATTATCTCTCTATCCCCCCCCCCTCTCACACACACACACACACACACACACACACACAAACACACACAACATTGGCAATGTGATAGTGACTGCTGTGTAATACTGTACATCACACTGCAAGCTCTGTCATCACAACCACTTTAATTAGAACTTCAGAGAAGTGTGTGTGTGTCTGTGTTTGTGTGTGTTTGTGCTGTGATTTTCCATCCAGTCTAATCAAACTCGCAGTGAAGTCTGTTGCTGATAGAGGAGATGCAAACTTTTATCTGAGAGGCATCTGATCAGAATGGCCACGTCTATTTAAAAAAAAAAAATGTTTTCTACAAAGCCCACTTTTTTTTATACGGCACTTCAAGCATTCTCTTTTCTTTATGTACCATAAATCTGTAAAAACATTTATTGTACATTCATATTTTGAAGGCAGACTCTTTTAATCATACACTATTAATATGCAGTTTGACATACTGTAAGTAGTTATAGTAATAGGTACATCTGCTTGCTCAAGGGACACTTTCCACATCTGTATGTTGGAGAAGCTAATGAGCAAGTTAGTAATATCACGGCTAACTGGCACACCTGAATCAAACTTACCCATAATTCATTTTATAAGCTGCAGCTGTGTTCACTCTGCTGTGAAAGTGTTTTGTTGAATGTGAAAGACGTCATTTTCAGTCAGTGAGTGAATTAAGTGAGACGTTTTCTCTAAGCTTTCTGTGAGCAAACCTTAAAAATGGCCGACTCCCCGGGGCGTTCACTACCTAATGAACTACCAACTGAGTTTAACGTGAGTAGGCCTCTAGTCTTGTGGTGTATCTAACACTGGAAATTAAAAGTCATAGGATATGGTGCTAAATAAACACAGCAGTTTCAGGACTTAAACCTGAATTTTAAATGTGCTAAAAGAAATGCCAATAAAATAACGTAGCTAGCTTGGCGGCTATAAAGCTACAATAGCAAATGTTGGTTAGGGGCCGGTCTGGTGGCAGAGACAGCTTTCAGGGCCAGTAACCACTACTGTAGGTGGCTAAGTTAGGTCAACTACTGTAGCTGGTGAGCTAACCACTATCACGCTGGCCAGCTGGGAACATGTACTGGTCAACTTATTTCTCTGAGCTGTGTTGTTTACTTTCACTGGGATTATAACAAACAATAGCTGTAATTAGCAATATTGTGACATAAACACCACCTACTGGAACAGAGATGGATGGATAGCTGTAGAGAAGTAAATTATGTTACTGGGATAGTTTAGGTAGTTTCTATGGTTGCTTTGATAACTTTTACAGCTGTGAAATGTGGAATAATCTGTAGCTGTTGTAAATCTAAGCCGACAGCAGCTGTCGTCCTCTGCAAGGAACAAACCTTGTCATCATTCAACCGTCAGGCGGTGATTGTTGTACAGTCGAAACAACAGTCAGAACGACGCTCTGTCTTCAGCCATTGGAGCTATCCACAACTCAGCGGCGAAGCATTGAAGACTTTTGTATTGCTAATCAACAAATTGCTTAGTTAGCTAAGTTATTATGTTAATACATTTTGCGCGACATTTCTTGTCAGAGATAATGCTTGAAGTGCAGTGTATCAAATTTCTTTTCTTGCCCTTTTAAGACACCTAACATCTTCCCCTGCCTTGTTCTGTCTCCAACATCAGAAGCTAGAGCGTAGCCTTACATGTTGCGCTGTGTGTCTGTAATTCCCACCGACAACTGTGTTAATGGATGACAATAGCAGAGAGGAGAGCGCCATATGTCTGAGCCTGGGGCAGCACGGAGAATGGCAGGGCACACAAAGACGAACGGGGGGGGCATGAAGAGGGGTTGATATGGTAGGAAGGGGAGAAGGAAAAAGGGCTGATGGGTGTTTGGGGGGGGGGTAGAGAATCCAGTGACACAGGGAGATGAAGAGGAGGGGAGAGAGAAATGTGAGGTTGAAGGGGGAACAAGAGAGAAAGATGGGGGAAATAGGGGAAAAGAAGAGGCTGTTGGAGTTAAAGACAGAAGGGAGATTTAAACAAATTATAGGAGGAGAAAAACAGAGGAAACAAAGCAAGAGACGAGTAGAAGAGGAGCATTGGAATAAGGGGACAGGATAGGGGTTTTCTTCCGGTCCACCCTGTTTTCTTTTCATCAATACTATTTTCCTTCCTCTTCATCTCCATCTAAATATCAATGATCAAATTGGGATAATTTCAGTGGTGGCCGGCAGAGGTTTTAAGTGGTTAATAGTTGAAACCAATGTGCTTCCTGTCTTGACTGAATTGAGAGAGAGCCGTTTGTACTGATGGTGGGACTCCAGCACTGAACATTATGACTGCTGCTCCACTGCCCATTCCTGTTTTACTGCAGTTTTCAAGAAATTATCACAGATTTACAAAATGTTTTCTTTCTGGTGGTTTCTTTATGTGTCAGTTATATTTTTTCGTAGATATTCCCTTTCAGTTTGTTGTACAATTATTGACTTAAATCTATATATTATATTTTCTGTATTTTGGTTATTATTGCTTTATGTTAAACGTAAACTATTTTCTTTTACCGACAACAACGCATTTATGTTATCTTGATTCTAGTATTGACAATTCAGCTCTATTCTGCTCTTCTCCAGGTTATCAAAACCCAAGCTTAAAAATGTAATTCAATATTGGACAATAACAATATTACAATAGGCTACATAACATGTTTTCTCTCCGTTCAATTATATTAGGTATTGTCAAGTTTTAAGGGCATTGGAGTTTTTGGGGGCCTGCTTCTAAACATCTTTAAATGTGACTTTCAGGATTTGTTTTATGTAAGTTTATTATCACATCACAAATTATGAAACCTAGTCTGAACTAGATTTACATTTGAACGAGGTTATAAAACTATCAGAACTCAAAACTGTCTTGATATTTGAATTCAAGTGCTGATAGGATGCCTTATTCTGAATAACTTTAGATTACAGTTTTGGTCTGTAATGGCTTCTGATCAGAAGTACATCTCATCTCAGTTGCCAGAGCTCCACTTGTAGTGTTCATGAAATCTCAACTTTTCTCTCTTCTTTCATGTCTCTCCTTTCATCTTCCCATCTCCTCCTCTTTCAACTTCCTGTGTTACTCTTGTCCTGCTGCATCCAATCGCACACAAACTCACCCATTCACGTACACTCGTCTTTATCTCTCCAAATTATGGAGTCAACCGATCCATTGACAGGAAGAAGAGAGGGAGCCAACATGTCAAATATCAGACAGGACAGCTTGGATGTAGAAGAGGGGACAAAAGGAGGAGAGGAGAGGAGGGGAGGGCAGGAGAAGAGGAGAGGAGGGGACATCTTATTGAAATGGAAATAGAACAGGCCAATTAAAACATTTCACTGGGAGCTTGTTTGCATCTCCAGCTCAGCTCTCACAGATTATATATACAGCACATTATGGAGTAATGAATATGTATAAATTGAACTCCTCAATTATCACGCCACCACTGGGTCTCAATTAATACAATGTACTTCTCAGTCATAATCTAAATTAATATATTTCTCGCTCATGATGTGAAAGCATTCACCTATTAATCACATCACTCTGAGACTGTTAATTGATCCCACACAGACCTTGTTTATCCATTTAACAATGAGTACAGTATATAGGCTTTTCAATTAGAATGTAAACAAAAAGACTTAATCTTTTTAAAGACACAAATGTATGTGTGGCAACAGGAGCCGCAATAAGTATTAAATACTTATTTTACATTTCTGTAGTGTTAATGATTTAACTCCTTAGTTGTGATATATGTAAATATCTATTTTTTTAATCATTACTGACTGGCAGTGAATATAAATAATGACCTCTGAATGCCTCATTTATTTTATACACCTGGGACTTGACAATAGTTGTACCACTAAACCAACAGATAGTTGCTGCTTAATTATGACAGAAGCTAAAAAATGTTTTTTCGAGCTGTTGTATTCAATAAAACTGGCATGCATAGTATATATGCAAGTTAAATTCCCTGCCATGAGGTATATGTTACTTCTCAATCAAATAAATAAACACTTTAGTGAATTGTAGTTGACCATAAACAAGATGAAAACATTTAGGCAGGGTTAAGTTGCAAAAACATCACAATATGGCAAACTATATACTGCTCTATTCTACCTTTATTAGTTGTGAAAGGTATTTTATTATCTTGTGGAGATAGCTGCGTCACTGATGCTGAAACTAGTTAGGGTCAGTTGTTGATCACAGTGCATGCGTGGAGCTGAGAGACCATACAGTGAATCCTGCCTCAATTTTTAGTTTTTGCATCAGCGTCCCACTAGTATTTTTTTCCACAGAGGGTGCCTTCAGTCTTCCTCAAAAGCTGAACGATGACAAGCTTGGCCCAGGCCTTAAGACATTGCAGGCTCCCACCACTAGTGGCATGAGAAACACTCACCTCAGCCTTTAGTTTAGGCATCCAAGGGCAAGCAGTCTCAGAGGACCTAATTTATTGTCGGGAAAGGAATAGTGTTACTGCATTGTCACTTCAAAGGAAGGAAAAAATGTTGACAAACGTATAATACATAACTAAAGTACTCAGCAAACATTGTCTCTTTTTGTCCTCCTTCTCATGGGTTCTCTGTATGTATGTGTGTGTCCACCAGAGTCCCCTGTCCTTTTGAAACCATGAGTTTCGAGACTCCACAAACATGTCTCTGAAGCTTTATGCAAGGCTGGAATATGCACAAAAGAAGCCAGAAATACTCATGAACTCCTCTCGCCCAGCAGATTCTGCCAGGAGCTCAGCCTTTGAATCAGATGGTCATCTTGCCTTAACGGCAAAAGAAAATGGACCCTTTAAACTTGGGTGAGTGTATGACACAGTCCAGTATTTCACTCACAAGAGAAAACTGTTTGAAGGAGCTGTTTGCCTTTGCAAGACTGACAAAAAAAAATCCTCCATGTGTTAGAACTTGCCCTGGAGCAGGAAATGCCGCTATCTACCTGGTAGTTACCAGTGAGAGAAATCAGCTTTTATTTATATGGCAGATATTTCCTAGTCTCAAAACAGCAACTGAACCTGTAAGTTGTTAACAAAACTCTGGCTCAGTGACATTTTGCACCGTGAGTGAGAAGAACACTTTACTTCCTCTGTCAGATTGACTGTAGCCTTGCAATCAGATAGCAAGTGATTTCTTTTTTTCTTTCTGTTAGCACAGGTTCCTTTGTCTTCCAAGTGGGACATACAGTTAGGACAAGTTTGATGGGATGGATGGCTTGCTGGATAAATGGCTTACACTGTCACCACACAGCAAGGAGGTCCTTTGTTTGAATCCGCTGGGGCATTTCTGTGTAGAGTGGGTTGTGTTTTTTCTTCTGTAGGCTAAAACATGAAGGTCAAGTGGATTTGAGACTCCAAATGTTTCTGTTGGTGTCAATGGCTGTCTGTCAGTCTGTCTGTCTGTCTGTCTCGGCAAACAGTCCAAGGCGTGCCCTACCTTTATACCAGTGTGTGCTGCAATAGGTCCCAGCCTTTGCAATCCTGCATATATATTTCAATCAGGAGAGACCTAAAGAGATGAACTATATTTTATTGAAATGTGCACGATGAAGATGAGAAATGTTAAAATTCTTTGGTGGTATGACCCCCTCGGGAAGTCATATTTAAGGGGGTTTGTGAAGCCGTGATTTCTATAGGATACCCCCCTGGTGGAGACTAGACACTGGTGGTGGTGGTGATGAAGAGAAAGCTGAAGATCTGGATGTGATGAGGAGTGGACTTCTGATGAACTCGGGGTGTGGATGAGGCAGAGGAAGATCGCAAACGATTTTACACTGAAATGACAGCTGAAAGCAGCAGACAGGAAGACAGACCGCAGCAACATGATATGCTGTAATTCTGATTGGTTTAACTGACAGAGTAAATGTCCATAGTCATGTGATTGAGAAGGAGAGCGAAAGAAGGCTTAATAAGATAGTCTTCCTGATTAAACCTTTGCTGAGCTGTATATTGTGATGGATGCATGAATAGACACTGGACTAAGCCACTGTCCTGCGGCTGGAGCATTCCTCCCTACACCTTACAATACATATGATCACTGGCTCGGCTCTTTACACTATACTGCACTTGCCCATAGCCCATTTTTATGCATTCTAACTTTACCCTGAAGCCACAGGTCCCCGTAAAGCAATTGCATAAGATCTTCTTTTATCTCTTCTCTGAGCGCAATAAGCTAAAGTGTTCCTTGACTGCTGAACGTGATGAGGGGTGAAATGGTGGAGTATAAAACAAGTGCTGCATGTATCTAGCATATGAACCTCCCTGCTGTTGCATAATGTGGACATGGCTCTTGCAGCAACTTTATCTATACACTATGTACTGTATGTACTATATAGCATAGTAGTGCCTAGAGCATTGGTTCAGGTCCTGGTCTTCACAAGGCTTGTGTTATAATATAAACACCAGTTTGAAAAATAAACATCGTTAGTACTGGTAGCAGTGGTGATTGAAACTGATGGTTGGCATTAATTATGACAACTTTTATTTGGGACTGCTTGTGAGGAAAAGTGAAAAAAAAAAAAAATGCTTGAATAAACATGTGAAAATGTATGTAATGGCATCTAATCTGAGTCAGTCTTAGAGAAAATAATGCAGCCACGAGTTTCTGGTAGTGCTGAGACCTCTGCTCTCTGTCTCCCACTCTGACAGCATCTTAGATGAATGCTTTCTGCTTTCTGGAGCTGACTTTGTTGTTTTCCCAGGCAGCCATGTGCAACTAGGCTAATGAGTACATTTAGCTGGAAAATGCTGAGGTAACACTTTCATCACACTGTGTGTGTGTGTGTGCGTGCGTGTGTGTGTGTGTGTGTGTGTGTGTGTGTGTGTGTGTGTGTGTGTGTGTGTGTGTGTGTGCGCGCGCACGCAGCCATGGATTTGTGTATGCGTGTGTGTGTGTGTATATCATCTGTTTATTAAGGTCACAGTGAGAGATTGAAGTTTGAGCTGAAAAAACTAATTAGAGACTCATCCTGCTCCTTGCATCACACCTTCCTAGTCACAACCCTCTCTTCCTCCATCCATTCCTCTGTCTCTAACTCACCCCACTCCGTCTTTATCTCTCTTACCTTCCCTCTATCGCGTTCTGACTGCCTCCCACTTTCTAATACTGTCCCTCCCTTGCATCCTTCTTGTCATGTCTCATTTCATTTCCCCCTGAGGTATTCTTTCTTTTCATTTGATCCATCTCTCACCTTTGTTTGTGTTTCAAATGAAAAATCTAAACAGAGTAAGGTGAAAAGAAAAAAAGGGGGGATGATGTGGACATCAGCTGTTTTGACACTGAAGTTGTCTCTGGTGTTGTTGTCTGACAATTGGTCCATGGTTCTCAATAGTTTAAGTAAAGTTAAAGTTCTGTTGCTGCTGGTTAGATTTTGTGTACAATATTAACGGGACAGCAGCTGGACTGAATCTGCAGCTGTTCTTGTCATATAATAACATCATATAGCTTTTTAGCAGAAACGTTTTATTTCTTGAAGATCGACTGTGTCACACTCTGGAATGAGATTTAATTCTCTCCAACCCTGTTTTTAAACCATTGCCTTCATGTTGAAGCCTCACACAAATTATATTTTTGGAGAGTGTCCCTGCAGTAGCTTGAGTGACGGGAGCAGCAGTTTTTGCTCCTCAGCTTAAAGAATAAAAAGAAAGTGTTCTTGAGGCAGTGAGTTTGGCCTGCGTGAGCTTTCCTCTGCCCCTCCGCGTGAGTCATCATGCTGTGGAACTGGGACTGAGATAAATTTGCAAATAGCCAAAATATGAAATATATTTGCTATTGTCCAATCCTCAAACATGACTGGTTACTCCCAGAGGACAAAGGTTTGTTTCAGCTCTTCACTCAGTACACCACTGCACTAATACAGAGAAAGAAAGAGTTGCTTGTTTGTGCACTTTGTGTTGGTAGTCTAATTGTTTAGATTTCTAATCTAGCATTTGGGAGGCCAGTTCCTCACTTGTTCTTGTCCTGGTGGGTCTGCTTCTCTGCTCTGCTGATGCCTGTCTTCTGTGCATCTGTTCACTACTGCAGGAATATTGTTTCTCTCCATCCCTCTGAACTTATAAATTACAAATTACACAAGTTCTAGCAGGGGCGCTGAATGCAACAATATAAGTTTTTGATTTCTCATTTCTCATAATTATACCAGATTTTATCACAAAGAAGAAATTAAATGAAAAAGAGTGTTAATTAAACAAGAAGTTGCTACAAAAACAAGTTGTGAATATAAAACAGTTCAGTTCATATTGAAAATGTGATAATATGAATGATTATCTTAACAGTGGTGTTCACTCAGCTGCAAAGATCAGAGTGATGATGAGGAAACACATTTTGATTTACAGGATAATGAACTATTTAGTATCTTGTTGTGTGTTAAGACAATTCAGAGTGTATATCAATTTCATACTTGTTCATGGTTATTGTATTATGGAAACTAATCCACTACAACATCGTTTACAGATCTCAAACAAAAGCAGAAGTGTTTTGCAAATAGTAGCATCTCTCCACACACTTAATAGTAGGCAATCACCTCCAACAGGGGTTATTGCATTTGCTAGGAGGAAAGCAAACCAATTACAAGGAAGTTTGTGCTCAGCAAACCATGAAAATGCCATATCACATCATGCAAACGGAAGGAACAGATGTTATTTTACCCCAAATGAACCACTTCTTTGGGGAGCACAAATGAGCGTAACTTCACTGCGCTGACCACAAAACATGCTTTAACAAGTCTGTGGAGGTAAAGGAATTGCATTATTGCAGTCAAGAATACAGAGCTGAGGTTCTCTCTGTGAAACGGTACAGGTGTTTCAACAACATGTCAGGTTAAGATACAGACACTATCTAACAGAGCATGTCACGTCACACCCACCCACACAAATGCACACACACACACACACACAAACATGCAGGTATACATAAGTACACACACAAACAAATACACTAAAATTGAGCTTTTTACAACTCTAATTCATCAGTGAAACGCTGCAGTATGTACATCCAAACAGTGCATATGCAGTGGCGGTTAATTCAACAATAATATGCATTATGTAGATTTGTTCCCTCTTTTTCAAACCTTTGCCATGCATAGTTTTTCATTATCCCTACAACAGTTCATTTTGAGAGGCATTTTGAGTGAAAAGCTCGTTTCTCTTTTATTTGGTATAAAAATTACAAGACCAGAGGTGCTGTGAGATGGCAAGAAAAGACATCAATCAGTGTAGCTATGCAAGGATTCCCACATCCGCTATAAAATCAGTTTTATGTTGTTAGTTTTGTCAGCCACTCCCCATCTCCTCTCTCTGCTTTTCCATCTTCTGTCTCCCTCTATTTTCTGCACTGCTCCTCTTTCCTCTCATTTCCACCCCTCTAATCATATACTTGTATCTCTCTTGTGTGCGTTTGAGGAGGAGGGAGGGGCGGCTATAGTAATAAGACCATTAATCACTGAGAATAATTCGCAGAAAAATCAGCCAACCTTGTTGAATTTGACAGCCACCATATTGGATCTGTATGCTGTAACATAATATATGGTCAGATAAGAAGCTTTGAGTGTGACCCATGAGGTTTTTTTTTGCAGGATTCTGCACATTTATGCAAGTCTTTGTCCAAATTTACTGTAATTTTCACCCAAAGCTATTCATTTGTGGTGTTTTTCAAATTCATTGTCCTCTTTTTAGGGCAACAATTGAACAGTCTTGTCTAAGTATAAAAAACTCCCCCACTATTTATTGTTTTACTATGCATCATATTTCCAAGGTGTTCAGATCTTATACTGCATATACATTCTCTTCCATAAACCTAGACTTGACTCAGAGCATCATGGCCGCCAGTTCCATTCTTACAAAAGGAACCATATGGCCACGATAGGGCTGATGCAGCAATTTTAACAGCAGCTTATAAAATCAAAGCCATTCTTCCGTTAAAGTCAGCCCTAATCAATCCTGTAGTCTATAAGTATTGGCCTTCATAAGACCTTTGATCATATGGGAGACTTTATGTGTGTTATTTTGAACCTTAAGGCAGCCCAAGATGTAGAAAGACATATTCCTGATAGTGTCGTTCAGTTTAGCTTGTTCGATAATTTTCTCAACTTTGCACAAAACAAAAAACAAAATCAAACAAAACAAACAAAAAAAAAAAATAATAATAATAATCATTGAAACATCACAGTGCTAATCTAGTCTAATCTTAACTCTTTAAGGAAACATAGTTTGAGGTGTTTTTTGACTAACAGGTGACGTTTAGGCATTAACAGTATAGCAGTGTTACATCACGAATCAAAGTTAAATCATTAAGGTCCTCATTAAGGCTATTTTTCCCAGCCTTGATTAATGTAAAGTGGAACTGCCCTCCGGATGAGAGTTTGTATTGGCAAATTTGCTATTGATTTGCATAATCATAGCAGGGCCCACCCACTGCAACCCTTAGAGGCAGTCGAGCAGATGCTCGTCGTCTACAACAAATGTGTTTAACTACATACAATTATTATTAAGTTATTTAAACATTTTAACCATGCTGGCAGTTTAAAACCTCATGTGGGATATGAAATGAAAAATAAACATTTTCCTATAAACTTTTCTTTTTGCTGCTTTAAACTAAGCGTCAAGTCACATATTGTTTCAAAGGGCTTTTTTTTCTCTGGTCGGTACCCACATGAGTGCCGTTTTAATGAACTTGGTTCCCAAATGGAAACGTTTCAAAAACCCTTGTGTAGGGGATTAATAATTTTGGAGAAGGGAGCTATAATAATAAGAATGGAATCAGTCTGGAAAGTGTGTGTGCCCGTGGTTGGGTATGTGTTGTACCAAATGTGTCACTAAGAGCATGCTGCTATGCATTTTGCATTCAGCCATGTCTGTGTCTGCATGTGTATGCGTGTGTGTTCGTGTCCCGGTGTGTGTGTGTGTGTGCCTGTCTGCTACGCACCACCAATAATATTGTTGTTGCTGTGGAAAGGGCAATGTCACGCATGTATACAGGCGTACACACACACACCCACACAGTGCAGTAATGTTACACATGAAGGGTGTCAGTAATGGGATTCTGGTCAGGCCAGTGTGACCATGCTGTACTGAGCTAAGGTCATTGATACCATATCAGGAGCCGAGAGAGGAAGAGAGAGAGAGAGAGAGAGAGAGAGAGAGAGAGACAATTTGGGGGAGGAGGAGGCACAAGTGGACGAGTGAGAGAGGAAAACAAAGACACACTGGCAGGAAATAGCTGTGAACGCGGGAAGGATGAGGGGGGAATAAAAGAAAGAAGGAATTTTTTTGAAAAAATTGTCATTTAGCTTTTAGTTGTGTTGGTTTGCTGGTGCGATCTAGTTTCCATACATCAAGCACTGCAGCCCTTGGGTGTCATCCATTACACACATTTTTCTTTTTCTCCTCTTTTGTTCTCCGTTTCATCCTCTCTACTTGTTTCTTATCTGTACAACTCCTCCCCTTTCCTGACTTTATTCACACCCTTGTCTCTCCTTGGCTCCTAACCTGTTCCAACACTCCTCTCCTCTCCTCTCCTCTCCTCTCCTCTCCTCTCCTCTCCTCTCCTCTCCTCTCCTCTCCTCTCACACCTCCTTAGACAGGGCTATTTTCTGCCTGTCAGGCAGTTTGCAGACAAGCACTGTTTTCTACCCTGCTGAGACTCTTTTCATTGTGCCTGTCTGCGCACACATACTGTACAAGTGGCCATTTGATTCATGTTTGCATTTGTGTCTATGACTGTGCATTCATGTGTGTGTGTGAGACAGAAACGCAGCTTATTTCATAAGTGGCCATTTGCTTCCTGTGCCTGTATACCTGCATGTGTGTGTGCGCATATGTGTGTGTGTGTATGTGTATGTGTATGCGTGTGTGTGTGTGTGTGTGTGTGTGTGTGTGTGTGTGTGTGTGTGTGTGTGTGTGTGTGTGTGTGTTCTCCTGTTGTGACAGGGTTGAAATCCAAGCTGACATCCCCTTCTCCCTGCAACAGCATATGCCCCTCAGCAAGACCACTGGGAGACTACAGAGAGAGAGAAAGAGGGAGGGAGATGGAGAAGGAGGGGAGGGCAAAAATAGAGAGGAAAGGAGGGGAGACAATGGGCAATGGGTGGCAAGAGAGAGGAGGATGGAAAGAGAGATGTGATAGAAGGAGAGAGAAGATGAAAAATAGCCAAAGAGGAAGAGAGAGGAATAGGAAGAGAGCCATGAACTGAGACCAAGACAGAGGGAGAGAAAGCACCCCCACTGCGTTCCTTTTCAGTCCTGCTAGCGTTGGCATGTGTTAAATGTAAAGCTGCTGGCTGACTCACCATGCTACCAGCTCATAGTCAGCACTCTCTACTGCTCTTGTCTGACAGAGAGACAGAGGGAGAGAGGAAGGCTACCAGCTTAGATTCAACACTGTCTAGTTCAATGACGGAGGGAGAGAAAACAGAGGGTGAGGCCACGAGTAAATTCACACACTTTTTGAAGGGTGTGTGGCACTATTACATTATAGAACTCTTATATCCACATTTGCTTCTGGCAGACAAGACCTATATGATATGAAATAGGTTGTTTTGGAGCATTTGAACAAATGAACAATGTTGCCATTTTTTTCTTGCAATGAAAAAAGTCTCATTTATGTGCTGGAGCTTCGCTTCTCTTACTGGTCACTGAACCACTATTGTCAGCTCACTAGTAATCTACAGCATGTAACTTTTTTGGTAAAAAATAAAAACGTTGAAACATCAAGTTGGTAACTTGATTAGCTTGATAACTCTGTAGCAGATGGCAGGTTGCAAACATTATAGCGCTTATATTCTTTCCATTGGGTGATCTGTTGCCATTAGCAATCCATAAACTGTTGCATCCACTGCTTTGTCAGATAGTTGTTGTAATTGTTGTTTCTGATATGAGATTTTATTTAGTTTTTATGTGATCAGCTTATTATAACACTAGCTGATTGAGGCTGTTTCTTGAGGTGTGTTTCGAATACAACAGTGGTTTCCAAGGCGCACAAAAGGGCTAGTCAAACATCTCAAGGCACACCTATAATCTGAGTAAAATAGCCTGTATAACATGTATTATCACTCTTATCACTCTGTAACCATTTATTTTATTTAATAATGTCAAATGTCTCAAGTTTGATTACAAGAACTACATGCATATTACTCTAACAAAACAATTCAAGAATGAATTTGAAACTTAGTAAAATTACATCAAAGCAGCATGGTAAGGTCTTTCCATTTACTATACCAACTACAGTCCCAGTGATGGTTTACATCAGTGGAAACAGGCTATAGTCATACAATACAAAAATTAATTTTATTTTGATTGTCTTAAATTGGATAGATTACTATTCTAGGATCGTGCCTCATCATACTCAAACACAGATTAAATTAATAACGCCTTTGAGTGACTCACATTTCTCGTGGGCATGTTTGGAGTATCATAATAAAAGTCCCTGTGAAAGAAAGAGAATAAAAAGGTAGATGTGGGTGGGGATGTGGGGGTTGGGTTGATAGTCGCTCTGCATTAAACTCGGTTTTATAAAAAACACATTTTATATCTTTGGTTCAATTCCCACTGGGCACAAGCACACGAAAGATGTACAGTACGCTTCCCTGGTATTTTAAGGCACTTTTGATGAAAGCTGTAGCAATGTACAGTAGTATGTCAGGAAAAGTGAGGCATGCGAGGGGAGGATGCTCACTCGTGTATCAACGTCTTGTTAAGACATTTATCCTTGCCTTGACTGACTGTGTGTGCAGTTTCTGACTCACAATTAGGAGCTTCATAATACAGTGGTCTGTTTATTTGTGTAGCTTGTGCTGAGGACGTTTCAAGATTGCATTATGTGAAATGTATTCCTATACAATTACAGAATTTGTATAGAATAATGTTTTAAAGCAAATGCAGTCACCATCAGCAGCACAGGAATAAACAAGGGTTACTGATTTCTTCTTTTTCTTTTTTTTCAACATTCAAAACCATTTTAATAAAGTGCAGTTTAACAGCGCAGTGAAATGTCTTTTGTGGAGGTGAAGAAATGGGGGTTTGAAGGAGAGAGAGTCTGAGGGGGCTGGTTTACCGTGTACATAATAATATAGTGTGCATATGTGCATGAAGGTGATCCAGTCATATTATAATGTATGCAGTGGCCTTGGACAGGATACATGTAGGGTATATCGTATGAACAAGACCAGATTAGATTTTAATTGGATAGAAACGTCAGACAATGTTTTATTTATTTATCTAGAGTAAACAATATAAATCATTTGTAAATATTGTATATGTTAACGTTCACAAGTCAGGCATTAAAATAACTTACAAAATTGAACTGTAAATGTTCACCGCTTTGACCTTTGTTTTTCTTCTTCTTCCACCTCGTCCTCTCCGCCGTCTGCCTCTTTTTTAGTTGTTTCAGCATGTCGAAACACCTTTCACTACCCTACCTGCTGATCAGTGAGCCTTGATGACCGTACTGGATGGAAAATGATTTGCCTTGCATTTTTTTTCTCCGACATCAGTGAAATGCCACGATGGTAGTGTAGGCTGTTTTCTGGGGCTGATTGCATAGGCAAGGTAAAGGAATTCACCGTACTATGCATACAGCATTACTGATGATGAAACTGTTGAGTTGCAGAAAACAATTGTAGTGTGATCTCTATGTACTGACTTTGTTAAGAGCACATTGTTAAAGGGTTGATTCACCCAAATTACAAAAAGCATATTCTCCCACCTGCGAACTTAAGTTTATTATAATATATTTTAACCCTTCAAACTTATGTGATGTTTCAGGCAACAGGAAACAACACAACTAACCATTCCAACCATTAGAGTGCGTGCACTGAACAGTTTGTGGACACATTTCTCCTTTCCTTCTCACTCTGTTTGTCAAAGCTGCTCGTGATCTTCAAACCCCCTTCAACAAAGCTCTGTTCTCGTGAGGCCTGATCCCTCCTAACCCCCTGTCTCACGCTCTCTCCCTCCTGTCTGTCTCTCTCTCTCTCTCTCTCTCTCTCTCTCTCGACTCTCTCCTTTTTCCACCCTTCAGCTATCTGTCTCTCTCACTCATCTCTCTCCTTTCCTCTCTCTCTCTCTCTCTCTCTCTCTCTCTCTCTCTCTCTCTCTCTCCCTCCTGCTGTCTCTTTCTGCTGCTCTCTCCTTTGCCCTCCCCTCTCTCTTTGTTCCAGGGATCAAACGAGTATCTCTCTCGTCCATGCTCCGTCACCTGGGAGAACACACACACACACACACACACACACACACACACACACACACACACACACACACACACACACACACACACACACATACATTCACACTCATTCTGGCTTCTCTCCTTTAGTTTGTAGCAGTGCTCATGTTTCTGTTGAAGATTTTAGAGTAGTCATGGTCAAAGAACGAGCTAACCTTTCAACTCACCTATTGCTTTGGATCAAAGACGAGAGAGAGAGAGAGAAAAAGAGCAAAGTGGAACAATGTCAGACCGGACAGATTAAACAGGAAAGAGTTTTACTGAATTGAACTGAAATGACCATGATAAAGATCAGAGCCAACTCAGACTGAAAAAAGAAAATCAAGCAATTGTTAAAGCCCATGTCAAATTGCCTTAAGATGCAACTCCTCCACAAAAACTTCTGAATGAATTTTAAAGAAAAAAGTCAATATATCTCATCATCTCTTCATCAGGAATGTGAAGCCAAACTTACTTTTGTGTGTGCATTAGTGGCCCTTTTTGTTAAATGATTGCTTCATTACACCATTATATGTAAGGCTCAAAGAGGAAGTGTGTTTTTTGCATTTGCTTTGACTGAAGGTGCTATCAGGCCTTAACATACAGTTGTGTTTTTGATCATCCAACCTTTGCTTGATCCATACTCCACTCGGTTACCCAACTTCACCAAACAAATGGCAAGATTGCTGAGAGCAGTAAGCCCAAACTCAGGCAAAACATCCCTCTAGAAAGTAACGTCACAGATGTCCATGTTGACCTTCGTCTATGGAGAATGCATGAGAGAACACAAACTTGATATTTATCAACCCTGACTCCTAAAAATGATGTTAGAAATAATAAAAATCCATAATAACTGTTTTCTTGTGTAAAGAAATTGCAGGGTTGGATTGGGGTGTATGAAGTGCAGAACTGTGGCCTGGGAGAACTTTCCATCTTGGTTTAGACAACAAGACCATTTACTAAGGTTAGAGAAAGATCCTGTTTTTGGTTACATATTTGAAAAAGTAAAAAGGTCCATGTTGTGTCATTATTTTCTGTATTTCACCACAATTATGATCTTTCTCAAAGCTTAATTAAGTTCTCTGGCTGCATGAATGTAACCATAAAAACAATAATCATGCTTTAGTTACCATGAGTGGAGGGAAAACAAATTAAATATGTTGCCAGGAAACATTTTGCAGATACATTCAGTACGAACATGTTGCCACTTTGCAGTTATATTCATTAAAAGTATTACTTTTCATAATCCAAGTGACATTAAATACTTCTAAATGTATTTGCTGTTGCAAATTAGTAGTACATAAACATGGTTTTGGGAGACAATTTTAGGTTGTGTTGTTAAAAAGGTTCTAGAAATAAGTGGTCTAAGGCTTAAATTAAAATGACCCTAGAACTATATGATTCAGGTTGGTAAGTTCTTGGTCAGGATCACTTTAAAAATATATTATATATATATATATATATTAAAAAGTAAAATTCACTTAAAATAGAAGGCTTCTTCAGTTCTTGGAATAACCTGGGTCACCAAAGGTTATGGAACTTGTATTTGTCTGTGGGCAATACCAACCTCCCTACTATTACTTTCCTGCCTTTTCGATCTGTCCACTCTCATTCCGACTGGTCCTGTTCAGCCCAGTCCCGTCCACTGCAGCGTAGTTTAGTTTAATCTGGTCCTGTCTGGCGGAGAACTGAACAGGTGGTATGTGACAGCAGGTATGAGCTGACATCAAAGGATCCAGAGAGAGAAGGCGCAAGAGACGCAGGAAAGGAAAAGAAAGAAAGATATGTAGACGAAACAAACATGAGGAGAAAGAGAAGGAAAGAGTTGGAAAAGTGGGAGGAAGGAGGGGTGAGGTTATTGTCTGAATGGCAGCAGACAAAGAATTAGGAAGACAGAAAGAAGAAGAAATTGGAAGTCTGTGTGGGGTGGTTGGGGGTGTTAGCCCGGTGGGTGTGACAAAGAGTTTGGTGCTTGTCTCCAGACCAACAGCTTGTGTGCTTAACTCCGGTGAATACCAATTGTTCTGCACTGATAAAAGTCGACTGCAAAAGTCCAAAAACTCCCAAAACAAAATACATTTCTTTATCTCACCCTCTGTCTTTGTCTCCTTCACACTTTCAGTACACTTTTAATCATCACCGGTACTTTTGTGTGTGTAGGTTTGTGTGTGTGTGTGTGTGTGTGTGTGTGTGTGTGTGTGTGTGTGTGTGTGTGTGTGTGTGTGTGTGTGTGTGTGTGTGTGTGTGTGTGTGACTGTTAAACAAACTTACTTTTTGCCTATACTTTTTTTGGGCACCTGCATATACTCACTCTTTTATAAACTCTAATAATTTACTCTACAAAGCAATGAATGCACACTTGCAGTCTTTTAATTTAGACTATATGTACAGTATATATACATAGTTTTTCTTTTTCACACACACACATTGTCACCCCTATAGGCGGCTCTCTGCAGATGATGTCAGGTGAATGTGGACATTGTTTAACGAGCCCTGGGACCGGGAAAGAGAGGGGAGGTGGAGGGATGGGACAATAGGAGAGAGAAGGGGGAGGTGGGGAGTCGAGGTAGAGGACAGCAGCGGAGAGGGGAGGGGGAAGAGAAGGATGTTGGGAGAAGAGGAGAGGAGGAGGGGGAAGCTGGAAGAGTGGGGAAGAGGAGAAACAAGAGGAAGGATGAAGAGAAGAGGAAGTGACGCAGAATGGAAATCTGTCAGAGGAAGCAGAAGCAGGAGGATGACTTCGACAAGACAAAAAGTGGAGAGGAGAGAGGACGAGAGAGTGGAGGGCATCCCGTCACGGGGGGAGGGGGGTGGAGGAGGGGGAGAAAGTCATGAGGGAAGGAATGGAAAGAGCAAAGAGGAGAAACATAGGGGAAATGTATGTGATATGTAGCCTGAGGACAAGAGAGAAAGGGATGAAATAAAGAGGGGAGGAGTCAAGGAAGGAGACAGAAAGTAGGCATACACAAAGTAGAGAGCGTATGTGACATGCAGCCTATAGAAACCTTCAAACAAGGTGAGAAAGGGGTGTGCAGGTGAAGGGTAGAGGACGATCCCTCCCCCCTCTCAACCTTCTCGTCTCCTTCCTCTCTCCTCTTCTTTTCCTCCTTGCTGCCTCTCTCTTCTCCTCTCTTGCCTTGTAATGTTAGACTACTGGGAAGGAAAATCTCCAAAGTCAGCTCTTCTTAAGGCTTTTCCTGTTCTCTCTCTCTCTCTCTCTCTCTCTCTCTCTCTCTCTCTCTCTCTCTCTCTCTCTCTCTCTCTTTCGCATTATGTCATGTTATTCCTGCTCACAAAATGGAAAATGTTTCAGTCCTTACTCATCCTAATTAAACACATTTCTGCCTCAGTACATTCCGATTCTATTCAAACTATCTCCTTTAAAACTAGAGCCACGATCAAAGTCACTCGCTTCTTTTTTGCTGCGCTGTTGATCCTCACTGAGTGAAGATTCGTGAAACATTTGCTCTTTTTTTCTTATTCTTTTCACGTTTTGATCCAGGAAGGGTCTGACATCCAACCGTCTGAGAGAAAGGAATTTTCTATAACAATAGATCCAATTATGTATCACAGTGTGGCTTTCAAGATGAATCCTCTGCAAAAGCTGTTGCAGTTCTGCTGCAGGACTGAAGTCAAAGAAGGGTGACCACTACATCTAAGTATCTGTGTCCTCTCTTTGTTGTGTTGCTCTGCGCAGCCCTCTCAGCAACTTACTGTCAGTAATGGTCATTGAATCCAACATGGACAGACAGGTGCACGGCAGCGACAACAGCCACTGTGTGTGTGTGTGTGTGCGTGTGTGTGTGTGTGTGTGTGTGTGTGTGTGTGTGTGTGTGTGTGTGCGTCCAACATGGAATCAATCCACCCTCGAGCAGCGAGTGGCGGCTCATATTGCTCGCTAACATTGCTCTCCTTTGCCTCAGAGCAGAGCATCAAGTCTATCCCTCTGTTCATTTAAGTCCTGAAAATAAACTGTCACTCAGTCCATCAGCCAATGTATGACTGCCTCTTGTGTTTCTGTATGTATGTGTGTGTGTGTGTGTGTGTGTGTGTGTGTGTGTGTCTGTGTGTGTCTGTGTGTGTCTGTGTGTGTGTGTGTGTGTGTGTGTGTGTGTGTGGTTGTGGTTTGGGAGTTGTATGTGCACATTGGGGCGTTGAGGCCCAATGTGCACACTCACGCTTGTGTATATATATTTGTATATATGTGTGTGTGTGTGTGTGGCTGTGTGCGCGTGTGTGTGAAGCTGTCAATTTGTCTTGCCCAGCTCCATCCAAAAACACAGACAGCCCATTGAGGCGTATGCTGCAGAGAAAAATAACAACTCCAACTGACAAACATACTTTAGTCAGTGTGTCAACACACCCTGAGACAGAGGGACAAGGTTTTGCATTTAAATTGAAGATATAGTTGACTTTTTTTACTTAATGTGCTTTTTTTTTTTTTTTCTGTGTGAAATTATCACTTGAGTTTGTGTTACAGTTGTTAATTCAGAGTATTGATTAATACTGCATTGAATTGGATATAGACTCTCCCTCAGGGGGGAAACTGTAGTTGCACTAGCGTTAATTTATCTGGACCACATTCAGCTGCAGAAGGCGGCATTTAGTACCCATAAATACTGTCTTTCTGTCCACTTATCATGTTGCTGTGAGGGGGTCAGGTAGTCCATTTAAGGTCATGTTAAGCCATGCAGTACGACTGTGTGTTGTCTCTCTGTGTGCGTGGGTGTGTGTGTGTGTTATAGCATAGCAGAGTAAAATCTATAGTTCAAGAAGGGCTCGCCTCTAAGCTGCTCATGCCTTACTGAAATAAACCATTAGGGCCATTGTGCTTTTTCCGGCCACATAATGGCCATTATCCACCAAACATCCATGGCTGAAATGGTTTTGTTACATTCGAACGTGTCTGCATTCATACAGTACAAAAAAACTATTTAAAATCAGTTAGTTTAATTCTTTATTCCCAGTATGTGGCTCATTTATTCATGCAGTGATACCTGATATGAAAAACGTTTGCTAGTGGAGAAGAGCTTTTGCTCTTGTTGTTATTATTTTGTCATTATGTCTCTAATTTCAGCTGTTATGAGGTGACAAGTTCAGTTTTTCTTTTTTATTAGGTAAAAATAATCTTCTCTGCATGTGTAACTTGTTAAACAAGTCTGGAAATACCTGAAGCATAAGTCTAACAGTTGCAGATAGTTGAGCTATTTTCCCCACTGTATGTGATGACTTTGAGGATAAAGTCTTTAATTCTTCTGTAAAATTACGAGCTAAAAACAAAATTAGCAGTTAGATCATCATAAATCCAGTGTACTAAACACTACAAAATGTTAGAGAAAATTGATACAGGTAATTTATAATATAGGCCATTTTTTTGCCAACACTGGATAAGTGAGACGTAATAAGGATTTGAAATTTTTTTCTCTGTATGACTAATATCTTCTTAAATTAGAAACATACAAAGCCAGCGGGTGGAATGTCAAGGCCAAAGTTCATTAAATTACGATGAATTTCCTTCACAACATCAAAGAAGACGTAGCCTACTGTGGCGAGTTTACTCCGTTGAAGCAAGCGTGGGAAACTTTCAAGAGCAAGAAGATAGTGTATGAAGGCAATATCAAAGCCCTAATGCACAGTTTTATTATGCATGTGAAGTTGCTCACTGCATATGTTATTGTTCTCTGAGAGGCAGGAGTGAGAAACTTAACCTCAAGTTGTGGTCAATAGCTTTCCAATCACCAGGAAAATAAACGTTATAAATTGATCTCTCATTGATCTCTATCTGCTGCTTCACTACCTTATTTCTAGTAGGACCTGTAGTTATTTTTTATTGGATGTTAACTAATGCAGTAGACTTTACATTGTGTTGCATGTTCAATTTGATCTACAGTATGTATGCGAGAAAAAAATAATGGTGTAGCATTTTTGTCAGATTATTCTATTCATTTATGTAACGTTTACTTCCACAGGGACGTGACCACAAATCCTGGAAAGAACATACAGAGAATATAAGTGAAAAATCCAGGTGTTAATCTCTCCACTAAAGTCTCTTCTTCTTCTACTCTTTCTACCTCTGCCCCTCTAACCCTCTTCTTCCCTCTCTCCTCTTCTCTATTTCTGTCTGTTTGACACTCTTACCTCTCGATGTTCCTCTTACCTCTCTCTAACATTGTCTCTCTCACTCTCAATGTATCATCTACCACCCTTTCCCTCTCTCTCTCTCTCTCTCTCTCTCTCTCTCTCTCTCTCTCTCTCTCTCTCTCTCTCTCTCTCTCTCTCTCTGTGCACTCCCTACTCCCCACTGGTCCACAGCAGCGGAGAAAATCTGCAAACATGAAATAAATTATGAATCATTTCTATAGGCAACTCCACCTGTAGTGAAGTACACTGCAGAGAATGATGAAAACAAAAGCAATAAATCAAGGCAAATTCACAAGTCAGGGGCAATAGTCCTGCAGAAATATTCTATAGTCATCTCTCTGGAGAGAGCCGTGCCAGTGAAATAACCCTGATCCCTCATGCTGATAGCTTCAACAGTCTAATGTCACAAACCAGGAAGGCTGGTTTTTACTAATATTGCTTGTTACTGAAAAATAACGAAAAAAGAAATCAGATGATTACCAGCTCCTAGTCTTATATTATATCCAAAGCTTTGTCAAATGTTCCACCAAATTTTCGAAGTTTGATATTGTGAGAAGTCAAATAAAAAACAGTTATTGATCACACGTATAAATCCAATTTTTAAGCTTCAGGTTTACTTATTACATTTTAAGATGTGCAGGCATGAACGCACCAGACTCTAACAAGTTATTCCAACAGGCTAAACTTGACTTAATGGCATAAAAAAGTGATTTTCTGTTTTTCCAAGTACTCTGAATATTTTCAGCTGTTTTCTCCAGTGTTAATAATACATCAGAACTATTTTAAGTATTCTTCATTCCACTCCTGTGTTACTGAGGTTTTCAGGAGAGGCCAGGTATGAATATTAAAATCATCAGAGGCTGGCAGTGTTTGTGGATTGTAAACACATCTGTCACTACTGTTTAATTGGTAAACAAGTCTGACCGCTTTCTGTTTGTTTGTAAACAACCATGTCCCTGCATGATATGAAAGGTCATGACAACAACCTGTCTACTACTCTTTCTACTCTATCTGAACTGGCACAGACACATTTCATTTACATTTAAATTACAGGTCCTTGGATAATGGTGTTATCCACTGTCACTTGCAGTGAAACAAACTCATTTTCTTTGATCATCACCACTGCAAAGTACAAAGCCCAGTCATTTGACCTTAGAGACAAGTACTAGGAGGAAAAAGATTTTTAGAGGTAGAGGAGAGGAGAGTTATTTGATGTGATTGAGCAGAACGTTGGGGATGTGAGGAGGTTTTGAGCTGAGACAGGAGCAGCACATTCATTCTGGTGTCTAGAGCAAAGTCAAAAGGTTATCCTGCTTTTGTTTAGCAAAGAGTCATTGAGGGTGGGTGGATGGATGACCATGTCGCAGCAAGGAAGGTGGAGCTCAGCAGCCAGTGGCAGCAGAGCGCAGCAGGAGGTATGCAGGATTGAGAGATCTGAAACATGATGCAACAAGTACCTTCCATATACATTGTTAGCCTTGGCTCCAAAGAAAATGGGATAGTAGATATGAATAATGTGTGATGGTCCGTGTCTTCTGCAGGATTTTTTTGAGAATTTTTTGTGTACCTTATTCTCGTAGTGTGCCACTGCTTTAGTCACTCGTTGCTTTCAATCAAAGGTAATTAAACAGGATACCTTTGGATCAAATTTGTGATCATGGTAGCACAATGGTCTGCACTCAAAAATCAAAAAAATTATTGCATTGAGTTTAATTATTAAAGAAATTATTTTCCTTTTCAAGGACTATTCCTTGTCATCCTTGCTTGACTGTTTTACTATATTGGTCCAACAACATTAGCTCTGTGTGTTTTATTTCATGCCTCCTGACCGCCAGAGGCAGAGCTTAAAACTGAATGTTATTCATTCAGCGCACACGCATGTCGAGTATTTAAGGTCATCAAATTCACATGTGAACTGGGATGATGGAGGGCGTAGCGTATATAAGCCTAAGTCATCATTAAATTGTCCTTATGGAATCTTCTCGCCGAGATTAGAGTGACAAGGAATTCTTGTGTTCATCCAGAATTCATAGAACCGTAGTTACATACATAACTCTCTGTTCTGTTCTCTCACCTGTACTGGAAATATTTCAGAATCACATCATACAGTGCATATAAGAGTTTGAGTAAGTGTGAGGGAAATACCAACAAAAAGTACTTTTTATATAATTGGATTTTTATTTCTCCAATCTGGAAGGACACTATTTTATTGAACATTTTTTTTACAAACAATTGCAACCAAAAGCAACGGTGAAAAACTGTTAAACCTTCACTTCTGATGAGAAAACAAGTCTGTGATCCAAGGCCATTATAATATAATAGTTCTTCTGTCACAGAGGAACCCAAACAGAGGGAATGTAGTTTCTTACCCCAGGGCTCAGACCAATTTAAAACATATTAGTGCTCTTGTCGTGTTGGGACCCAAACTGAGAAAATGTAGTTGCTCAGCCTGAGACCCTGGCCAGATAAAAAATCCTGGAACAAACAGGATTAGGAAGCATCCATCAACCAGCAAAATTCAGTTCATTCTCTGCTGCTCTTTGTATCCTCCGATATCCTCAACCTTGAACTACTGTTATTTAAATACAGTGTCAGTTATAATCCAATTCAGTGGATGCAAAGAGAGTACTTGAAATGTATTTGTATTTGTGTGTGCATGTCAATCCCCTGGGAAGAATCCATAATGAACAACAGGACAAAAGCAGCACGAGAGTCTGTCAACACTGAACTGTTTGCGTGTTTGAGAGTTTTATTCTGTGTGCACAGGCAAAATGGCAGCACATTTTATAAGCTGATGTATTGTTTCACTTTGTGTGTCTGTGTGTGTGTGTGTGTGTGTGTGTGTGTGTGTGTGTGTGTGTGTGTGTGTGTGTGTCAGAGTGGCAGTGATCCATTGACCTGACAGCTCTTCCTGAGGGAGTGCACACATCCCTGTCATTACTGCAGTACCCACTGCTGATTGACTGCTTTCAGCATCGCTCAGGAGATGTCAGTCAGTCAGTCACACTGTTGATTTCAAGCCAAAGTCAACACACTTGAGCGGTACTGACAGTACCAACTGGCCATTGATGATTTATGAAGTCCTTTTTATTACCACACTTTTACTCCACAAAGTTATTGACCCACCTGTAGAATCTCTCTAACAATGGCATCATTGATGGTGCAGTTTGGGGCTGAACAATAGTCAATAAATCTTGCGCTTTGGAAGAAGTTAATCAGAAATTCCACACTCCACCAGTCATCAAAAAATGCCAGATGGACAACATCAGTTTTTATTATTCCATTTAAGAAACTTCCTCTCTCAGCAGTCAGTGCAGCATTGCTTTCTCTAGCATTAGTAATCATGAAATAGATAATAGAGCATCTGATTGTCATGACATTGCACGTGATTATTAATTTATATATAATATTAATACAAAATTGGACACTAATAGAAATAAGAATTTCACAGTGGATTGTCAAAATATGCTTTACAAACCATGACCAATGTAATGTGTTACCAACTGTGATGCACTCTTCTCTTACACACATCTGTTGTGATTATGTGTCCTCATATGGACACAGACATGAGTAGTTGAGAGAAGAGATGCAGGTTCATATAGACAGACTTAGGTTTATATATTTATACAGTTCATTTTAATGTACACACAGGCATGTGCATGTTTTGTGGTTGGCAGGCCTTGTGGTGAAGAAGTACATATAATTCACACAATTAATTTATTTACATTATTATCTTAATTGAATTATAGTTTTAATATTCAAAAGACAGACAGCTGTTCTTTTTCTCATCTTGTGACTGTTTATTGTTATTGTTGTTTTAAGTGTTTCCTTTTTAGTGCGCATATCTTAAACCATTTTTATATTACACACCTACTGCGTTGAAAAATGTCCTGATGTTTTCATGTCAGCTAGAGAGAAAACCTGGAGTCAAAAATAGAGCAGCTCTCACAGAACACAATAAGAATTTAGCCATTTAAACTTATTTCTTTCAAATGTTCGAATCAACAGCTTATGACACAGGTTATTAAGCACATAAACTTCAATATCACACACACTCACACACTCACACACGCACACAGACACACACATACAGTGTTTTTGAACTCCAGCCTTGTAAAGGATTGTTCTGCTCAGCACCTTCACATCTGATTAATTGACTTGTCAGCACAGTATTTTTATCCTGTTCCCTTGTGTACGTACGCGCGTGTGTGTGTGTGTGTGTGTGAGAGAGAGAGGGAGAGAGAGAGAGAGAGAGAGAGAGAGAGAGAGAGAGAGAGAGAGAGAGAGAGAGAGAGAGAGCCTGTGTGCGTATGTATGTGTGTGTGCATGTGAGTGCATGTGTGTCTGCAGTCCTTCCCAGTGTCCTCTCTGTACTGGTGTTACTCCCTAGGCACTATGGCAACCCAACCTATATGTGAGTCTCTCTGTGTGTGTGTGTGTGTGTGTGTGTGTGTGTGTGTGTGTGTGTGTGTGTGTGTGTGTGTGTGTGCGCACATGGTGGGCAGGCCTAGGGGGATTTTCCTGCTGTGTGCTGGACTCTGATTGGCTGGTGCCTGTGGGCACTTCCTGGTCTCTTCCTGTCCTAAAGGTGTGTGTTTGAGTATTTATGTGTGTGTGAGGGAGACAGAAACAGAGAAAGAGATAGTGGAGGGAAAGACGCTGAGACTGGACAGGAGAGAGAGAGTCAGAGTGAAACTGTCCATACTGTTAATACATTTACTCTCCATCACCTTGACAAAATGCAGTTATCTTAATCCACTATAAGCTATAATTCAAACTGCACCTGCTAACATTATTTAAGGATTAATTGTATTTGTCACATTGCAAAAAATCTGACAAATACAAATGTACGTACAGTTTGTTCTTGGGGAATTAAAAGGGCATGGCATCAATTTTACAAGGACTTAATGTGTGAAAAGAGTCGTATCACGAAGAAGCTTTTTAAAGTCTCCGAAAAATTACTCGAGTCACATCACAGTACGTTTCCTCCACTTTGGCTTGTCTTTAAATTTTTAACAGAAAACCCAAGTTACAAACTAGGGTGAAGTTTGCATGTTACTCAGCTTCAGTGACAAGCTTTACATGTTGCCATGGTAACTTTAGTACATGATTTCATTGACACAATTAAGAATTGTGTGACTGTTGGGTTTTAATATTTAATTTCCTTACACGTTAACTTGCGGCTGCAGTGCACAGTTTGAATTATTTCTACCTCCTTTTGTTTCTCATCTCTTTCTGCAAGTATTGCTCTTGCTGTAACTTCCTGTGCTACGGCTGCTATTCTCATCTCGACAGACACATAAAATCACATTACCACTCACCTAAAAGCTGAGGTATGCATCCAAATACATGTCCAATACATCACTCAAAGACAAACAGAGTCTCAGACACACGGAGACCAATAAGCTAGCTGACTTATTAATTTATAGTTTAAGGCATATCAGTATTGTGTTCCCGAAAATTACCATTATATGCGAGGGTTTATAGGCGTTGCGTATTTTAAACTTTATATATAGCCTGATACACACATTTCCAAGATCATACGAGAATGAAACACATAGAAGAAACTTTAGATGTGAGGCATATTACTTTTTGCTTTTACTCCCATCTCAGGCTTTGTGGCATCACCTCCCCTGAGTCAGTATGTACTGGTGGAGGACTAAAACATTTAATAATGTTGGGTAAATAATGTAAACAGTGCCACTGTGTGCAGTGGGTGGTCAAAGGGTTGAAAAGGAGGAGGAAAATGTTTCTCACAGCAGACGATAAATGTTAATAAAGAGTGCTAGGGCTCTTTTATATAAAATTGCATATTATGCTCAGTTAATGTGATTCTCACTGAGATGGAAAAATACATCAATCAGTATATCTTCATCTTCACAGTCGAGGGGCAAAAGTTGGTTCTAAATACTTCTTTTCTCAGGCTCTGACTGCAGACTCAGTAGGCAACTCTTTGCACCATACAGCACTGGCGGAGATCGCGGTCGTTAGACTATTGAAAACAATAAACATCTGGTTTTCTGTCTACCACATATTGCCACAATGTGTTGCAGCATTAGCTAATTAAAATCTTCTCTATATACACACACACAAGCTTTCATACAAACGCTCTTGATTACACTGTCTTACTCAGTCGACTACATACACACTCAGAGGAATTAGCACGCACGCACACACATTAAATATAGACAAACATTAAAGAGTTTGAGGAAATTAAGAGAAAACACATAAAGAACTTCAAAACTCCAATTCCCAACCTCCCACAGGGGCAATCCTAGCTCTTTTCTTGCCTTCAGAGCCAATCAGGAAAGAGCTAAATGAGCCTCAGTCATCAGAGGACTGACTGATTGGTTTGGGGCTTTGAGGATGAGATAGGAACTCTCAGAGAAACACATTCATCTAAAAAAAACCAAAGCAAGACTTTTCAGTTTGGCACCGTATGTTGAAAAAGTTTGTTTACACAGGCTGATATTCAGACCAGCGTGGCCTAATCTCAGCTGAGTCACATGAGAACATTTTACAGATACAGCAAGACAGCTATATAACCTCATGCAGGCTCATGCTCTGAGTTTAACTGCTAATTTCTCTGCATTCATAACACTGACGCAGCTCTACACAGCTTGTGCCCCTCAGGACGCTGCATCTTCATCACAGGAAAGGTGAACGTCACTGTGTCACATTTATCCACCAAAAACATGTGTTTGTGTCTGTGTGTGTGTGTGTGTGTGTGTGTGTGTGTGTGTGTGTCTGTGTGCCTGTGTGTGTGTGTGTGTGTGTGTGTGCCTGTGTGCCTGTGTGTGTCTGTCAGTGTGTGTGTGTGTGCGTGTGTGCGTGTGTGCGTGTGTGTGTCAGACCTCTTTAAGCCAGCTGTGCTTCATAGCACTTCCTATAAAAAGTGTTGGCTGCTGTTTACGACTAATGAATGAAAACCTTTTTGCTAACATTTCTTACTTAAAAAACTTCCAGCATGTTCAGATTTCACTGCTGTTGGGAACATACAACAATATTTTGCATTAAACATAATGAAAACAAGAAGTCAACTCCCTAGCAAGGTTTTTGGTGATCATCAGAACAGTGGTAAAAGAGACGTCGATATAGACACACAAGGCAGGAGGAGATGCTATGAGTGAATTATAGATGACCTGTGTTGTCTGCCTGCTCTTAACTACTGTAGCTTTAGTTCTTTACTTGTTTATGTGTGCATGTGAGAACTATCATTCATCTGAAAGCTCCAGGTTCAAGCAGTGAACATTTGCCCTGCTGAGCAAGACGCAGAGTCTCCACCAGCTCCAGTGGTGCTTTTGTACAACTGACCTGCAGTCTCGACAGAGATCAATGAAGTATCACATTCCTTTGTATTTACCGCTCTTATGCTGCAACATCTTTGAGGGATTCTGCTGTCTCATATGTTTTTTGGGGGAGATGTAATACATCTCAATGTAGATGAAATGTGATAGAAAGACACATGATGTCTTTGACCTGTGACCATCTCTCATACAGTATTAACACAGCAGACTAGAGTTGGGACCTGACAGCCGGATCCAATTTTGATTCTGTTCCTGGCTTCTAAAATACCAGATTTTAGTAAGTAATTAAGTTAATAAGCCCCAAGGCTGATAAATCTTTTTTTAGCATAGAGTAATATACAGAACATGTAACTAGCTTCTAGACTTTAGCCAGCGCTGACCAACCATTTAATTAGCTGTTGTTAATTAACATTTAACTCCATAAGTAACTTGCCCAAAGGCCAAAATGAAACTTGCCGATATACTTACTGTGTTTAATGCCACCCAGTCTGCACTTGGCTCAAATCTGTTGTGTTTCTGCTTTTGTTGGGTGAGTTATTATCATCTATATCTATCTACTACTGTAGGTTCAACAGCTCATTCTAAGGTAACAAAAACATAACAATTCCTATATTCAGGTGATTACACACAATGAAAACATACCTATGAATATTATATTCCATTTCTGCCAATAGATCCTCCTCAATGTTACACATTGGACCTTTAATGATATGTGTCAGTTACTGAGTGGTTTAAGTACTTTGACTCCAGATGAATTAGTGTTGTGTTTGGTCTGTGTATGTTGAGCCGAGGTTAGCGGGGGTTTTTACTTTGAGGTGTTAGCTAGTGGAATCAGTATGTGGACTCCTAACATATTAGCACGGTTGAGGTGTTAGCTGGCGAAGTTAGAATAGATGTTTTTCCTCTCTGGGTGCTCCTGCGAGGATAAACAGGCCATCCATAATTAACAGCCGCTCCGCCTGCATTCTGATCCACTCTGCTTTAAAAAGAACAACTGTCACCATCGGTTAGAGAGGGAGAGAGAGGGGGGAGAAACAGAGGAAGTGTGGGAGACAGAGAGGGGGGAGATCACGCTCAGGCAAAAAATGTCCTGCTGGATATGACAGACACCCCCCCCCCCACACACACACACACACACACACACACACACACATACACACACACTGGGAAAGACCTACATGCATTATCTTCCTCACACCTAGAGCAGGCTTTGCTTCTGGTTCTGCGATGAGCCGTGAATGGCTTTATAATGCATTTAGTGAGAATACATTGAACAGTGAAAACAGGAAGCTTCCACTTAATGCTTCTCCTGATACAATAATACATTTATCTTATCTTTATGACTTGACATCAATACTGTATATCCACCTGCTGTACTTACCACTCAGCGTAAACCAAATTGAAACAGCAGCCTGTTTGTTTCAGTGGAGTTTGTGTCACATACTCTAAAAGCTAGTTCTTTATAAAAAACTGGTAAATTTATCTGAGGCCCAGACTGGGTTGGAAACAAACACCCACCACCTGACTGACAGTGGGTTTTTGATTTTATTTGATTTTATTTGATTTGATTTGAAATACTTTATTAGTATTTAGTGCTAGTAGAAAGTAGTTAATAGTAGAAAAATATATATGTAAAAAACAAAAAAAACAATAAATACTGTGTACAGAAACAACCATGTAGTCCTTCCCCTGCTCTGTACTATCCATCAATACTCAATAATCCATCAACGTACATAGACCAACTCTGTTTGTTAGTCAACAATATCACCATGTTTTTCATTCCCCTTCTTAATTTTTTAACCTCACAAACATTTCTTTGTACATCTTCTTAAACTGTCGAACATTTTACTTTGTTTAATGTCTTCATCCAGTCCATTCCACTAACTCACCCACAGATTGATTTTGAGATTGGTGCAAACACAGTGTTATATCAAATTAAATTTCCCTATCAAGTTATAACCTCCTCCTCTTGTCTGTTTGTTTTCTTAACAGCCACTTTGAAAAATAGCCATCATTGATCATTTTATTTTGATTAGTCGTATGCTTTTATATTAATCAGGTTTGTTGGTAAAATTTTGACAAGGGTGTATTGGCGAGTGTGTCTTTTTTCGATCGCATGTTACTTAAATCACAAAAGTTCCCTTGTTTCAGTACAAAAAACTCAAAGTCAAAATAAATTTAAAGGACCAGTGTGTAGTATTTAGTGACATTTAGTGGTCAAGCTGCAGGTTGCAACCATTTGAATACAGTTCAGCCTTCCAAGGGTGTAGGAGAAACTGTGGTAGCCACAGAATGTGCAAAACATGCAAAAGGCCCTGCTTAGGGCCAGCGTTTGGTTTGTCCATGCTAGGCTACTGTAGAAACATGGCGGTTCAACATGGCAGCCTCAGGGAAGAGGACCAGCTCCCCCTGTAGATAGAAAACGCTCATTCCAAGGTAGCAAAAACACAACAATTGTTTTTTTCAGGATTATATTGAAAACAAACATACCAAAAATGTTACACAGTTGACATTTAAGTAAATGAAAAACACTAGATCAGGACATCCATACAAAATATATGATCAGTTTATAAAATACCATGCATTATATATGAAACTTTCCAACAGAATATAAATGAGTTAAAATTATCTCCACCTTAGCAAACAAAAAAACAGGCAGTACAGTGCGGTCCATTGATTGGATTTGTAGTAGTAGTGCACAGTATGCGGCACTTCTGGCTACATTTGCATAGTTTTAAGCAGTTTCACATGCTATGTCTGATTTCCAGCCTATTTATAATAGATGTGTGTTGTTGTGCGAGATGTACGCATCAGAATCCAGGACAGTTGTCGTGGGGACCAGACTGATGGTGAAACAACAACAGTTGATTGTACTGAATGTTTCTGGCAACCAAAAGTAGTACTGTTCCTTTGTGTCTTCTCTCTTCCCTCCTCTTTCCTTTAAACCATCTCTCCTCCTTTGTCCCCCCCTCTCTCATCTCTTCCCTTATGTTCTCTCTCCTCTCTTCCCTGCTTTTGCCCCATCTCTTTCCTCCTTTACTCCCCTCTCTCCCCTCCTCTGCAAATCTATATGCAATCATCCCACTGCAGCAGTCTAATTTAAATGTGGAACAAATGTTGTGACAGACTAAAGCTGGATAGAAGTCCTTATCCGCAGAGTGAGAACTGAATTATCCTGCTTGACTGAGCTGCTGACACACACACATAGAGAGGAAGAGAGAGAGAAAGAGAGACACAGAGAGAGGGCACAAGTCTCATCTGAATTAAACCAACCTTTCTGTCTGTCTATTAGTCACCCTGGAAGCCAGTAATTCCTTAATTCCACTATGGAGAGACATTCACACATATTCTTTAACTTGAATTTGCCTGTCGAGTTTCTTCTTTCCTCCGTGGACACCGGCACACCTGTGGAAGAAAACCTAAAGGGATACTCCAGCAGTTTAGTATTCACTTCTATAAGGGTAGGAGGCATGTGATGTGACAGATTAAGGGTCCCAAGAAATGGTATCATCATCCAGAGACAGGATACTTTAAACAAAGTGTCAGATGTTTGATCAGAGTCTGAACCACCAACCCCCACCCCCCCTACCGTTCCAGTGTCGGAACTAGTTATTAATTATCATGTCTCATTTCATAATGAAACAATTCCTGTGAAGTATTGAACATCACTGAATGATGATCAAACAGTAACGTGGGGAAACAGGCAGTCCAGTCGGGTTGTTCTTTGGTCCTAACTTCTGGTCTTATTTAAAGATTTTTATGAGCATCTCACTGTACTCAGTAGTGCTAATGGAAACCAGTTCCCCAAAAAAGGTTCTAAAAAAACAACAATAACTTCACAAAAAAGATTAACTTGCTCCAAAATGGGTCCCAGCAAAAGCTCACTCTAATTGTTCACTGCAGACAAAACAGTTGTTTATCAGAGAATCCGTGTTGTCGCAAGCCAAAGTGTTTTTATTTTGGGTCATTCAGCCTGGATGATCCAGATTGCTGCTGTTACAATAACAACACATCAATGTTTAATAGTCTGCAATGCAGAGATAACGCTTCTGATAGTCACACTGATTCTGTGTGTGTTTGAGTGTGTGAGTTTTTCAGTGACAAATAGAGACAGATAAAGATGGGGGGGTGAGGGGGAGACCATGGGGGTATATGTCATAAATATATTAAAATACATCCATATATACCCATATAACTCCATTAATATTTTTTTTTAGTTCTACAATCAGACTCAGACTGGTATTTCTGGTCATCCCTGAGCTGTGTGCCAAATCCTGTTTCATAACTTGAAAATTTGATTTATGTGGCCAACAGGGACAATGATAAGAAAGCTGATAGGGCTGCCAAGTCCTCAAAGAGCAGACTACAGAAGACACAACATGAAACATTCAACAGAAATTGGCAACTGCTTTTTTAGTGTAAATAAATCAATTAGATGTACAGTGCCTGGAATAAAACACATTTTCCAAGGCCATGGGCCCATTTTCTGGTTCAGAGCTGCTGGTGCTGTTACGAAATGGGGCTCATTTGGGTGTAAAAACCAAACAAGGACACTATATTTCCATAAATTGAGACTGGAAGTGGTGATTATCACCATGTTTTCAGAATGTGTCAATGAATACTACCACTGGGAATACTGAAGTGGATTCAAAGTTTAAATATCTGCTTTTCAAAGATGCATTAACGGTAAATATACAACAACGCGTGGTACTTCCTCCTACCTCCTTTGACACATCAGCATTTCTGAGATATAATATATATGCAATGGGATCATAAACTTTAGGAGAACGTGGATGTATGTTCTACGATGTCAAGCAACATTTTTAATTAATTTTTTCAACACTTGTAGGCAGTAGAAGAAGATATAAAGACACCACTGACATATTATCACCTTGTAGAGTTAATATGGTTAACATGTCAGGAAACAGTTGCCTAGTTACACATGCAGCAGACATGGAGCAACTTTAGTATTCATCTAGAGCTGTGTTTCTGTCCACTTGATAAGTCCAATATTATTCTCTTTTTAACTCTGTTTGGTCTCCACCAGCTCCTGAGGGAAATATCTGGCTCTTTAGCAGCTAAATGCTTCACTATGTTCACAAGCTAGTCTTTCATTTGTTGCTGAGCAAGTGTACAGCAGGTGTATCTGAGCTGTTTTGCTGCCTACTGCTACTGGAAACAAGGTGAGAGAGTGAACCGAAACAGTAAAGTTAGCGACCATAAAACCAAAACAATGAGCTGAAAGACACTTAAATCCTCTGCAGTGGCTGCAATAATTATAATTATTAAACTATAAGGATTTTAATGTTAAAGAATGGAGCTACGAGTAAAGTTTTCTTCATTGTTAATATAAAAATATTGATTAATGTAGCTTTAATCTTGACTTTTGGTTGACTGCTCGCTGTCACCTTACCAGTTATCTAGTTAAGCAAACAGCCACATACTAGTACGTTATTTCTAATATCACTTTTAAATATTCATACAGTAACTACCTACTATAACTCACGGTATCCAACATTATCTTAGTGTTAATTTAACATACAACCACGCTGCAGTGAGTTTAGAATCTTTCTCTCATATGATATCAGTATTATAGTGACTGTGTGCGTCCTGTCCAGAGTCACTTCAGATAATGGGTAAAAAGATTTGTTTACCAATAGGCAGAGTAGGCAGAATATTCACAAAACACCTACATCAGGATCACCACACCCAGCCCACTGTTACTAGCCTTCACTGTCAGTTTATTACTGAGAAACAAAAGGCTGTGCAAAGCAGTAATCCACAAAGTAATCTGCCAGTAACAACATCAGCATCACTTCATTACCAAGGAGAGTGCACACAGTAAACGAGATTTTACTCTGCAGCAACATAAACTACCATCCTCACCGTCAACAGTTTGACTAAGGAAACAGGGCGGCTGTGGCCGAGGAGGTAGAACGTGTCGTTGGCGGTTCGATCCCCGGCTCCTCCTGCATGTCCAAGTGTCCTTGAGGAAGATACTGAACAACAAATTGTTTGCCATCACTGTATGAATATGGGTGAATGTGGCATGTAGTCTAAAAGTGCATTGAGTTGTCTGAAGACTAGGAAGGCCTCTCCCAAAAATATACCCTTTTTAAGGTTTAAAATCATGGAAGGATATTTTTTTAAGTTACCTCCAAGACACATCACTTCAGTATAGCCTGAGCCAACATCTATCCATCTGTCATTCATTCATTACTCATTATATGTAAATATTAAATAAGCATTTGAAGCACTTCTCACTGGCTTCAGCATTTTGCCAGGGTTGTTGTTGGCAGAGTAGGGTTGGTGTCTTTAATTACAATCATGGCTGTAACCTTAATTGAAACACTTTTTCACACTTACACAGCTGTTAGACAACAGAAACAGGAGACTATGTCAACACCTGGTCCGTGTTATATGTTATGAAACATAAAATGAAACTAATCAAAGGTAGTTACAGATGACAGGAACATCTAGTCCCTGTAGAGGTAGCGTACAGAAGCGATGTATGTTTGTTTAAAAGGTCTGCAGCTGCTGTCTGTGTGTCAGATGCAGGGTATGTTACTTGGGGATCTGAGTTTTGTGAAATTATTCCAAACTCTGTGGCTGATTTTGCTGCTGTGCTGTTACCTTTGTATGCCCCAAGGCGCACACACACACACACACACACACACACACACACACACACACACACACACACAAACACACAGGTGACTGTTGCTTTATGCCACGTTGTTCTCCCCAGGGATATCACAGAGCAGTCACACACACAGGACACAGATACATGCAGACACACACACCATGTTTCCCTCTTTTAACTCTTTACAGGCTGATGACAGACAGGTTGTCATACTGACAGGCTATTATCTGCCTGTCCGTGTATCTTCTATGCATCCCAGTGGTGTTGAGTATTTTGGTGGCACATTTAAGAAAAACAACAAGATTCTCAGACAAAACTGAATTGACCTAAATTGGTTTAGCTTGGAGGAGAAAAAAGATAAGCTCATTAAATTTAATTTTAGTCATTTGCTGTTGATGTGGACTAGATTTCAAGGAAACGTGTAAACCACCTCCTGCATTTATGTGGCTTTTACTGCTACAGAAAAAATGTTGTGGATAGTTAAAGAGGTTAGGATGCTGCTGTCTTATATAGGCTGAGAATTCACATTCAGCCAAGTCACATTTAGAATCCACCATTTCTTTCTTCCTTTCCATTTCCATCTGTTTGTCCATCCTTTATGTCTTTGTCATTTCTGTTTTGCCAGTAAATTCTCTTTTATTTTACCTTCTCTTCCTCGTTTTGTGTGTGTTTGTGTGTGTGACCATGACTAACAGGTCACTGCTGTTCAGCACTGCAGCCAATCCCTTTAGGTCCTCGACTCTGCTGCTTGTTTAGCGACCTTGACAGCCTTTCTCTGTCCCTCTGAGTCGCACTGTTCCCCCTCTCTACTCCTCCTCCATCTTTCTCACTTGCCTCTTTAAGGCCCTTTTTTTTCTTGTTCTTTTCCCTCTTTCCCTTTTTCCTTTTCCTCTGATCTCTTCTCCTCTCTGTTCTTGCTCTTGTCCTGGTCTTTCCTCTTTGCTCCATGTTCAGCAACCTTGACAGCCTTTTTCCACCCCTCCAGCTAAAATCACCCCCACTCGCTCTCTGTCCCGTTGTCTCTCTCCTCTCATTCCTCTCTTTCATCTCATCACTTCACAGTTTTGCTTTCTCTCCCTTTTACTGCCCTCCTTATTCACAACCTGCGATTCATGTCAGCGTGTTATGTTGTTATAAAATCAGATTCAAACTCGATGCAATGTACAGTGAATTTTGTCAGTATTGAGCAAATGTTAGCTGTACCCTGCAGGCTGGAGTTAATGTTTAATCACACATTAAAGGACATTTAGTATCTTATACTGTGTACACTGTTTTCAGTGTTAATTTCAACTATAGCATGATGACCCATTTATTAATACCCGTACATGCAGGTTGAGTCATTCACCCGAGGGCATGGACAAAAGTCAAACCAACTGAAAAACATCCTGAAGCTATCGATATCGATATACACTGTCAGTGTTAGTTTACTTTCTCACACTGGGATGGAAATTTGTACTTTGTGTGCTTCTGAGGCTACTGGGGTGCTCATCTTTTGTTTGTTCTGTCAAGGTTACACGTGTTGTTTTTGTACATGATTTGAACACAGGCTGTTTTATCCATTGCACCTGCAGCCGCACGCTTCCTACGGTGTCATGTGTTTGATTTTGTGAGAACAATCATTATGAGAAAAGAGTGTATTAAAACTGCTGTGACTTAGTTTTACTCCTAGCGAGTGTTATGACTCCCACTTGGCAATAAACTCTGAAATCACTTCAAACATCGTCTAGTGTAAGATCAGCATGAGCCAGCAAACTCTTTGACTCACCTCCTCCCATTTGTCTCTCTCCTCCCCCATGCCCTCTCCATCCCTCCCCTCTCCGACTTCCCCTCATCCCATTTCTCTCATCTTATCCTCTCTTTCTATTTGTACCTCTTTTCTTCTCCCATTTCCTCCCTCCCTCTATATCTTCCTCCTTTCTTCCCACTTACCCGCTCTTCCTCTGCCTCTCCCCTCCTCTTTCTCTCGCTCGTCTCCTAATCCCTCCTCTCCACCCTAATTTAAACTCTTTGAAGCCTTCAATAAGGCTCCATAATAAGCTTCTCCCTCTCCAGGCAAGGCAAGGGAGCAGCCTCCCAGTTGCATTCTGCCACTGTGTGAGTGCTGGCGTGTTTGTGTGTGTGTTCTCTGTTTATTAGCGTCTCTGCTTGTGAGCTCTCTTGCCCGTGTGTGTGTGTGTGTGTGTGTGTGTGTGTAGTGTGAACCCTAAATGCTGAGCAGAGAGCCGTGAGGGGAACAGAGGAGCATATTGTGGAACATATCAGAATACGACTCTACTGCAGATTAAACTATATAAGTAGGTTATTGATGTAAACCGCTCTGCAACAGTTAGAATTCAGTTACATATTATTGAACTGAATTGAATTGAAAAATTTGAGATCCAAAAGGAAATCAGATTTAAAAATGTATTTCAGTTGCTCAGTAAAGACGCAAGAAATGAAGATCTACAGATGATGCCAAAGTAGGTGACATATCCTGAGCATTCAACACATTCATCCACAGATCGGCCCTCCTTATTGTTGGATCAGTAACCAACCTAGGTATTGGAGCTCCACATCGTCTGCTCATTCCCACAAAACTCATCAGAAAAAACTCAGTAGTGGTCACTTTTTAGAAACGCTTTTAACAACTTATGTTTACAATTTTCTGGCAGGTAACTGCTTGTGGGTTTGCAAGTAATGACTATTGTCTCTGAGAAGGGAGGATGTAGGGTGACGTTGTTAATATGCTGCAAAACCTCTCAGGGAAGAGGCCGGGGAGGGTGGTTATGCATACAAAGTGCTCCAGACTTCTATTCACAAGCCGTCTCATACCAGCAGTCAACCTTAGTCCCTATTAACCACAATGTTCTCCCTAGCCTTAACCAAGTAGTTACAGCTGCCAAACCTTAACTATAGAGGTGACAGATCAGAAAAAGCCTGTATGAATCATTTTTGTAATGTTCTTTGAAGGCACTGACAAACTCATCCTCCCGCGGGGTGCCTGACTAGAAACGCTTACATGTGTCATTTTGGTAAGCGATGACAAACAACGTTTATTTTGTTTAGGTTCGAGGACTTCATACAGACCCGTTGGTTAAATTCAAGATGGCTGATGACATTGTTTTGTCAGGACATCCATCAGAAATAAATCCAGTGTGGTTACTGGTACATTAACCCAGAAAAGTAAAACCATTCCAAAACACTATTCGTCCCTGTGTTGTGTGTGATATCTCTTACATTCAAACACAGTTTGGGGGCATTGATCATCATGAGCTTCACCTCTGCATTGTGTCATATTTAGGTCTAGAGGGAGTCTCTATCATTGACAACATGTTTACCGTCACTGTTTGTTTCATTATGAGCCTCAGTGGTGTTAATGATGGGATTTTGGCAGTTTATCTTTGCCTACTGTAGTTCTCTTTGAGCCATAATAGATTAGAGAATGGCACACACACACACACACACACACACACACACACACACACACACACACACACACACACAAAAAAAGCCTTTAGCACTGGTCCGACACACAGTATGTGCACACATTCACACACATATTCAGTCAGTTCCCAAACACCCTTTGCCTAATGGGTAACTGTGCACACACACACACACACACACACACCCTGCTCCATGGGTTTATCTTCATGATGATAGTAATCAGTATGAAGCCCACTGGCTACAGCAGCAGACTGCTTGGTAGTCATTACCGTTAGCTTAACTGTTTACACCCGTTAATCAAATTAGCAAGTCACACACTCACACACACACACACACACACACACACACAAACATGCATACAAATGTACGCAGATACATTTCGTTGAAACACAGTCGTATACACACACACACACACACACATACAGGAGATGTAAACATGGAGAAAGAGAGTTCCATCTGAGATTAATTATCTGTCTTAAAGCCAGAGACACAGGCAGAGACAGAAAGGTGAAGGGAAGGAGGAAGAGAGATCTCCACACTTCTGCAGGTAGAGAAATATAAATGGGGTAAACACAGAGAGATGGTGAGGAAGAGAAAACGACATGGGGAGCCAGAGGGTGGCAGGCAGACAGACATGAACGAAGATGTATGCAGGAGTTGAACTTACACTTCTACTTCTCGTCTTAAATCTGAAACCTCAGAGTACTCGAAGTATCCAAACAAATAACAAACAAACAGTGACAACCAGAGAAGGGAGCCTGGAGGCTATAAGAGAGCTTTTAGTATCTGGTTGTGTCTGCATGTGTTGTCTTGAGGCCACCTTTTGAGGCAATGGTGATGGGAAGTTTTGCTTCCAGTAAGGACGGAGAGTGGCAGTAAATCAATAGCTACGATACAGTGGGCTTTGACGATCAATACATAATGAAGATAGGGATAATAGTTGGGTGAACAGCCCACATACATTACCTTAATAACTGACCATGTAACAGCAGCTATCAGGCAATAGCCACTACAGTAAGTTAAAGCACCTCTTAGAGAAAACTGACCCCAAAAAACCGGCTGTGTTGCATTTCTTCCAGCAGCTGCAACAACAGAACCAGAAGGCTCAAGAGTAGATTTGAGGTTTTTTTTCATGGCTGACAGTAGATTTCAGTCTTTTCACTGTGTTGGAGCCAATAACTCAAGATGAGTGACAGGTGCTGTTGCATGAACTGAGTTTGGGCGTACCAGTATACCTCCTGCCTCAAGGATATTTTAGCTGTTAGGGAGTCACAGACTGGACAGGATTCAACTGTGCGGTGGTCTGTCTCCTCTAAAGGAATAGTTAAACATTTTCCTAACACGCTTATTCGCTTTCTTGTCAAGAGTTAAAAGAGAAGATCAATACAGTGTAACTCCTGGATCTGTCAGAGACAGTTAGCTTTGCTTAGCATGAAGACTGGAAGAAGGGGCTTTCCTGGCTCTGTCCAAAGGTATCACAATCTGTCTACTAGCACCCCTAAGCTTAAACATTATGTCTTGTATATCTAATTCAAGTGTAAACAAGACAATTAATGGTTTTACTAGAGGCTTATGTGTAAAACTGTTTCTTGGCTGGCTGCTGTGGCATCCTGGAGTCTTGTTGTATCATTTCCTCTTCTATTTTCTTCTTTTTTTGTTATCATTGGACAGAGCCAGAGTTAACTGAATCAGTGGAGGCAAGAGGTTGCAGCTCAGTGAGAGAAACAGGCCTGATGGGCTTCACAACTACAACTCTCATCACCGTTGCGAACCAGAGCGAGTGTTGTCCTGCAGTGAAAGATGCAGAGAAAGAAAAGAGGAGATAGACTGACAGTTTGAATTTGATTGTATTTTTATTGCTGCATACCTGTGTATCACCATAGTCTGTTATAACCAATAGATGCATTATACATTACAAAAAAAATCTGTGCATCAGCATAACGTGAAGAAAAATGAAAACATTCGTCACAGCTCGTCAGCATTTTATCGGGAGCTTTGTACCACGCGCTCCCAGGGAAATAATCAGTTTGGCAAGTGACTCAATCCAATAACAAAAACAGAATTTACGCTTTCTATTTTTTCTTCAGCTTTCCATCGGCAAGGAAATGAGAAATGGATTTTAATTGTTTCACGATTAGCAAAAAACTGGAGAAAAAAAGAAAAACAATTAGGCACATCTCCAGTGATGTCACTGTGTCCAAGATGGTGATGCATCAGTTTACAGTGCCTATTGGAAGTTGTTCAATAGAGGAACGGTTACACTATTTCCTTCTGCAGTCTAAATTTTCCCCGTAAAGATTAATGCAGAACGCATTCAGGCTTTGCGAGGCGAGTGTGTTTGCGTGTGTGTGTGTGTGTGTGTGTGTGTGTGTGAGAGAGAGAGAGAGAGAGAGAGAGAGAGAGAGAGAGAGGTGATCCTGTATGTGGTTTCAATATGCAGAGACTAAAGCATTAAGATTAGCAGGCAGCCATCTACTCTGTGACCCCATCTTACAATAGATATACATTATAAATACACACTTGATTCTTTATACACACACACACTTAGAGACAGATTAGCCAGCTGCCATTCATTTCTGATCCAATCTTTCAATACTTGGTCTCCTACAGTGACTTTTAGTGATGCTACACTACTGACTGCTAGTTTGATTCCCAAAACATTAATCCATTATGTGCACGGATTATATTGCAAGTGTTCACAAACAGGACAGTAAAGGAAAAGGAAAAATCTACAGTAAAATACTTTTTTTTAAATAAAATATGAAACTTAGTGTCTCCACTAAAGTCTGCAGCTACAGTAAAGTCTTTGATTTGTTGTGTTTAGATACCCACACATAC
>NW_026136707.1:12698351-12718351 GCF_905237075.1 Dicentrarchus labrax | reverse complement strand
TATCTAGTTTAATTAGATGCTTTGTTAAGTTGTTGTTTAGTCTAATTGTTGAAGGAAATGCTTCTAAACATAAGGAGGGGAAATGTAGGTTGCCTGTTGAATGTAGTCACTCATAAGAGACAGAACAGGTTGCAGTGGCTGCTGCAACACTAATCCGGTATTGATGCGAGATTAAACAGTTCTCCAATAGTGTCCATTGAAGTGCTGCTGCAGGACAGATTCAAGGCAGAAGTGTTGGGGTGAAGTAGCCTGGTCATTGATCTGGTCCAAAAATGCAAGGTAGAAACATAACTTTACAAACTGTAGACTCATTCTGTTGTAAAGTTTTGCTCTCCTGAGCTTTGTCAAGGCCTTTGAGATATTTTAATGAATTGACAAACATCAGAGGATCTAATGTTGCCAGTAGAATAAAGTAGCGCCTCCAATTATGTGTGCGCAGGAGTAAGTTTGTGTTTTTTTTTACTGAATTTGCGATGGCAGCTAATGTAGTGCTGATACACCATATACACATTGCGTACTGTAACGCCGCAAGTGCTTCATGGAGGATTTCCCCAGTCGACCGTCAGTGAAGTGCTGATGCAGAAGAGAAAGTGGACTCACATGGCCGTATGGCCATACTGGCTGTACATCACCAGTAAATCCACTGCATGGTTAGACTGTGTTTTTTTTTATTCCGGTTACAGAGATAATCACATCACCACCACAGTAAATCAACAGGCCTGAGCTAAACTCCAGCAACAAGAGTCCCAGTCAACAGTGTCAGTTTGTTTCTGTGTGTGTGTGTGTGTGTGTGTGTGTGTGTGTGTGTGTGTGTGTGTGTGTGTGTGTGGGTGGATGGATGTGTGTGTGTGCATGTATGTGAGTGTCAGCGTGCAAGTGGTTGGCGCTATTAAACATTCACCGGCTCACTCAGCTGCTGCTGTTGCTGCTGCTGCTGCCGTTAGGCTCCCAATCTGGGTCAAGTCTCCCTTCTCTCCTCCCTGAGCTACCTCTATCCCTCCATCCTCTCCTCCTCCTCCTCCTCCTCCTCCTCCTCCTCCTCCTCTCTCTCTCTCTTGCCCACTCACTCTGTCTCCCTCGTTCTACTCAACTCCCTAAGTGCTCGCGCTCTCTGTGTCTTATTTCCTTTTCTCCTCCCACCTTCTCTTTCTTTCTCTTTCCCCCATCTCTTTCTCTCTTTCTCTCTCTTTGTCTCTCTCTCTCTCTCTCTCTCTCTCTCTCTCTCTCTCTCTCTTATCTCTCTCTTTGTGTCTCTCTCTCAGTCTCTCTCGCTGAGTGAGTATTTGCTTAGCTACACAGCTCAGAGGCAGGCCCATGCTCTCATCCAGTGTCCAAGTCAAATAAAGATGCCTATAAATTTTTGAGAGACATGATGAATAATTTCTGTTATTTTCTGTGTGTGTGTGTGTGTGTGTGTGTGTGTATGTGTATGTATTAAAATGACCTCCATGACTCAAGTAAAACCTATAGTGTTAACATTAAGTTGTTGTCATTGGCAGTTTCTTTACTAATGGAGCGTTGTGTTAGTTTAGGAATTAGCTGATTGGTGCTTCATTCACACTATTAGCTCATTCATCAGTTACTTGGCGATCAGCTGACTAGTAACATCCAATCATATTCAAACAGGTGCACATGGCTGCCTGACAGTCCTCACAATCACTCTGCTGCATGCCAACACTGTTTACTGGTACAGCTCCTTCGACCGCCTCAACCTCCTCCTTGTGCTAAGCTTTTGGTATTGTTGACTGCACTAAGATGTGCTGTTCGTGTATCTGTTTGTTAAGGGGGATTAGTTCTCCCAACAGAATCATCCTGCTTGGATTCTTTGAAAGCTCACTAAAAGAGTTGGGAATTTTCTACCAAATCAAACTTCATGGTCGCAGTGTCTCTGACTGTATTAGGTCACACACTGGTTTAACAAGTCTCAGTTGTATGTTGTTGCACTGCAAAATACTATGTAAACTGATGATTTTTAGGAGCTCTGATTTTGGTGTTAATAACGAATCTGATGAAGAAGAAGTTCCAGGTATAATGGTACTTTTGGTGTCGTTGCGTTGGTACTGGAGATTTTGCTATATGAAAAAGAGGAGAAGAAACATGAAGGCGCTCATGATGCTAATGGTGATATTATTAATGTAACCATGAGCAAAAATTTTACAGAAATTTCTCATCAATAGATTGTTGAAAACAAAATATTATCATAATTATTTTAGTCAAACAGAAGCAGCCTTACAAGCTGAATGAGACAAAAGCTGTTTCAATGTGCCATCTGTCTTCAGTGGCTCAGTGTGCACATAATCAACCATAATTCATCTGCTCTGAACATACTGTAGTTTGAATTTAGGGACATCAGAGACTCTATAGATTAGTTTTTTGTTTGTTTGTAGCTTTCTGCAAACTAAATGAAGGAAACTTCACAACCGCCACTAAACAATAAATAAAACATATCAACGTCTCCTGTCACTGTAAGTGCAGGTACCGCTGTTGCTGACACTTCAAATCTGCTGCCTGCAGTGCACCACAGAAGTATCAAATTAGGAGCTACAAATAACACAAGTTATTTTGTGTGAGTGTGTGTGTGTGTGTGTGTGTGTGTGTGTGTGTGTGTGTGTGTGTGTTGGAACCTTTAGTGTATTTTATCTTGTCACTGTGACCAAAATACCACTTTGCACTCAGTAAATAACAAAAATCATTTGATTCACATTGTAGGACAAACAACGTTGTCTTGCTTTTTTGAGTTGGCCCTGCAGCTGGCCCCGAAGCGTATATATCCTCTAGCCGAAACTGTGACTCATTGTCACTGTAGGTGAGCAATATTGCCTTTAGACAAACAATGATGAACACACGTATGCAAACTACATGCAGTTAGGGTATTCTCACCAATGCTCTCAGACACCTCTGTATATCGTGATGGGGCACCTTTCATCTTGTTAGCAGCCATCACTGATATCAGACTGAGGAGAAACCAGTTTAACAGCTCTACTATAAAAGGCCTGTTGCCACACAAGCTACATGTGGCTGCTATTTTTAAGGTGTGACACAGTGCTTACAGCTTTGACATCTTTTTAATGTGTCTTATCCAGAAGAAGGGATTCTTTCGCTGTGAGGTTTCCTTGCAGCATGCTATTTCCTCCTGCAAATATTTTTCTGTAAATGTTTATTTTTCCGCGTGAATATTGCTGTTTTCTGACAAGTATTTCCGGAGTAAATCTACCAGTTAGCTGTCTGGGAAAAAGTAAAATGTTATCTGTTCTCGACTGCGTGCATGGGAAAAAGAGAGTGAAGGAACAAAAGAAAGAGAAGCAGTCCAAGGAATAAATTGCTCTCCAATTGCCATCTTATTATTGTACGGATCAATATCATTTCTTGCAGTACATGCGTATTTGCACATTGCGTATTGAGTAAGCTGTACCAGACAAATGCGTTTAAATTGTTAATTGAGAAGGGGAGCCACTTGTGACACAAAGACTAATGAGAAATCTTAGTGTTTATCTACTAGCTCAACATCATCTCTCTTCATTCCACACCTCCACCTACCAGAGTTGTGAACAGCACTTGTCTTCAGCCTGATGATGTTTCTGATGACAGCTGCCATCTCTACAAATAGCCTGGGATGTGGTGAGAACATTCACAGCCCTGTCCCACAGTACAGTGCTTCGCTCTCAACATCATGCTCGTCTGGAGTGGGAGTTGAAGATGTGGCTGCACCGATGCAGATATTTTACCATTCACTGCTTGGCAGAAGATTAAGAGCGATTCTAGTCTAATATGTACAGTAGATGCACATACTGTTTATCTACACACATGGGATCATACCAAGCTGGTGCAGGATCCCTTTCTTTATTATAGAAGTAGCTCTGAGGATATGGGTGTGTATATCACTTCTAAAACGCCAAGTTTGAAAGTTCGAAAACAAATGCAAAACATAAGCAGTAATGTTTGTTTATTGGAAGTCTTCTAATTTAGTTAAACTAGATAAGGAAGAACAGCTGTGCTGTTTAAGAGTGACAGTATAAGAGCGTAAATAGTAAAGTTGAGAGCCAGACAGTTAATAAGCTGAAACTTACTATAAAGCTCTGTAAAGCTCAGGTGAGCTGAGGGTGATAATGTTCTGTAGGTTCATCGTTTTCACCTTGTCATCTTGTTTTCATATTGTCATGTGATACATTGATCTTCTTTCACTTATTTTATTTTAAATGATACTTAATGTATCACATTCCCTGGAGTTAGTTTGGTCTTCTGTACATACTTATGTTTATAGTATATACTTATATGTTTTGGTACAAGAAAACTGAACACGGTACAGCACTCTAAAAACATTGTGTTTGTTGAAAATGATTACGATGATATGAACTTGTTTCATACCTATCAATTATTGAAAATCACATTTGGTCATCCCTTCTTGCGGGAAAAAATCAACCTTTCTTTTTTAAAGATTGTTATTATAAACATATTAATATAATAATAAATATCTGAAAGCTTGGGCAGGGGGAACCACAGACAAAGTAAACAATTTTGTGCTGTAACCTGAATGTCGTGGGCAGAGTGTAGTTAGTAGGTATGTTTAGATGCTCTTTATTGTGCTTTAGCAGTGCACTTTCCCTGGCGAATGTTTGTTTGCTGGTTCATTCAACAAGCTATGGTACAGCACAAGACTTGTGTTCGTAAGTTAGATAAGAAGGAGAGTTTAGCAGGAAAGCTAATCCGGTTGTTGCTGTGGCTCTTGTGTTGTGTAGCAGGTTGCCGTCCAGCCTTCAGTCGCTGTGACCGTCTCTGCCTCTGACAGGACGTTGACCTTACTGCTTTATGCAAGATTTAATTGGCTGTATCGAAAAAAAGCTTCCATCTTCGTCAACGGATACCAAATGGTACTACATTAAATTAATGTAAAACTAGGGGCAATCCTCATGAAACCCTTTTGGTTTCTGATTTTTTTTTTTTCAAAGGAGAACACAAGTGATTTACAGAGCAGATATCAATGCTGTAGTGGGCCAAAAAAAAATTCAATTTAATTTCTGTTTTAAAGCATTGTCTAAATTGATATGCACTATCCCAGCACAGCATGGCACAACTTAGTTCATAAAGCACATAATGATGCCTGCTTTGACAGATGACATCACAGAGCCCAGAGGAAGCTGGACTGATTACTGCTGTAATATTACTGGGGTTGGTTGGAGGGGGAGTGACGTGAGAGGAGGACACAATGAGAGAAGAGGGAATGGGAAGAAAGACAGAGGATGAGTGATGTGATCATTATAATTTCTGCTTTCTCAAACATTTCCCACAGCTGATTACCAGCAAATCTTAGGTCATCATTATTAGTCATGACATAGTTAAACATCTTGACCCCCTGACACCTGATGTGAAACGCTGGTGTCACTGGGGACAACCAGCTTAGCCTAAATTAACTTGTTGCAGAGTTTTGTGTTTTTTTCTTCTTTCTCGGGAGGATTTACAAAATTGGATCATAAGTGTTCATTAAAGTCTCAATTACATTTCGCTAGAATTCTCTTTACACCTGCATTAGTCAGCAAAACCTCTGAAAAAAGATTTTACTCACAGCAGCCGGCTTACAGTAGTTACATTACTGATCTTTTAACTCCTCACAAGCTCTCCTGCAGTCTGGAGATCATCATCTGGGATATTTGATGCTCAATCTGCAAGAAGATACTGGCTGTCTAGGTTTCCACCAGTCTCAAATAAACTCCCTCAAATTAAATTGCATTGACAATCAGTCAAATGACCTCAGATTTGTCAAATTCTTCACCTTAAAAGAGGTTTAAAGTCAGTAGCTATACTTTTTACTGAGTATAGAGACCTAATTTTGTTATTTATTGTATTTAAGGTCTTTCTTTTGAAGTTTTCTTATGTATTTCTCATCTTCATCATCACAATGCAGAATGTATTATCAACAGGTAGTAGCTAATGATTAAGTAAAATATGCTAATCATGGTATGGTTTAGTTAAGATAGGAGTTCAGTGGTGAGAGGAGGAGAGGTGGAGCAGAGGAGAGACGAGGTCAAAGTGAAAATAAAAAAGCAGGACAGGACGGAGGACAGGTGGGGAGACGGACGTTTCTGTGGGACTATCAAAGCCGATCAAAATTAAAGTCAGCATGATGGTTAAGTAAAGAGGTTAATGTCACAGTTGTGGACAATTAAACCTTAACTGCTGAACTGTTTTCACCAATCAGACATGTTCACTATTGGAAAGTAACCTTTGATTATTTTATTTTATTTTGCAGCCTCAGCAAATCCCTCATTCCATGTAATGAGTAGTACACGCATGCACACACACACACACACACACACACACACACACACACACACACACACACACACACACACACACCTACACCTACACACACACACACACACACACACACACACACACACACACACACAGTGTTAATTTGAGACTTGCCAGGAAGGAAATAGTGTGATTCGCTTGAGTAGGTCCCTGGACATGAATCCAAAGACAGTAGGGAGCATGCAGAGCAATCAAGTGATAAAGCTTATTATCTGAGAGGAGCTATATTCTAAGACTTATTATCTACCAGGAGTTAAATGACTTTCAGGTCCTCAAAGGCCTGATGGCCTGGTTTGACTTGGCAGGAGAGAGAAAGAAGAGGTGGTTGGAGGAAGAGGGGTGGAGGAGAGCGTGCGGGGAGGAAGGAACACGCAAGCAGGTGATGGAGGTGGAGGGAGGACAGGGAAGAGAGAGGAGATGAGAGGAGACAGGAGGGGAGAGGAGAGAAAACCAGATGTGAAGAGAGGGGTAAAAAAGATGAGAGAGAAAACAGAAAGATGAGGAGAAGTTTGAAGACAGGAGGAAGGCAGGAGAAGGTGATTCATAGACGTGGGCAGTCACTTTTCTGTATTTTTGCAACTGCTATGAAACCAATTTTCTGGGGATGTACTGTACTTCATAAAGCTGCAGAGTGCTGCATTGTGTCTTTGTTGAGGCAGTTCAGATAGTTTACTACTATAGATACTGTAGATAGTTTATTGCCTTGGATACCACAAGTGTTGGCATAGCAACAATAGATTTTGACTGCCTGTGCTCACTAGGAGCTAAAAGCAAGGTTGGACTGTTACTTCACTAGAGGATTGGCTACATACCCTCTGCATGTAACAGGTGATCATACGAACTGATTTCAGAATGATCTAATAATCTAATAATAATCTAATAAAAAGGCATTGTCTACTTTTACAGAAAGTTGTCTTAAATTTAATAATTTAATAAAGCTGCAGTGACTCTATCAAAATTGGCATTCACATGAAAAGTTGTTACTCTGATGTGTGGGCCATCTGAAATGATGCCTAACCAGGTCACCTTTGATTCAAAGTCACTGCAAGATGAAGGTTAGTTGGTCAGTTTCCCATGCTAATGTCTGCAATGTCACTGGAAGCCCACATGACTGCAGCTCCATAGCCTCCATAGACCAGAAGAAAACAACAATGTGACCCTCTTCCAGTACACAGAAACATCATCGGGCTCTTGTGTTTTCAGTTCTTTATTGTTGTTATTGAGGTAAAAAAAAAAATTTGAATTTCATTTCAGAAAGTGTTAAATTTCTCTTCTTTGAGTGTATTTCAATTTCCAACTTTCTTTAGCAGTAGTATTGCATTATGTTCCTGCAGTTCTTCACACTTGACAAGTTTTGCACAGCAAGCCCTTAAAAGTTCTGTCTGGTGAAAAAGTTTCAGTAATGAAGAAAAATCTTTTCCAATTCCAATATTTGACTCTGTCCATCACTGTGTGTTCACAGCGCACAATGTGTCTATATAGTAAACTATTTTCTTAGTGTTTGTATTGAGCAGCTGTTGAACCAGCAATAGTGATATTATAAGGCCTACTTGTAACAAATAGCCTATTAAATAAGTCGATTTTCAAACTGGTCTAAAATATAAACTTAAGAGATTTATAGAAAAAGGTGATGTCTCATACTCTCTGAGCACCAATCAGAACAATTTTTGGATGATTGTTGCTAGTCCACTGTTATTTCAATCAGATCAGTTTTAAGTTCACTAAAATAGTACCGTAGGTGATTTTTTAATATACATTGTTTCATAATGGTAGAGCAATCATCACTTCAAAATTGAAACAAAGTTTTCAGGGGCTTTAAGTGATAAACTACTTGACCGCTGTTAACTGTTCAAATATAGAATTAAAAAACTGCTGTATTTATCCATTCCAGGCAGCCCCATTACTGGTAGATAGCTTCCAGCCTAAAGAGTGCTAATGAGCACACTGTGCACCAGTGTTAGCCCAGTCCCTCTTCAAACATACAATATTGACAAATCTAATACAAAGTATGTGCTGCAGAGCTGAGAGTTGAGTGTTCTTCTATGTAAATGAACTCAACGCTCTTCTGACTTCAAGGTAAACTTACTTAATTAGCATGAATTGCTTTAAACGCTACTTGAACTGAGGTGAAAATAAAGGGGTCAAAAGAGTTTAAAAGGAATGAAAAAACCTTTATTACTCACCACTTAAGTGCAGCTACAGCAGCTCCAATACTGCTCCTATTTCTATGCTGTGTATTTATCGAGATTGACTGAATACTTCATTATACCTTAAAACAAGACAAGACACAAAACTACAACAAACTGCCTTGGTTGGTTAAGATTATTCTTTATTATGAAGTGCCACAAAATGCTTTGTGTTCATTGTGCTTACATTGTCTGAATTCTGGCTCAAAAAAAACCCCAGGAGATCCTCTCTCTGCAGCAGAGAGCCAAACCTCCTGAGATAAGGTGTGTCAGATATCGCTATACAGCAGTAAAAATGTCTCAATCCAAAGGATTCTTTACAAACCCTCTTGCAATAAATGATTATTTAGGTTACCATCATTCTTTAACTTGGAAATACAAAAAAGAAGAGAGGTCAAGCTAGTACAAGGTTTTTAATTCTTCTCTACCTGAATTCTAGTTAGTTTCATTGTGCTACTTTCTTTAAAGTGGAGATGACTAGAATGGAAGTGCTTAGAGAGAACAGACCTGGAGCTCACCCAGAGACAGACACACAGACGCACACACTCAGCCTTTCTGCCTCAAAACCACTATACAGACACATAACAACGTTAGCCAAATACCCTTAAGACCTTTAGACTGCAGTGCAAAGTTTGCATTGAGTTTTAATACAGAATGATACAATCTGCAACACGTAAAACAGCAACCAGAGACATCATAGCCATTGATAGTCTCAGTGGTTTGTTCAGCAACTTTTCTAAACATCGCGCTGTGCTCAGTTGCTACGGTAGAAATTGTGTTATTACTGTTTCCTCATTCAGATGGAAATGAGAATTAATACTTCAGAGTCAGTGGTTAAAACATTAGCATATTGTTATTTATGTCTCTGTCAGGGAAAGGTGTCTCTGAGATGTAATACAGGTCCAGTGTGTAACATTTAGAAAGGATCTGTTGGCAGAAATAGAATGTAACATGCATAACTGTGTTTTCATAAGTGTATAATCCCCTGAATATAGGAATTGTTTATGTTTTTATACCTTTTTATATGGGCCTTTTATATCTACAGACACCGCAGGTTGCCTTCCATGGAGCCTTGTTTTCTTTGCATATATGATCTCTTTGCCATACTTGTGCTTTTAGTTCGTATTTATGTGAGTTCCTTGTGTTTTAATGTTTTTACCAACTTCTTATGATTCTTGTGAATATTTTGAACAAGACTTAAAAATCACAGATAAAAAGACAAAGACACAAATTTAAGCCCTAACAAGATGGAGCTCTATGACTAATTGTCAAATACTATTCAAATAATTGCAGCTCAAATCCAGTTCACACAGCAGGGAGTGAGATAAGACCTGCAATTTGGTGACTCACATACTGATTGCTCCACTCACAACAAAACTCCCTCTTTCTTATTGACTTGTGAGATACATTTTTACAAAAAGATCTTTTTTATGGTCTCCTGCAAGGCTTTTGTTACAAAATTTTTCACATCTCTGAGATGTAAATGAATTTAAGTAATGGGTCCATGTATTAATACAGACTCTCCTTTTGTCCCTATAACCCTAAATGATGTTTGATATCAGTCAATCCCATCTAATTGAGTTATCTCATGCCTGAGGAAGCACTGCAATTATCAAAATTTCTTTTGTCAGAGATTCACATCTGAACATTAAATCCATTTCTTTTCAACTGTTGAAAGCTTTACTGTAGACACAGATACTCCCTGTGTCTCCCACAACAGCTCATCAGCAGGCACTGTGTGCTCGCATGTGTGGGCATGCACCCATGCACGTGTGTGTCTATGCAAGGTTACAATGAATACATATGGCGTTTAAACAAGCACTTCAGTTTTTTTTGTGCAGGTCTGTGTGTCCTCAGTCTGTCTCTCAGGAAGCTCCATGAGTCTGTAGAAAAGGTTTCTGAGCTGCAGAGAACTGGGTTCAGCAACACTGGTATTGGCCACCTAGATCAAAGGGTTAAACCGTCTACGGGTTGGGGTTGATTAGAGTAAGCCTGTCTTGTAGGTATATCACTCATAGAGTTAGCCTATGGTCGGCCCAGTAGGGTTAAATGGGGCCTACTGCAGAATAATCAGGACTCGGTCCATCCAGCTAAAGTGCATGCTTTTTCTGTGGTTTAAGAATGCACGCTTTATGGTTTGGAAGTGCACTGGAAGGGTAGTTGAATAATGCATTGAATTTAAAGCTGGCCTTGGTCCAACTTCAACAATGCACCAAACTTTGACTTGGTTTCATATTGGAAGTATACTGAGAATTTCTAAATACCATGTATCCTAAATATCATTTTGTGTCGCTGCACATTTACTTGTAGAGTTCTCCAATCTGATCGCTGTATTAATCTTGTATTGTTTGTTTAAAAGAATACGATTGGTCTGTTATGGTTATTGAAAGGTCTGTTAAAGGCCTGTTGTTACATTATTTGGCGGCATGACACAGGAAAGATGTTTTTAACACATATAAGTGCCATTTTAACATAACAGAACCTTTAATAAACCATTGAGGTCATGAATGGTCAATGATCCAATCTGAGTGAAATATGTGGAGGCCTAATCCAAAAACTAGGCCTCTGTTGGTTATTGTTAGCAGGCTTATTTCATTCTAGAGATAGCCTAGAGCAGGTCTGTCAGGGTTATAGTTATCCTACAATAGGCCTCACACCCAGCAGGCAGCTGATCCCAGCCTCTCTAGCCTACATCCTACATTAGTTCTACTCACTAAGAGGCAGGCAGTGCATAACAAGAGAGGAAAGACAGGACTTTTATTTTTGTTACTCTAACACTACGTTGGCATGTTCCCTGATGTCTGTAATATTAGTATTTTTCTGTTTATGACTATAGGTGAAGTAAAACATACCTGATTTTTAAACTGCTATACAGTAGTAGGTAATACTTCATAATTTCATCATAAAATACCATGCATTAGGTGATTATTGCTTTTAAAGAGTCCTACGGAGGCTCCAAGAGAAAAATATTGCCCTCAGGTTCTATCTATAGGATTTTGGCAGAAATCATAAGCTTTTTATGATGTTGGCATAGATTTCATTTTTTTTTTTTTTGCATGCAAAAACGTTAATAAGAAAAAAGATAAACAACATAATAGGAAAAAATAGTACCAAAAAAAGTGACATATGCTTTGGCCTGTAGTGATAGAAAGAGGTTGGCAAATATCCTACATACATATACAGAAATTAAAGTGCAACAAATAACTTAACGGTATCACTTCATTGTTATCAAATCAAGTATAAACATATAATAAATAAAAAAGGAAAAATGCTCAAATAAATAAGTAAATAAATAAATAGTGTTTTTTACCTCAGTAGTGGAGAGAATATGGTCACTTGGTGCAGCAGAACATTATTATTATTATTATCATTATTATTACTATTATTATTACTATTATTCCCCCAAAAAACAAAATCAGAAGGAAAAACTCTTTCACTGTGTTTCAGTGCAGGGAGGAACCCAGTAGCTATAGGCTTACTATTGTCTTTGTCGTCATCCTCATCACCATCAGTGTCCCAAAATATATGGTGCCATACTGTATCTAGATGCCAGATGGAAGCCATGTTAGTATTATTGTCTCTATCCAGAACAGACAGAGGAAGAGGAGGTGAACAGTTTTTGAGGAAGTGCATGCGTAGATCAGTTAAATCCTTAAGTGGGCAAATCTCAAGGAGGAAAAATTGTGCTATCTTCGTCATCTTCATCATCATGAGTAGGCTCCAAGGGAAAGCAAGGTAAGGGGCAAGTGAGAGAAAGGGAAGGCGGGAAAGCAAGGTCATATTCTGACCAAAAATAGATTGTTTGTGTCTGCAGGTCAGTCTGTAAGGATAATTTATGTCTGCAGTTTTGTCAGTTGTTTTATCTATGCAGGGGGGTCATGCATCTAGGGGACCTAGAGGAGAGAAGGGGCCTTTGAAGCAGGCAGACTCGTAGTGCTTGTTCAGGTAACTCTTGAGCGCGAAGGTCTTGTTGCAGCGTTTGCACTTGAAGTGTTTGAAGGCCGAGTGGGTCTGCATGTGAGCGCGCAGGTTCGAGCGGTCTGCGAAGGCCTTCCCGCAGTGGGCACATCCGAACGGCTTCTCGCCCGTGTGAGAGCGCATGTGGCCCTGTAAAAGCCAGGGTCGACTGAACGCTTTCCCACACACATCACACTTGTGCTTGAGGTCGTGAGTGAGCAGGTGCATGGCCATGGCGGGCATGGACACGTACACCTTCCCGCAGGTCGGACATTTCTTTGCCAGCTTGCTGTCCAGCGAGCGGTGTGTCTGTTTGTGCCGGCTCAGGTTGGAAGACGTGGCGTAGGTTTTGCCGCACTCGTTGCAGGTGTGCCTCTGGATGGTCCTGGGACTGCTGAGAGCTTTCCTCCTCGAGCGGCCATCGGTGATGAAGAAGGCATCGACTGTGTAACCCTCACTCACAGCAGCATCTCCGTTGATGTAACCGTCAGTGATTTCTGAGCCGGGACTGTCAGGGGATTCAGAGTCAGGGGCCCCGTAGTCACTGTGGATGCCATCATAGAGGGGGTCGGGTGAGGGCACCTTGATCCCACTGTCACTCTCACCATCGTACACAACAGGGCTGATGTAGTCGCTGATGTAACCAGCTGATGTGGAAAAGAAAACAGTGTTAGGTTGTAGAACACTCTGGTGGAAGGTGTAATAAATGGGTTTACAATGAAGCCTAGCATGGGAAACGGAGATATACAGATCGTCTCTGATGTAGCCATGACATAACTTATAACAAAATGTGCACAGAGGGGCTCAAGCGCAAAAATGATCCCCCAACACAGCAGAGACCTTTGGTTCATATACCAGTAGGAAAAGGACATTCGCTACTGCACGTCTGTCTAACAGGGAGACAACAGGGAACAAAGTTTGGATTAACGCCATTAGACTGCTGTAGCCAGCTGGACAGGAAGAGCAGAGTGAAATCAGATAGTCCTCTTTTCTCGAGCCTATCTTTCTTCACAGAGACAGTAATGATGGAGATTCAGTATACTGACCAGCATTACACAGTCTGAATTGGTGGAATTAAATAAGTGCTTGCTTGGTGATGTTAACACCCTGAACTGATCTAAAGCTTGCATTATACAGCTGTATGGTGTGTTTTTTCCTGCGTCTGCATACCACTTGAGTGCATTTATTATGAAACAAAACACAGTGAGGATGGGTTGACATAAATATTCCAATGGTCTGGTTCATTCAGTCTTGTTCCTAACATGTTATTGTATGTGTATGTAGAAACACCATTAAGCTGTTCACTAAGTGCTATGGTTGGACACAAATGCTTACATGACAGACGGGATGTGTCGAGAAACCAGATGCATTTTTCCTTTAAACGGAAAGAGCAGTAAACCGAAGATGACAACAAACAGAAGGTTCCAGTAAAATCTGATCCTAGGTCTGTAGTTTTATATGTGATTCCAGTACATTAAACCACAAGATCATCTGTGGTGATATGCAGTATTGTTTTTTCGATAAATGGCACCATGCTGTTTTTAGAAGGCATCTCCTCTCACTCTAAATGAACTGGTAAAAACTTCCACACTAACTGAAGTCCACAGAATACAGTCACAGTCCTCCAGTATGTATCTGCCCTGGAGTAATACTGCAGCAACTATGGCGAAGCCCCATTCCCTGCATTTGCCCTGCATAAGTGGTAAGAGACGATTCTCACCATCAGTAAAGCAGCACCAACTGTAACTACTTTTAACAACTTCTAACATATGTGAGAGTCTTTTATTGTAACACAGAACATCTGTCTCTCTCCTGCACACCTGTGGCCAGTAGTAGAGTGTGAAAAAAGCCTGCAATATTAGTCCAGAGACAATTCAGCAATATAATTCCTCTTAGTTCTCAAAGGTTGCAGTTAAAACACTTCCTCTGTGAAAGATAAATGCACACAGGCTGACCCTGAACTTGAGAAAGCTGATTTAGAGTGTGAAAATGAGCATCAGCACCACGGACAGATCCAGTGCAGTGCAGGTGGCTGGCACAGTGACAGCGAGGCTGCTGTGCAGGCTCAATCAGTGCAGTCAACAGTGTGGGGGGATTGTACAGATCAGGGGGTTGAAGACTTGCACGACAAGCTTTTTAGGCAAAATACAGTGACTGAAACTCATTCTGAAACAGTATAGATATATATGAGCAGGTTGGAGGATGCTACTAATCCCTCTTGTCTTCATATGTCTACATAATTAGCTAAATATAGAAATGCATAATTATGTACCATACAGTAGTGTACATAAATACATAATAACTAGCATAAATATATACAGGCGCACACATTATAAAATACTTTTAGATTTGGTTCACTGATAGTCAGTCTGAACACATGGTTTTTGAGTGTGGATCTACAAGTATGTCATTACACACGTGTTGTTTTCTGCTCATCTGTGTGACAGCGAAGGTTTGGTATGGTGGTCTGAATAAACACAACTGATGGGTTATTAGCTTAAATGCACACTTAACTGTCCCTGAACACAGGCATCCATAAACAAAACCTGTGACATTGCATACAGAATAGTAGCAATATAGGCTCTCTTCTCTTTTTTTCTCTCTATCTTATATACACCTGAAATAAACCCAGTGCCTACTCCTAATTTAACTTGTTAGCAGTTACATCTATATTAAGCCAACCAAATAACAACATACCACAGATACACAGGAAAATAGGCAAGGAAATAATAAAAAGCTATTCTGCAGTATATCAAGACTGATATCGTTTGTTTTTTGGACCTTTTTATGTATGTTTTAGTTAAAGGGAAACTTGTTGCAATCACAGTTCATCATATGCATCATCAAAATATCTGGTGGTACACCGTTGGAAAGAATTTAGTATTTCACTTTTTTTTCCTTTAATAAATTGATGTTATTATTCATCCAGTTTCTCAGAGGATTTTGGAGTAAGGTTCAAAAGCAACAAGCTCTATGTGGCAGCACATACAGTATCTGTCTCCATACGATAACAGCTACTACATATCTGCAACTGCGTCCCATCTGAATACACAAGTCCCATCACACGGCACAAGGCACAGAACACGGGTGGGATATAAATTATTCCAAAAGCAGGGAGTTGTTCCTAGCATGGAGCACTGTTGTGGGTAGAGCATGTGCTATACTGTATGTAGAAGCTGCATTAAGCAGTTATCATCGGATGTTAGAGAGGGAGACAAGAGGTGGCCAGGACAGGCAGCGTTGCACGGTGCTGCTGAGGCGGCAGATCGCATGTCAAGCCGAGCAGGGCTTGTTAACCTCGACATTATAAATACACCACTGACAGCTTTTTGCTTTACGAGTAGAGAAATGCAGGCAAGGCCGCACACAGAATACACATGTTGATGTGCACCATCGTGTCAATGACACTGGGGCGGAAGCGATGCAGTGGCTGAATTTACATGGCAAAGGCATCTCTGGTTGTCCATGTAAAATGTGATGCACACAGTTTCAGGGTGTGAGGAAGTTCACGGCTTTAGAGCAAAATGAATCACACTGTCCACAGGATAATTGCAGTGGAGCCCTGCTTTGTTAGCCCTAAAGAGTAAATCTAAAAATACATTTGAATCCATGTTCAACAGTTATACCAAGACAGCCCAACATATTGAATCCCTTGGGATAGAAATGTTACTTTCTGTTCCCATTAACTTGTATTCAACAGTTCATCTGTGACTCTAGTCAGGAATGTCAGTGTTGATCCAGTTTTCTTGTTGCAGCTGTTGAAGGTACACAAAGAGTAATGCATTTATTTTGTTGTGCAAAAATCTGCCGACACTGCAAAAAGGGGGACTGGTATATACCTGGAGACGGAGCACAGATAAAGATCCCCATAAAGAACATGGATATGAGCCTGCAATGGGGCAAATTCTTTTATGCAATCAAGTCAGGAAAACACAAAGGTTTCTGGTCACAGCATTGTTACATAAAGTATTACTAAACCGCTGCTTATTTGTGCTGTACCTGGAGGCGGTTGGTGGAGAAATTTGGCAGTGGAAGCTTAAATGATATAAACTATTATTAGATATCATGTGTTACTATGTTTTGTCAGATTAATTTCTGTGTAAAACATCTACAGCCAACCTATAGGATACAAGAGGAAGAGCTTTCATGCAACATCTTAAATAGCATCACAGTGAACTTGCAGAAGCAGGTCCTCATGAGGAGAACATTTATACTGAGCCTTTCTTTTTGTTCATTCCACCAAACCAAGAGGAAGTGGACCAGATATTAATAAGCACAGTCCTGTCTTTATCTCTTTTTAACCTTACTTAGCCTGCGTAGGGGGGAAAAGTCCCCACTGACTATGAGCCAAAATCGATTAAACATGGGACGTGCTGGATTTAGTTGATTTCTCAAGTGACCTTTCTGCTCCAGTGGCAACTCAACTCCTACAACCAATCCAAACGCTTAAAATCAAGCCTGTTTAAGCTTCTACACGCCCAGTAAATAAAGCCTTAGACTATGTGGTGTGGTAACACTCACTGAGGAGGGTGTAGTGGTTACTGAGATTGGCAGTTTTACCGTATCCTATCTCATCCTGTTCTCTGAGCTCTTACAGTCCTCTGCAGTGAAGTGTAATTACTTATTTTGCAGAGGACTGCTTAGTGTGGGGCTTTGAAAGCTTTTATTACCCATGAGGACGGTAATAACTAGGTGATAACACTGTGCTGTCTGCTGTTGTGCTGTAATCAGTGACTATAGGCTGCATGTCTGCTTCCAGTACAGTCACATCACCCTACAGGTACCCACCACTCTGGGAGGAGTTTCTAATAGAAAGGCTTACAGAGGATGTTATAAGAACAGGTGATGCCACGGGGAATAAAATGCTTCATGCAAACACCAAACAATAGTCTCTTCAGTCAGGAGTTGCAGGTCTGCACCAAAGTGTCAACCACTGGGGTCGGTGGACAATCTGAGTGAGGGAATCCCTCCAGGACACAACAGGTAAAATCCACCACTTAGTCACATAGATGTAGCCTTATTATGGACCTCGTTAGGCTCCCCTGCCTGTCACCCTCCTCCTCCTCCTCCTTCTCTTCCTCTTGTCAGAGCGACTTGGTTTTTTTTTGAGACACCTGTTAATGCTGCGTGTGTTGGAAGCCTGACCTACCTTTGTCATGAAGCCGCAGGCTGAGGTCTGTCCTGTGCCGGTAGGCGTTCTCCAAATCCGCCCCGGTGGAGAAATCATCCAATTTCACCTTTTTCACCAAGAAAGACCTTGGCATGGTGGTGCGACACCCGACACACACACACACACACACACGCACACACACACACTGTCACAAACACAACGACACACACTCACAAACACAGCCGATCGCCGACGGCCTGGCCAGCGTGCTCGGTGAGTCGCCCGTCACACACCAACAAGATGAAGGCGAAAAACCGGGAGGAAGATTGTCTTCAGGGGGTTTTGGAGGGAAGCGCGAGCTGTGAATTGATCCGGTAAAATAGTTGACCGCTTATTTTATTATTTCTTTTTTTTTCCAGTTTCAGTCTCTCTGGCTTTCTTCTGTCTCCCCGCGTTAGTCCCCCTTGCAACAACAACAAAAAAAAAGGTGAGAAATGCAACTTCAGCACCGGACAGCTCCCTCCTGGGGGGGAGGAGGGGAGGAGGGGAGGGGGGTGCCTCGGGGGTCTCTGCGCTCGCGGGCAGAGAGGCTCGTGAGCAGTTTAAACAAAAAACAACAACAACAACAACAAAAAAAAAACAAAAAACAAAACAAGAGGCGGTGGAAGACACCCTGCAGCGCGCGCGACGGCTCTCAGCCCTCTTTAAAGAAGAGGAAGAGGAGGAAGAGGAGGAGGAAGAGGAGGAGGGAGGGATGCGAAGAAAATAAAACAACGGAGGGACGATTTTTGGAAGCTTTTCAAAAAAGATGTCGGACACCTTGTCCTTCCCTCTCCTGCCGCAGAAGTAGTCCTTAGTTCCCGTTAATGACGACTTACTCAAGTCGGTAGAAGAGCACAGTAAGACTCCCTGCGGCCGAGTGGATCAACAGCATCCCCCCTCTCTCTCTCTCTCTCTCTCTGTGTATCCCTCTCTCTCTCTTCTCTCACTCTCTTCCCCTCGGTCTCTCTCTTTCTGCAGCTTCCGCGAGGTGTTCCCGTGAGTGTGCCGTCTCGCGATCAGCTGTTGGCATTTATACGGCGCGGGGAGAGAGAGAGAGAGAGAGAGAGAGAGAGAGAGAGAGAGAGAGGTGGAGATGGAGGGATGGATAGACACACGGGTAGAGGGAGTGCTTAATTTAATCCATCCCACATCCCCGGGGAGCGGCGACTGGCCCGGATGATTTATTGAAGCTGTTATCACCCCCCCCCCTTTCTCTTTCTCTTTCTGTCTTTCATTCTCCTCCTTCCTCCCTTTCTCTCTTCATTTTTTGAGCGTGTGTGTGTGTGTGTGTGTGTGTTTAGTTTATGTGTGTGTGAGGCGAGTCGCCATGTTTTGGGGAGATAAGAATGGAAATTGTTATGTTTTTTTTTTTTTAAAGCACTCATCGATTTGATTCAGCTGTGTATTTTAAATATTGTGCATGTGTTTTTTTGTTTTTGTTATTTTTTTTGGGGGTTGTTTTGGGAGTCCATGTGTACTTCTTTTTTGGTTTCCCTCTTCTTTTATCACCTGCTAAGCATTTTCTATCTTTGCTTTTTTACTTGGATGACATGGATTATATGGGGGGATATTAACTAGCATGCTGAGAGCCTCGTAATTATCATTAATGTGGCCCTGAAGGCAAATGGATGTAGACCAAATGGAGTGTTTTACAGTGAGTGCCGGATTAATATGGGAGTAGAGTAATATCTGCTCCAGGGTCACACTGGGTTCATTGACAAGTTTTACTGCGAGATCGAGGATTGTCTCCGCTCCGTGTCGATATTATGTAAGAACAACAAAGATCATTTGAGAAGTTAACGAGTCATCAGCTGTGTAGACTTCATTTATTCAGCCTCACAATGTTTTTGTCCCGTCTCCCTTTCCGTCCCCAAGTACAAGTTTAATAATCTCACTTTAATATTAAAAAGCAGATGCTTCTGATGTGTTTGCACATGGCACCACGTTTGATTCAAGCTTTCTGTTGATTTAATTTTTTAAAGCCATAACATTGTTGTCAAGTTTGACCTTTACATAAACTACAGCCTGGAAGCTTAAAATGAATGCATGTTTCGTGGTTCATAATCTGAGGAAAACGCACTGTATCAGCTGAATGCCATCGTATAAATATGATTTAATTAGTCCCAGAGTGTGAGAAAATACACATTACTGCGTTTGTGTCCTTACAAGTACTGCTGTGTTTTAATGAGGCAGGTGTACTGCAGGACACACTGACTCAGGGCTGTTGGAAAGTTGCTGAACATCTGTTAAAGGTTAGAGGAAGCTCAGTGGATGACTCAGATCTACAGAGATAAACCACTTAAAGATCAAGTCTATCTACCCTGCCACTGGAGTTTATTGGAGCTAATGTGGTCTGTTGTTGCAGAGACTTGGTCCCACTGAGTTGTTAAATTGAT
>NW_026136707.1:12530851-12693351 GCF_905237075.1 Dicentrarchus labrax | reverse complement strand
AAATAAACACAACCTGCACTTAAAGCTGCTATAATCAATATTCTTTTATAATAACAATGGGTAAAATTACTGTTTGTACATCTCAAAGTGATGGAAGAATTATCTCCTGACTCTGCAGTTTGCCTCACCTCTACTGGGCATTTTAGTATCATTTTTTTGCTTTGTCTCCCAACTGTTTAGATTCACTCTCATCGCAGCTGAAAAGTCTCTAGCTGGTGTACTAGATATTTCCTTCAGGAGTTCATGGAGAACAAATAAAGAGCTGAAAGGACAGTGAAAATTTAAATCGCTAGGTGGACAGAAACAGAATCACAAATGTATCTGCTGGGTGTGTAAATAAGAGACAAGGACAGAAGCAAATCCCCTAAAATGACATATGTTCATGTTCAAGCAACAAAACCCTCTGGCAGTCATAGTTATTGTGACGGGAACAAAGGAGGAAGTCAGGAGACGTTATTAAAGACCAACAAAGTCCGTGTAGGGAGGAGGTTGGGATGGATGGACGAGTAAACAAAACATCGGACACGGGAGACTGCTGTTCATTTCCTGTTATCAAACCAACAGTCGTAATCATTCCAAAACACCATGTTTATTATTGTAGCCGTGACGATGAAGGTCCCCAAACTTTAGCAAAGTAGTCATTTTAACCTAAAGCGTGGAGTTTCTCTAAACGTATCCAGGTTAGACCTAACCAAACCATAATCACACATCACATAAATCTATGATGTTTCTATGTGCTGCTCTAGATGGCACAGATAAATAACATGTTTTGTCATTTAATTAGGAGGACTAGGCCAGTGATTTTCAATCTATAGTTCAAAGTTCGGGGATCAACGGGGTCCTTCCAGCAGAACAAGAAATAGTTGGAACAGTAAGGGGAGAAAAAGGGTTGACTGATTGTAATTTATGATCCTTGTTTTATCATTGATCGAAATAAAGACTTTATTATCTTCAAACCTAAAAATAAAACAAAATTACTCAGAGGGAATTCATTAAGACAAAATCCTCTCAAACTGGGGGCCCATGGTCTAATGTGCATCTACTGTGGGGGTCCTTGACAAAAGTTTGGGAACTGCAGAAATAGGCAACTGTTTCCTAATATGTTTGCCATATCAACTTACAAGATAATATGTCAGTTTTGTGCTTGAAGGTCACGGTTTCACTGCCCCCTTGTGGCCCAAAAATCGGTTAGCAGGTTTAACTAATAACAATGCAACAATGCAAAGAACTACTGAAAAACATTGAACTCTGCAATTTGTTACAATACTATTGAACTTCTTCTACTCAATGCTCCAAACAATGAACTATTGACAGACCTCTGTTGCAAACACGGGTCGGATATATTTTTCTACTGAAAATCGGGAAAAGAAACCAGCATTGTTCCTCAGTGGATTCAGAGGCTCAGTGTTTTTCCTCCCTTCCCACCTCCCCCCTTCTCTCTGAGTGTTCCCAATATTATCAGCGGTTTCATTCTTTTATTCCATCCACACCACTATAGTGTCTCATCTGTCTCTCGGACACACACTCATACACACATGTTCACACACACACACACGTACATAATCACATGATCGCAGATACACATAACCACCCTGCAGGGCACATGCACGACACAGATTCATGCTCAGAGACACACACAGCCTGGTATGTATGTATCCCTGAGGCGCTGCTGTAGCATCAGTAGCCGCCTGATGTTTCATCAGCAGGACGAGACATTACTATTCTAACACTCTACTGTTCAAATGTTCTAATGTTTTGTCAATACTGCTAAATCAACTTTATATGCCTCCAGAGGGCAAACAGTTTCCCAACACACACTGTTATGAAGAAATTAAATGACCTTTGAATGAACCCATTACATGATCATATTTTTTTATTCTCATACAATAGTTTTTTTTTTTTTTTTTTTTTAGAATAAGTGTTAAGCCTTTCCCATTTCATTTTCTGAGACAATTTTCAAGTTGTCTCTGTTTTATGAAACAGTACAGACAGAATAGCTTGAACATGAGCTCCTCTGAGGCACCACAAGGCTCTGTACCGCCATATTTAACTTGAATTCAGATTTAATTCAAGTTTCACCACACAAAAACATGATATATATTTTGTAAAAAGTGTGTAGAGCCTCAGGATTGATGTGGAAATTATTTTTGACAGGAAATGTGTGAAGGTAAAAAGAAATACATTTACATAAATGAGGTGGGGAACGCTCTGAGAAGGTGAACTGTAAAGGTGAGTGTTGAGTGAGGACTTGACTGTTTCTAATTCTGGCACTCAGGCAGTGAGGTTTGTCTCCAGGGTTTCCCCCAGTGTTTGGAGAGTGTTATGTGAAAATGTCGCCGCTATTGTACGTTTTGTGTGGCAGTGACCTTTTATGGATCATAAGGAGGCAAGAGCTCCACTGTGCAAGGGAACAACACTGTTGAAAGTAAATCATGTTTCGGTTTATGCAATGAAAAATACAAGCCACTCTGTATAGCTCCCTCAGGAGATCAGTGGAGATAAATTATGTGAGTTTTACTGTATGTGATATTACCACCATCTTGAGTGCCCCATCTCCTAATTTCTACTTTCTTTACTTCTCCCTGAAAACCTTTCCCTAAATGCTGAAACAAACAGCTTTCTTGTTTGTCATTTGGGCAGAGGTGGGTAGTAACGAGTTACAGGTAGTTTTTAGGAACGAGTACTTTTAATGTTCCTTTTTTAAAACTGTACTTTTTAAAGTACTCTTTACTCCTAATATTAATCTACTTTTTACCTTGCTATATTTGCCACACCTTTGTTACAACTCGTCTGCTCTAAATGTAAGATTGAGTGTTGGGGGGAGAGTGCACGAGCAGCACCTCTGCAGCAGATGCCAAATTGCCAGCTGCCTGGAAGAAAAATAAGCACCACCTGTCTTTTGACCACAATGTGATGATGACAGAGCAAAACTCAGAACAAGAGCTGCTTCCAGTGACAATCCCTGGCCACATCTGGCCACACTTTTTTATGCCAAAATCTAAAAAAGACAACAATTATATGATAAAGTGCTTACTGTGCAAAAAAACCTGAAATTTTACGGTTTCAAAAACTTTTTTACCCTCTGCAAGCACATTTAAGGGTTACCTTAACCCTAACAGTAACCCTATTGAAGTTGCGCATGAACATGAAAATATAGCTAGTTAGCTAATGTTAGCCATGTGATTTTTTAATGTTATGATAACATTAACTTGTAGCTAGCATTGGTATTATTACAAAATCTAATCTAACTCTTTATATATATATATATATATATATATATATATATATTTGAGGCTTTTATTGCCTTTAATGGATAGTGACAGCTGAAGAGTGACAGGAAAGGGGAGAGCGAGGGAGGGAACGACATGCAGTAAAGGACCACAGGTCAGACCCAAACCCCGGGCCGCTGCAGAAAGGACCCAGCCCCGGCCCCAGTTCCACCAGGCAAGCCATCCGGGTGCCTCGCAAAATCTAGTGATATGGTTGTAGATTACAACTCCCTCGCTACACCAAACAAAATGAATATGCACGAAAACACAAATGGTCCTATCTACAGCCAGTGTTTGGTTTGTCCGTTCTGGGCTACTGATGCAACGTCATCTATAGATAAAATCTGTTCATTCTGAGGTTAGAAAACATAACAATTATTATTTTCAGGTGTTTATACACAAATGAAAACATACCTATGAATATTATATTCCATTTCTGCCCATTCAGATTCTCCTAAATGTTACACACTGGCCCTTTAAACATTAACACTAGTTATTGGAATATGTAGAATTAATCTGCAACATGGGTAGGGACCTGTTTGTATGCTCAAGAAATTTAAATCAAATTCAAATCAGTAAAAGTGATTCAGTGGATGCAAGAGATGAAGCAGTGTCTGATCTATGAGGTCAGTCACACTGTAATGCAAATGCAGAAGTTAAGTGGTGGGTTGGACTACCGGTGATATATGACAAATGAACCAATTTAAAAAGAACTTTCTGAATGATAATGAGTGATTAGGACCAAGTACTGGAGAGGAAGGAGATTTATATTGAAATCCCTCTTCTGCATTGTTTGTTAATTGAATCAAATCACTCTCTTTAAAAAGTTATTTGTAAATCAACCGTCACTTTCTCTTGTTGTATACAAGTCTGTGTTCTATTTTAAATAGTGCTAATTATAAAATGACCATATGATCATCCATATGGCTCATTCTAATTGCATCTCTTCTCATCTGTCATTACACACGGATAATAAGCCACAGCTTTCTCTTTGTTTATACCTGTTCTCTTTCAGTCCAGTGTCTCTGCGCTCAAGCCTCTGAGTTAATGGAAGAATGTGAGAAACAAATAAAAATATCACCTGGACTCGTTCCATCATCCCCACTCTGTCTCACTTCTTATAATCTATTTGCCAACTTCTCTATTATTATCTTTCTGTTTATGCTTGTTTGTTTGTTTACTTATTTCTTTCTTTCTGCTCCTTCTCTCTGAAGATGCAGGGTTTCTGCCAAGACATCCCCATCCTCCATAACATCACCATGCATGAATGCCAGAAACCTGCAGAGATAAATTAAAAGTGTATTATTTACCAGTGTCCATGAGTGCCAGGGCTAAGAGAAAACTGCCTGGTCTAGAATTGTTTAGAGGAATAGTTTAACATTTTGGGAAATACACTTTCTGCTTCCAGCTGGTGCATGGAGGCGATTAGCTTAGCTTAGCATAAAGACTAGAAGTAAAGGGAAACAGCTACTAGCATTGTGTCCAAAGTTCAATACATCTATCAGCATCATTAAATCTCACTAATTAACATGTTGCATCTGCTTTGTTTAATCACTACACAAAATAACAGTTTGTGGTTTTAAATTAAGTGCTTAAGCATATTACCCAGCATTTCTAACTATTTTTCACCTGCACTTTAAGATAGAGTAGTTGCATCAGAGTTAAGTGCATTTGAATACCAACAGTGCCACTTATTCTTTCTTACTTCCCTGGACTTTATCTAGCTATTTGACTAGTGAGCACTTCACATAAGGACCACTGTGATAAATTACAAGCAGATATGTTGTGTCTACCTATATGCTGACACCGTGTACTGGGCGTTATGTTTTTCCTGCTATACTGAAAGCAACAACTTCTACCGACTCTGGTTGTGGGCCCATTAAAAGTGAAGGGAAGTGAAAGTGCTGAAAAGCAACAGCATTTTTTTGTCATACAGTCAGCGTGTAAATCAATCAAATACTACAATCAACTACGTATCATGTCATTTACTCTAAAAGATTCCTCGTAAACTATTCAACACCTTAAACTTCACGTTGCGTTTGTTGTAACAACACTCTGATTGCACTATAATAATAATGTGCTCATAATGTGCATATGATTTTCTGTAATGCTTTATGAGTAGCACTTCAAATACAGCAGCTGTGGCTGAGGAAAACAATGTGAATAATTGCCAGACAGAGGCTGGGTGGGCAGTTGGTTTATACTAAAATATTAGTATTAGCAATAAAATAACAGCTTGGCAATAAAACCACTATATCTACCTATTTATTTATTTAGCTGTAGCTTCAGGCAACAGCAAACCGGTGCTCTGTCAGCTACATCAACCAGTGGAAAAGCCCTTATGTGTATGTGTGTGTGTGTGTGTGTGTGTGTGTGTGTGTGTGTGTGTGTGAGTGTGTGTTTGCATACAGTATATCTGATTGTTTGTAACCACAGCAGACAAAAGCAGAGCTAATGCAGAGCAGAGCAATAATAATTCTCCTCTACATACTCTGCCTCTCTTCACACCTCTCTCTAAACAACTCTGTCCCCCTCTTTCTCTCTCAGTCTCTTTGCTGTCCTTCCCCTCTCACTCTTTCTGTACCTCCCTCACCCCCCATCTGTCGCTCCCTTTCTCTTCCCTCCTCTCTCTGCACTCGGTCGGTGAAGATGGATCACTCTGTGTCTGTCAGCAGTAGTATCACAGAATGAGAATGTATTGTCTGCTGTCTCAGATAATAAATGCTGCTATCTACGCTACTGTTCCCGGCCATAATAGATGGCCCATATCTACACAGCTTCTGTTTATGAGATTATCACAGCCCTCTGCTGTCCCCCAAGCCCCCGACAGGAGAGATGGAGAAATTACTTTATCGCTAGGGGGCCCGAAAGTTATCATTTGTGAGGAATTCGTCGAGTGGGAGCTTTGTGAATTGGCAGTTACTGCCACTTCTACTGTGGCGTCACACGCACTGAGAGTGTGAGCACAGAAGCAGGAGAGGTTAAATTGTTCTGTGATTGCTCTTTTATGCTGCTTGAATCCGTGATGTGTTATTGAGAGAGGCCACCTGAAAGGAGGGAGAAAAAGATTAGCATCAAACCAAACCCTCTCCACTCGTCTTCACGGTACATCACCATACATCATTTTTTATCTTGTTTTTGATTTCTGCGAGCATGTATTTAGTTCATGCAAGTCATCACACATAGCTCTCATACTGTGTGGTTTATACACTTACAGAGACCCTGGTGCTGAGTGCATTATTAAGATGTTTGGAGCTCTTTCCAAACTGCTTTTCTAGCTGCTCGTTCAAATCAGTGCAGGTCATGTGATAAATGAAGGTCTGGGCAGCAGAGAGAATCAGTCACAGTCACTGGTCACTGTTGGACAGGATTGCCAGTCATTAGAGAGAGCGTGTGTGTGTTCGTGTCTGTGTGTGTGTGTGTGTGTGTGTGTGTGTGTGTGTGTGTGTGTGTGTGTGTGTGTGACATTTATTACTGCTGGTCACTGAGGGAGACTGTTGACAGTTGACCCCAGTCCTGACCACCTGACCCCGGCCTGACCTCTCTGTCTGGCTCCCACTGTAGAGCAGAGGGTCTTATTGGCTCAAGCTGCTGACTGATGGCTCTCCTCTCCTCTCTTGGCTAAAAGCCTCGGCCTGTGCTTGTCCACAACAGGACAGAGCAGGATGAGCCAACAGGGGCAGCTCGACGTGACCATCGTGTACAGATATTGTAAACTCGGTACATGTGGTGGCATGTGATATACAGCTAACGTCCTAGTTTCTTTTATGCCTGTTAGTGTTTTAATGTAATCTTAACTTTCAGTTGTTGCGTGTGTAAAATGGGTCATTAGTCAGCATATTGAATCTCATGCCACTGAACAATACACACACAGTATGATGTGATGTAGATAATTGATAAAGTAAATGGATGTTCTGATGTTCTGGGTCTATGAGAAGCAAGAAGCAAAGCAGGACCAATTCTGTATTCAAGGCTGCACTTTTGGGTAAAAGCACTGACCAATACTTCATACTTGTCCAGTGCTCTGACCAATGGCTCTAATTGGCCCAAAACCTGAACAAGGGCTTTAATTGGCTGTTGGCCCTGTCTGTATGAGCAGAAGGGACAATTGGCTCTAAGCCGTGCCGCCTGCTCTGCTGCACATGGCTATTAATCTGATCTAGTGCAGAGTTTTGCTTGAATTTTATTTTCACACACAGCAAGTCCAATTTTAAAAAATGACATATTACTTATATATCTTGGTACAATACATATCATGACTAATTATACTCCAAAGTTAGAAGACAGGGGAGCCAAGACCTTCACTAATAATGTCATCATGAGAAATTAGATGGTGTTTTGGAACCTGACCTCTACACTTCTTTGAGATGTGTCAGGAGCTTTTTTGTAACAATTATTTCATGTAAAGAGTTTATAAATAGTGCTGCTCACCCTTTTATAACATGATATTTGTATTTCTTTAAATAAATATGTGTCGATAGTGACCAAGCACAGCTGCAATTATTGCCAAAAGCTTAAAGTTATTGAAGTTTAACTTATAAAGGTCATCTGTGCTGCATCTGGCTTCCTGCCATCCGACTCTAAGAAGAAAAGGGTTTTTATCTACAGCAGATAGCAGAGCCAGGGAGATGAAATTGGAAAAAAAAATAAAACTCAAAATAAAAGTGCCATGTTTAATGTTGTAGTATCCATAAAACATGATCTCATCATATTGAGATTAATATAATATAAACAAATAATTATTACTGATGGCTGAATTTATCTTGATTGCTTTAAGACACAAAACAACCAGAGTTGTATTTCATGCAGTCATTCATTATTTCGGTTTCTCTTGTAAAAGAGAGATAGGAACCCTTTGACTGAAGTAAGCTCTTCTTTGCAACGAGAATCAACAAGCTTAACCCTTAACATGAAATGAAGCCTCATGTTTTGTCATTTCAACCATACTGGTAATTGTTTAAAGGCATGCAGAGATATCATCTGGCAATTATATGTGTGATGTTTCATATTTTCTATATTAGAAAATATGCTGCCACAGAGCAAATAAGAGTTTAAACTGTATGAACATACACTATGGACAACATCACTGTTATAATAAATATTGTATAAATGTATACAGAATGAGAAAATATTCATATTGTGAAATTATGTGATAATATTGACAATAACATGTCTACAAGGGGATACATACACTGAAACTGTTTATGTATATAGGCGCACTGTACATAGTAAAGAACTGCTGTATAAAGTTATAATAAAGTTATAAAGTTTGTCAGGTTGCAGATGAATTATTTGGATAGCTACATAACTAGCTGTCTCATATCACATTCTCCAGATGGAGACACCATATGTAGAGGAAGGAATTCTTCTTGGTAATTACGATCTGTTGTCCACTCAAAAGAGTCAGTAAGTTTACTCACAAGGAAGGGACAGTTCATCATGTACCCGCTTATGTCTTTTCTTTCAAATCAATAGGATTCTCCTCATAAAAGGTTGTGGGCTTTATATAATGTTTGTTTCCACTTCCACCCTGGGATCAGTCACAGACTTTTGCAGCTAATTGGCCAACTGTTCACATCAATCAGAGGACACTCCCCAATAAACTTCACAAAGTCCAAAACTTCTCAATGCTTCAGCCAAAATAAACTTCTGCAAGGCAGTTTGCAGTGAAGAGATGAATGTGCGGTAACATCGTCTTGCGTGACAGAATGCATCGTTGACCCTGAAGCTACTCATTTAGTCAATGTTTTTTTGTTTTCGTTATGTTTTGTCGTTTGTTAACATTTGCTGTCTAGATATCAAACTCACATGTGACGTTTCTGTCTTCAAGGCGGTTTTTGAAAGGTATGTTTTTTCCTTTTTTTCCCCCCTCTTCAAGTGATATTCATTTCTTTATTGCTTAAACAGTCCAGAAAGGTTAAAGTTTTCCGTTATGAGGGTGAGTCAGGATTACCTGAAGCTTTTAAGCTCAGTCGTTTGAAGAGGGAATAGTGTGCTGATATGGTCCAAAAAATATAGCTCCCCGGTTGCCCGTCTCCCGCTTTTTAGAAATAAAACTGTCCTCTAGATCTTAATGATATGTAGACATTTATTAATGTCAGACCAGAGCACGTTAAAAAGCAGACAGCTCTATATTATTTGTTTACATTTTAGGAAACAAACAATGAATCTGCACCACATGTCTTTGACACACGGTCATTCAGCTCTGTTCAGTCGTTGTATGTTTTGACTGCATGTGCAGTAATCAGCTGGTGTCTGAGGGCAACATCCATCTAACTGTCACACTATAGTCCATAGGGAGAGGCAGGCCAACACCAGGACTACACACACACACACACACACACACACACACACACACACACACACACACACACACACACACACACCCCTCATCTCTGTCTGGCAGACCATTGGTTACTCATTAGATACAGAGGGTGAGGAAACAGACTGAGGACAAAGAGCAGTTATGCTAATGTTCTCTGATTTTCTTCTCCTTTCTCAGCAGTTGTGAAATCTGTTCTCTTTTATCTGTATCAGTTTCTTATTTTTTACACTTGATTTATGTTATAGTATTGAAACTAAAACTAAAATCTGGCAACTCTTTGTTTTCAGAATATCTGATTTATTCCCCAGACAAGAACTTCACAACAGTTATGGGACATTGTGCTGCTCAGCTGTTAATGTAATGAAAATGTAAATGTTAATTATGTGGATTATTGTATTGGAGGAATTATTACCTGTTATTCAACGGTGAGTCAAATAAACTGATACTGTAGATGAAAATATATGTTTTTCAGCCACTCTTTTATCTCATAACACCAACAGATTGAATATTATGGACTATTTGATATTTATAGTTCTGAGTGTGAACGTTCATGTAAGTTCTAAATTAGAGAATATCAATAGAGAATATAAATTATAAAATTTAGAAATGTCTGTGGCTTTTAATGTCATTAGAAATGGCCTACATCTCAATCACTAATTAAGCACCTGTCGCAGGTAATATAGTACTGTACATATTCAGCTTACTGATGCTAGCTGTGTCTTATAAACACTAATTGGTTGACCTTTCCAGTGCACCTGCTTTTATTAAAACCCTAATTGAGGGTCCAATTAGGATCTGGGAGCTTGCTGATTAATAGGCCAGTGAAATATAACGATTTAGGTCTTGTATTTGTATTATGTCGAGCTACTCTACTCAGCTAGTCATTATGAAAGCTAAATGTCAGCTTAAGACAGAGAAAATAAAGACTGGTTTACAGTGACGTTACTGAACCATAAAACTGATTCTATACGATGCATATATATAATTAATTACTGGCCCTATCAGCACACAAGAACATTGTTATTGGATTCTGCAAAAGCCAAGATTAAGTCAGTGACAACATATTTTTACTTCCAATGTCATAAATTCCTGCATGACAATGTTATGGTTAAGGTTAGAAACACATTGTGGTTATGGAAATGGTTACAAAAGGCAAACATTAAATGCAGGGCTGTGAATGATGCAAATTTTATCTCCTGCATCAAAGTCAAACGTGCTAAATCACTTCGCTATGAAGGACACATTACTTCCTGCACTGAATAGTGGCAATGGATGTAAAATCATGAGGTCCAGGGCTACTGGGATGCAAGTACATATACTCTAAGAGCTTTGTTTGGTTTTGTTCATGTATTTGATCCAGTTACAATTAGTAACGACATAATCAAACTTAATTTTTCAGTTCCATTTATGAAAGTTTACTGAACGAATTGGTGAGGAAAGAAAACTGTAGTAACATGAGAATTTAGAAGTATGCTACAGGCACAGATCTGTACTGAGTCTAAAACAGGAAGAAAAAGCCTGGGATGTTATTTATTTTGCCTTTTTATATCAGTGTTGCACTATTTTTAAGTTAAGTTTCCTTTTTGAATGACGAAAACAAAACATGCTATATTCAAGGTCATCAGATTTAGTAATGTGACAGAAGGGCTGCTTAAATATGAAATGGAGACGTTTCAAGCGAGCACGGAAACAGAACAGAAGCATCCAATCATGCACTTCGTGTCTTCAGTTCTCATCTAAGTATAGCTTTGTTTTTCTTTGGCCCTGATGTCTCCTTCTTTTTACGTGCTGCAGTGCAGCCGTCTGCCCGCCTCATAAATCCTACAACATGTCACCACATTCTGTCTCCAGTTTACTGTCTTAGCTCGCCTCAGGGCAGACAGGCTAAACTGACATAGTGGGCGGTGAGGCTGTCCTATTTAATGTTTCTTTTAGTAACAAGATTTCTAATCAAATGAAAAACAAGCACGCAACTTCACGCACCCTGTAGCCAATATCATCAAGTTGAATGAGGGCCACAGTTTCTGTGTCTCCTTCACCTCTGTATTCAGTGATTGTTTTATTAGAATATTGCTGCTGATTCAGGTTGGATGAACTTTATTTGAACTTGATTTGCATAAAAGGCCAGGATAACACAGGATATGATATCTGATATCATAGAGAAATGCAGTCCCTGTATGCACTGTGATTGGACACTGTCTGTATGCACTGTGATTGGACACTGTCTCCCTAGCGTCCACCAGTGAGTGAGTTAAGAGCCATCTGATAGCTCTCGGTGGCAGGCTGTGTCAGAAAATATATAAAGGATGAAAAGAGCATAACCATCACTGTGAGAGATTCATGAAGTGTGGATGAATTTTTATTACAGTTTCATCTAATTTCTTTAGGTGAATAGGCTTGATTTGGTGGCCTTTTCAAATTTGCTATTTTCTTCTCTACATGTCCTACATGTATTTTCGCTGATATACATGTTTTGTGCTCAGTCGAGCAGGAAATCCTTTTGATTAGTGGTGAGAAAGTGTTTTGTATGTTACCTGTTCTTTTTGTTCTTCTGCCAATGTGTGACAAACAGATAACACACATATATTTGAAAATGCACTGATAGAAAATGTAGTGTTAGTCAGTCTTCTTAAAGCTGCAGCAGGTAACTTTTATATAAATAACTTTTTGTAAACCTTTTTTTAACTTTCACTACATCCTAACAGTAGAACATGAGACAGATAATCTGGGAAAGAAAGCAGGCTCCTCTGGCTCCTCCTTGTGCTCCTAATGGTATTTGCAAGAATCCACTGCGGCTGAGTGAAAACAACCAATCAGAGCCAAGAAACACTGTTGTGTCTCATTCCCAGGTTATCAAAGATTCAACAATCAGCTGTCTTTCTCAGACATTTTTCTAAACATTACCTACTGCAGCTTGGTCCAAAATGCAATACATCTCATTTTCCGTTAGTGGGAGATACAGATGGCTTCCCTAACTAACCTGTCATCAGGTCATACTATACTGTGTTTTGCATACTTGTAATATGTAATGACTTCTCCCTAAATTGTCACACATATTTATGTTTAACCCTTTAAAAATCTTTGTGTAGTTTTTATAGTATAATATTTAAGGGTATGCTTTTGCAACAACTGATGATGTGCATCAGATATGTTTTGCAGGTACTTTAATTATTAAGGACTTCAGGATTTGGAGATTTCTGCAGCCAAAACACATTTTACATTGCTTTTTGAGAACAAAGAGGTTGAAAATTATTTAGCAAAATTATTTTGTTCAGTCATATCAGGATTACATTGTTTCACGGAAAGACGACAAATGTTTGTGATTATGTTTCCCGGAGCTTTAGAAAGAATAAAATGAACATCTGACTAGTTTATTATTTCTTTAATGTCTGCTTCATGAGTAAATGAGTGGATTGCCTTCAGCGTGGTCACTGATATAATTGACAGACTACAGGGGGTCAAACACAATGGTAACACATCCATACACCGTCTGCTCTGAACTACACACGGACAGAGTTGCACAGACACACACACACACACACACATGCTTACCCCATGCGGAGCTATAGGGATTTGGTGAATGGAGTTGTTAGGATTAACATGTAAACAATAGTGTGGAAAAGGGCACACACATATAGAGACACATTCAAATATGAGCATACACACAAAAAACACAGTCACTGGCAGACACACTGAAACCAATCTGTGGCTGAAAGCAGGTGTGTGTGTTTTTCTCAGGGGGAACAATGCAGTGGCCCTCTCACTTTTATGTAGATGATGAAAGAACCATCACTCACACACACACACACACATATTTGCAGTCAATTAATGCACAGCAAAGGGGTGATTGTGATTCTGTGAGTTAATTAAGGTCAAGTTCAGCATGTTTTAGTACTTATTACTCGTATTTCTTATTCATCTACACCTGGTGAAATTCTATCAAGGCTCAATAAATGTGCGTGTGTTCATTAAATAGTTCCATCAATGCAATTTTGTGTTTCTATGTCCCCTGTGACTGTATTCATATTGAATGTGGATGTCTGATTGACTGGCCTTGTGCACGTGTCAGGCTCTCATCACAGTCATCTCACCAGTCATCCTTTTGAAGAATCTTCACACTTTACAAGATGTACAGTAGAGGCATCTGTTTCACTTCCCAGTACAACTCGACTCTGGTCTTGGGAGGTTATTTCCTGTATTGATTTTAAAAGGAAACATCACAGCTGCAGCTCTTTCTTTTGAAACTGTTCCTGAACAAGTCTCTAGATTATAGTAATGACATTACTGAGTGTCTCAGAGAAAAGTGTACAAGGGAAGCCCTGCCTTTAGGTTGTGAGTGGAGCATCCTCCTGTGTTTCTCTCTGTGTCCTGAAAGATGTCCTTTCAGACATAAATCACACACCAAGCAGTGATGAATTCTGAAGAGTTCCCATGATCAAGGTTATTGTCCTCAAGTGTGTATGCAGCCTCAGACTGCGTCATCCTATAAGCTAAGCCATCTCTTGCCTTGGGACTTCACTAAATTAAAGGCATGCTGGCATCTCTTTCAAGACCTCAGATCTCTGTGAGTACCGCTGAGCAAACTTTCAGTGTCTGTACAGCTCCTCTGAATCTTAATTTTTTTCATGCTCATGTACACACTGCCATACAGCCCCTAACTTTATGTTTGTCTTTGAAGATACAGTTGTCAGAGGGCTCCCAAATGCCAGACAAGCAGAACAATAGAGTCTATGATTTGATCGATTTGACTGAGTGTGTAAGGGTAGAGGATGTTGTATGTTGTGCAGATCATAAAGCCCTTGAGGCAAATATGTGATTTTCTGATTGATTTATTTTGCTGCTTTACATCTAAAAGGATGGATAGTTACGGTACTGAATGGATGGTTGGTTTCCTAACCATATATGTGGTCTTCTTTTAACCTTAACCATGTAGTTTTAGTTGTCTTAGTGTCTCCAATCCTTTTCCACAGAAGTGACACCTCAGAAATTAGATGTGTCAAAAAGAATGACAGAATCGGTCATTTCAGCAACCACCCAAAGACCTCACAAACCCCTCTGGGAGCCATAGTAATAACGACGAGAGCAGAGGAGGAAGTCCGTGTAGCGGGGAGGTAGGGGTGGATGGGTTAGCGCAACATCAGAGTTTAACACTCAAGAGACTGCTGTATAAGTCTGAACACGGTCTTTCCCTAACCATAATATAGTACTTATTTTAACCCAAACCATGATCTTTCCCTGGAGCAAACCAAGTTGTTTTTTTGCCCAGACCTAACCAAACCTTAACCATAGCATAGTCACATCATATGACAGATTTATTTTGCAACAATGATATGTGACAGCTGTGGAAGGCAGGTATCACCCTGTCGATAAGGGCATCAGATCAGAAATATGGTTTCTATGTGTCATTCTGAAGGTCAAACAACATATTTTGTCATTTCATTCAGAGGACTTGTTGAAAATCCTTATTTAGGTCTTCTTGGATGGCACTGACGAAACATATATTTTGTGGTTTAGGTGTTGTTGCAGCACATGTAGCACATCTCATACAAAGACATTATAAATCCACTCACAGTCGTGGCACAAGCAAGAGACATGCATCAGCGCTCTACTGTATGTACTTACAAGATATTAAAAAGTTATAAAATACGGGGGGTTGACGGCAATGTAGCAACAATAATCTTGACAATTTAGTCATGTGTACTAAGAAAAATCATAAATCAAGAAAAAGATTAGATTTATTCCTACAGCCTAGGAAAACCAAATCAAATTATTACTATAATGCAATTGCATAAAAATTGATTTTGCAGGGGTGTGTCTGTGGTCTAGTGGTCTAAGGCATGTGCTATGTAACTACGCACTATATATCTTTGTTGCATGTCATCCTCCTCGCTCTCTCCCCACTGTTTCACGTCTGTCTCTCAACTATCAAATAAAGTCCAAAACAGAATTTAAAGAAAATGTTCCTTTTTTTTTAAAAAAAATATCCGATGCGTGTTACAAAAAAGTGCAAAGTGAAAGTATTTGTGGTTCCTGCCATCCTGAAATGAGGGATTCCTTTCTCAGCAGCACTCGTCATGTAAACACAGACACATATACATGGACACACACCTCCAAGCATGTAACAGAGACGAGAACACAGGTGCGAGATTGTAGGCTGTGATTACGGTTAGTAATGAACATATAAATCTGTGTATGTGTGTGTGTGTGTGTGTGTGTGTGTGTGTGTGTGTGTGTGTGTGTGTGTGTGTGTGTGTGTGCTTGCGTGTGTGTGAGAAATATGCGTTGCAGCTTGAGGGGGATGTTAGAATGTGTCTGTGTGTTTTCGGAGGACCCCCTCTGCGTTGCAACATGCTCTTGCACACTCTCTTATACTCCAGATGGTGTAGGTGACTCACACACACACACACACACACACACGTTCAGACTGCCAGACAGACATATAGTAAGCAGCAGAGATGTAAATGATTACAGATAGATGACAGGATTTGATTAATTACTCCTGATAGAGAGTGTGCGTTGACGTTCAGCAAAATGCATAATGATCCACATTATAGACAAAGACACACAAACGCAAACAGAACGTGTCTAATATTTGCATATAAGCAAATAGTGCATGAGTGGAAGAGTGAAGGGGGGAAGGGGGGAAGGGGGGTTATGAAACTGCTTCATTATGTCTTCAGAGCAATGGCTGGAAAGAAAGAGAGAAGGAAGGGGAAGAGGAGAAGAGAGGATTGATACCACTTTCATATTGGTCGGTTAAGTATGGAGCTCTAGCCAGGAGGCCATTAGCCTAGCTTAGCATACAACTGTGAAGTAGAGACAAACAGCTAGCCTGGTTTTTATGTTTTAAAATCACCTATTAAGTTTACTGATTTACACTTTAACGTAAAAATAAAAAACGTGGCATATAGCAACTTTATTTTTATTTTTTGAGGGGATTTTTGCCTTATAAGACAGCTGAAGATAGACATGGACAAACAGCAGTTTATTCACCCTGTATTTCTGTGCAGCATCTCCTTTGGTTGCCATGCAACCTCACTTTGACAACAAGACTCAGTGAAGTCACAGTTTGTCACATTTTTGTTTGTGTAATAAAATGTGTTAGCTTTGGAGCTTCAGAGGTGTCAGTAGACTTTTTTCTTATTTTTGGCTATTTGTTTCCCTCTGTTTTTAGTCTTTATGCTAAGCTAGGCTAATTGCTCCCTGGCTCCAGCGCTTTAACGCACAGACGTGAGAGTGGTACGGTGGAATTATTAATTTACACTTAAGAAACATGTGCCCAAAAGAAAAGGTATTATTTCCTTTCAGATTTCTTACAATAAAGAGTCTCATTTCATCATTTCTGTTGAAATTTGACTCTTACTATACTTATTCCTGAATAAAGGTTTCTAAAAATGTTAGCTGAGCAAGGCAACTGTGCCAATCGGAGTTGATGTATTTTTATTATGTGTTAAGGAAATAAAATGTTTCATTGCACATCCTACTGATGGATGTCTAGGCATATTTCTACTGTACTAACAAACACTAGCATAGCAACAGGGGATAAATGAGCATCAAATGTGGAAACTTCTTCCCTTCGGTGTGCCCTGTGAAAGCAACCAACTTAGACTGAAAATGTCAAGATTTCCCTTTAACAAGGCAGATGCGATCAAATTGTACACGTCCTGTTCAGCAGACCAGGCATTTGGGATTTCTGAGGATTATAGGAAAGGTCTACTGTGCAAAGCAGGAACTCTAATCACGTTGCTTCAAAAACTTCAAATACAACTCTCCACAATGCATTTCTCTGAAAATCCAACAAATGTGCACAAAGAAAGAATTTTCGGTGACCTCTATTTGTTGGAGTGAGTGAGTAAATGGGTCCCTTAAGGCAGAGCTATGTGACCATGGAGACAATGGGGTATTTTACTACTCCCTCCAGCCATTTAGACGGCTATTTCTAAAGCAGTGGCAGCCACTTTAGCCGGGGTCCCACATGGTGCTGTGGGCGGATATGGATAGACAGGGCAATTACGCTGGATTTTTCATACACACACTTACACACATACATATACTTACATGCACTTCTAATAGCGCTGTGATTTCAAGCACCTTGGGAGGTGACCATGAGCACACCGCTGCCCTTTGTCTCGGCTATCCTGTGTCATCTAACACGGTTATCTATGGCAACATAAACAGCAGTGATTAACATATATTATCAATTAACATATACCAAAAAAATGTGTCTGTCTCCGTCTCTCTCTTTGTCTCTCTCCCTCTCTGCCTGTTTTTTCTTTAATCATTTAAGAATATAAGACGGCAGCATCAAACCCACCTCCTTAGCAGCTCAACACCTCCTCAGGAATATACAGTTTAATCTGCAAGTTCATAAATCCTCATTCTGCTTCCCTGGGTCATAGGAAGAAAATCTGAGATTGAGTGGTATGCCACTTAAAAATTGTGGCTAAAGATAGTTCTGTAGCTGGCAGGACCTTTCTCGGTGTGTATCTGTGGGTGGTTTAGAAGCTCCTCTGAACCCCTGCTGTTATTCTGTAAAGAACCGAGCAGCCTGAAGCCCGATAATGACTCCACTGAATAGCTGCATGATTATACCTCTTTCTGTAAAATGTTTGTCTTTTCCCCCTTTTCTGCATTTTTGTCTGCATCTCCCCTCTTTGTCTGTTTTGTTCTTTCAGCATGTATTCTTATAATTTTCTCTCTATATATCTATCCATCCATCTATCTATCTATCTATCTATCTATCTATCTATCTATCTATCTATCTATCTATCTATCTATCTATCTATCTATCTATCTATCTATCTATCAGAAGTGTCCTGACTTTGTGCAAGAGCCACAAAAGTTATATGAGGATCACCTTTTCTATTTATGTCATTTTTTGTGTGCGTAAAACGACTGCAACGCCATAAATGTCTATTGAAAGAATTGTCTGAAAGTGTGCATTGTTATCCCCAATTGAACAGCAATAACAAATTTTGCCGAGACTTGTTCCTCCCTTTTAAACCCCCCCGACGGTAGATGGCGCTGATGAGCGCCACTGAACCCTATGCGCTGCACCCATATATGCTGCACCACGTTCTATATATACAGTCTATGGCACCCCGAAGTTAGCGACAGAAGAAGAGATACCGAGAAAGACAGCGGGAGAAACTACCTCGAGAAGTCTGATCTGAGCTGAGACTAGGTATGTAACAATGAAATGTCGTCCTATTGAGTACTCACTCTCTTAAACTTTAAATCTTGAACATGATTTAGTGTGGTGAAAGCTGTCATAACAAGCAGCAGGAGAGACGTTTTTGGCTGAACATAAATCATGAAGTGCTCTTAAGAATACAATTATTCACAACGTAGGTTAGGTTTCAGTTAAGAATTAGTTTAATACCATTCTAATCAAAATATCAATCAACCTACAGGTACCTAGGTCAAATCTTAAACACTGGTCTATGAATAAGGCTTTATTGTGATACAGGCAGTCATTTAGGCAACAATAGTTTTCTGGTTGAATGTTCAGCTCAAGTCTAGAAGGCCCTACAAGTCATGATGCCGAACATGAATCAGAATAAGTTCAGGTATTGCACATCTTTAGCAGACCACCCAAAAATACATTAGAATGCAGGACATCACATCTACTTAATCCAAAATTTCCTGGGGGTGGACCTTCAGCTATGTCTGCTTCTCAGAATGTAACCAATATTGTCCATCTCCAGTAGGCTGCCCCTATCAACAGCTTTGGGCCTCCCCACAAACCACCAGAATGCAGGGTACAACATGGGTACAACATGAAATGAATTCCAATTCTCTGATATCTGAGCCACCAACTTGTGTGGCTGCGTGCGCGGCATCATTTTGGTCACCCCCGACAAAATCTCACTCCAAGGTTTTTTGGATAGTTGGGAGGTATGCATTGCGGTGGCAGATCACAGAACAATCATACGTTGTTTTGGAATACGATTGTTGTTCAGTTTGAGACCACTGTGTGTTCAAGTTTGTAGATTCAATTCTATTCTATTTTCTAATTGACCTTGCTTTGGAATATAAGAAAATGACATATCCTTTGTGAGACGACCTTGTATGTGTGTGTGTGTGTGTGTGTGATTGCTGCATCAGTGCGTGCTGTAACTAATGCATGCTGCTGCACTCTGTTAAACCCCTCACCTGGTGTGGCCTCCATCGTCCCTCCTCCAGTGTCTTCAGTAACCTTCTATTGTCTCTCTCTGCATTTTCTATCATCTGCTGCCTGCTCCTGTACACACCACTGGCACCGACACACAGGTACCTACACACCACCTACACACACAAAGAACAGTCACAGGCTCCTGTTCACTGCACTCACACACACATACGCATCCTGTCCTCTAACACACACACACACACACACACACACACACACTCATAATGCATTCTATGGCATTATTATAACTAATGCTAATCTTACAGCATCGCATTATTAGCTGTTAATGTATTCTGGGACACTATTAGCTGCTAACACTAATGCTAGGGCACTATTAATGCTTAATGCTAATGCAGTAACAGTGAGAGTCCTGAGCCAGCCCGCCCATCCAGGATTATGTGAAGCTTTATAATCCCTTGTTAGCTAGCAGCGGAGGCATACATCACACCTCCAAGCTAATCTGAGTGCTGTGTGACAGCTATACACCTCGCCTTGTCCTCATCTACTCCCATAATCTACTCCTTCTGGGATAGTCTCTCTATGATGACATGTACACACTATAGTTGTTGTCAGGATGAGCTCCCTTCAGTCTAAAGCAAACTACAGAATTACAGTACGAACTGTCAAGTGTATAAATTGGCATTAGCCATTTTCTGCTTGCCAAAGGGGGTCAAAAGCCATTATGGGAACAATATCCATTTGATGTTAAATCGAATAGCAGTCAGAGTTTCTGTAGTGGTTAAATGCCTCTAGAAAATGGAAGTTTGGACTCAGTGGATGGACAGCTATTTCCTCCTTTCCTTTCTCAGTTGCTGCCGTTAAAGTCTCCCTTTCTAAGAGAAATAAGTGCTTTGGTTAAGATACATGCTGATGTAGATAGACAAAACAGGGCTCAAGGCGCAAGTTCAACCTTACTCAGGTCAAGCCATTATTTCTAATGGTTGCACTCTCTCTCTCTCTAACAGCCACGCTATCTGTAGCAGCATGTACTCTGCCAGATTTTGCAACCAAAGTTAAACTAAATTGAACTCTGATCCCAAATACGCATTGGGAGAATATGTACACCAATGGCTTTCTGGCATTTATGTGAAGCGGAAGTTATAATGCTATTCATTTTACTATAAAAAAAATTATTGAAAAGTTAATTTTGTGCATCTCTGAAATCTCAAGAATGACAGAAAATGTCAGAAAGGACAAACAAAGATGCAAAGATAGAAAGTTAATCGTGTGGTTATCTACACTGACATAAGACTACTTTCAGACCAACGTCACACTACATGTCCCTCACATAGATTTTAGTGTGTTGGCACAACTAAGGACTATAAAGCAGAATTGTCCAGCAAAAAAGTTTAACCTGGTTCAACTTTGGCAACAACACAATATGGTGTCATCTGTCAATGCACTGCAATGGCCAGTCAAATCCAAGCAAGCACACTTTTATGGTAGATTACCTTGTAAAGTGAATTTCAGTGTGGAAATTCTTCAGTTTACCTTCAGATATCCAGGAGGATACAATTATTGTTGATGTGATCAATTTCCAGGTTTATAAACTCTGTTCTTAAATTATTATAAACTACTGTGAAGTCTCTGATTGGGCTTCAGACTCACTGATCTATTAGTCCCCTGATTGTATGTTGTGTACCACACCCCCACCATCACTGGTTACGGTGTGATTGCCCATGCAGTGAGGCTCGGTTGGTTGGTTGTGTGTGAGGAGGAAAATTGCTGTCTACAAAGGAAATTGCCTTTTGAAAAAGTTTACAAAGAGAACTTTGCACAGCTTCAGTTTTACCAATTCTGGCAAAATTCAACAACCACTGTTCTGTCATACATTTCTCTTGCATGAGTGCAGCAAAGATGTAGTATAAAGATCCATCAATCCATTCTCCTTACCCACATATCCTGCTCAGGAGCATAGGGGTCTGGATCCTATCCAAGCATGCATGGAGGAAGATGCAGGATACACTCTGAACAGGTCACTAGTCTACTAGAGTCTATCATGTGGATTTACGTCTGGCAACTGGAGATTAAAACAAAAGTCCAGTCCAAACTAAAGCAGAGATTAAGTTGAATATTTGCCCTATGTTTGTTCAAACACGGCTTCTTTTTAAAAATCTTTTCTAATCTTACTCGCTGAGTTGACCTTGCTGTATTGTTACTGCTATATTAAAGTTGCTGTCTTACTCTTAACACTGGCAGGCAAACAGATAGACAATGTATCCCGATAGCCAGACGTTCAGGTAGGCAACATACATACTTAGTAATGCCCTTTTCTCTTCTGGTTATCACCACGATAAGAAAAAAGCGGATGGAAAGCTGAGAGGCATGATAGGAGAGGAGGAAGAAGGGGACGAGGGGACAGCAGAGAGGAGGGATGGGGGGGTAAAGAGAGGCAGCGGAGGGGAGAGAAGAGAGGTGAAAGAGGGGCGATAGGGATGAGAGGAGGAGCAGGAGGCAAAAAGGGGGAGGGGGGCACCAGAGAGGAGTGGGGAGATAATGTACTGTAGGCTGATTAATGTCAAAGGCGCTGAGTCCTGAATACTTATGAAGCAGATGTCAATGGAGCTTTACCCCGCAAGGTTACACAGAGGGAGGGGGTGAGATGGGAAGAGAGAGGGGGGTCAGAATCAGAGGCGGTAGAAAGGGATGAGGAAATTAAGGTGAGAATGAAACAGAGGAAAGAGTTGAATGAGTAAAAAAAGAGAAACAAACAAAGCAGGGATTGTGACAAGCAGGGAGGTGATAGAGGCCATGTCCACAATTTGAAAATGCCACTCCAAAGTTTTCCATCTGCATCAGTTTGTCATCAACAATGAAACTCCAAAAACACTCTTTTGGGGTATGTCCACGCCTCTTGAGCTTGCAACCGTATGCCATTTTGAATGCAAACAGCTTTCTGCAGTTTTTAAAGCTTTGTTTGTTATTTACAGAGCGCACATGAAGAGCAGACTGTACCGCAGAGCCATTTTGGATGTGTCATGGATCACATGACAATCAGACACCTGAGATCAAACAACACTCATACATCAGCATTTTTGAAAAGCTCTGTGTCCCCCGTCCACATTAAAAGGCAAATCCAGAGTTCTCAGATGTATTCACTTTGAGCAAGGTTTTTTGAAATGATTTGTGTTTGTTGGATGGGATGCCAAAAAAGAAAAGGAGACAAAATTATTCATTGAGGACATGAGGCAGAGAAAGCAAGTGGTCCAGACAGTGAAGATGGTGCATGCGTGTGTGTGTGTGTGTGTGTGTGTGTGTGTGTGTGTGTGTGTGTGTGTGTGTGTGTGTGTGTGTGTGTTTGTTTGTTCAAATACAAAAAACCTGTGGACTGAATCAGCAAAGCCTGTATGCCTAAAAAAGCTACCACATCTGACTGAACACCACAAGGTGAACATTCATCTTAAGCGAATGGATTCAACAACCAAAAGGGCAACACATCGTGCAGCTGTAGTGCATAATGTATTCTGCGTTTAAAAAACTGTCACATACAAACAAACAAAGGCCGAGCTACACTCCTGATCCCGCTGATGTGCCCCTGTGGGCCCAGACCCCTCCCTCTCTCCCTGTCACTACTTGTAGACAACAATGGACCTTACACCCTGTTTGTTATTGATGACAGAGCAGCAACCTTTCACCTCTGACCTCAAGGAGCAGCCTTGACCTCAGGTTTGACCTCTTGGGACAGACGTAATGATACTGGGATACATCTAACGACCCCTGGGCAGGAGAAAGGTCATTGATGAAAGGTCAAGAGCAGATGTCCCACAGCCACGGTGACCTCAGGAAGGGACTGGACCTGCTGATTAACTGAGCCGACAGTCAATTGAGGGAAGAGAAATGGTGCAGGGGAGGAAAAGCTGGGCGTCTGTTATCAAAGATTACAGGTTAGCGCTCCTCAGAGATAATTCAAAGGACACTTTTTGTTTAAAACATAAGTCTGAAATTAGAGGAGGATGGAAAGAGGGAGGGAAAGAAGGAAAGATAAACAGAGGGATGAGGAGCAGCAAGGGTGGGATCAATTTATTATTTTCACCTTTTATTTGTTTGTTGACAATAGAGACAAACAGGAGACATGAGAAGAGAGTGAGGGCTCAGGGTGCATGGATCGACACTTTTAAGTATGGATACAACCACGCCTTGTTTTGAGTATCAATACTAGCATCAATACGTTCTGGGCAACACTCTTCAGACACAGTGAACATTTGTCATTTGCTGTTGAAATTGCCCTGTGTTTGACATCCATGTGAGAAGGTCATTGACGGTAATAGAAATGTTTTGTCAAGTCGCCTATTAATGATACATTCAGCTAGAAATCATGATGCTTTGCTCTCCCTTATGGTGATACAGTAGTTACTTTTAATAAGAAAAAAGTATTTTGTGAGGAAGATAGAAATATTTTTTCAGGTAAGTGTTTTCAATAATTGGTTTCCCTCTCTTTTTAAAAAATAGTGGGGGGCTTTTATTGCCTTTAATTGATAGAGATAGCTGAAGATAGACATGGCATGACGCACAACAAAGGGCCACAGGTCGTGTCTGAGCCGTACACATGGCCGCTGCAGCAAATACTCGGCCTTGGTACATCGGGTGCGAGCTCCACCACGTGAGGTACCAGGGCACCCCTAGATTTGTTTCTCTTTCTATTACTGTGCATACCATTTTTGGGGTCATTTTTGAGAAGATAGAATGAAAGTACGGTAGATACAGAGAGAGAGGGATAAGAAAATAACAGGTGTGTATGTTTAAAGCAAATATTTCCTAGGTAAAGTGTTTTCATTTGGGTTAATCTTAGACTTTTAATCACTTCACTATTATGAAGGCAGAGGAAAAAGTTGTTGGATGTAGATTTTGGGAGAAGAGGCCATGTAGAAAAGTATGATCCACTGCTGCTGTAAGTTTGCCAGCTTCCTGCTGTGGACCTTCGAGTAGGGCAGCTAATAGGTGCAGTGACAAAACGATGTATAAAGGTGTAAAACCTTCACACTTCTAAATGTAAGAACTCTAGTAAGTTTAAATTTGCTGCTACAGGTGTCACATTCTGGGGGTTCCTCCCATATTTGGCTAAATGCGGAGTTAAAATGTGGCTCTGCTGACATTACTATTCCTCTCTCATCTCCTTCTTCCTCTTCTCTTTCATATCTCTCCTCTACTGTCCTCTCCTCCAGTCCTCTAATCTCTCTCTCTATTAGTAGTCTATTTACAGCGTATTCAGTCTGGGGTCTGCCAACACTTACCGCTCTCCAGAGCTTTATCAAGCCACTGATAAACTCCATACACACACATTAACATACAGACACACATGCATGCACACGACTCTATGGGGTGATTTTATGGTGTGTGCGTGTGTGTTTCTGCACAGGACATTCACATATTTGGTAAAAAAGTAAATTTCCACAGGTATATAATGCACACAGCCTGAGTTTCTATGTGCTGTTGGTATGGATATGTTTGTAAACGTGTGTGTGTGTGTGTATATGTATCCGTTCTGCGTGTGTCCGTGCACATGTGTATATGTTATCAGCAGTGTCCCAGTGTGCTCGCCGAGGGCCAGTCTATTTAGTGTTCATAACAAAGCCTTTTACTGAGGCTCCAATCAGGATTAAACCCTTATCAGCACACACAGACCACAGGACACAGCCAGCGAGCATGTGTGTGTGGGTCTGTGTCTGTGTGTCTGTGTGTGTGTGTGTGTGTGTGTGTGTGTGTGTGAGTGAGACAGACAGACGGGTGGGGGGTAAAGGGGATTATTTGCACGTGCATGTATTGTATATTGGTTATGTGTACGTGTGTGTCTCTGTACATGCGTGTGCATATAATTTGACCGAGCTCATGAGCGTGTGTGTTTACGTGTGTATTTGTGTCTCACTGGGATTTAGTGTACGTCTGCAATTTTGTGTGTGTATGTGTGTGTGTGTGTGTGTGTGTGTGTGTGTGTGTGTCTGTATGTGTGTGTGTGTGTGTGTGTGTCTCTATATGGTCTCCGTATACGTATGTGCATCAGTGGTCTCAAGTGTTGCAGTAAATATGGAACTCTGAAAGCACATTAAATCCAGATTCAAAGCTGGCAAACCCCCTGTGGGTTAGATAATTATCATCACTGTGTGTCTGTCTGTGTGTGTCTGTGTGTCTGTGTGTCTGTGTGTCTGTGTGTTTGTGTGTGTGTGTGTGTGTGTGTGTGTGTGTGTGTGTGTGTGTGTGTGTGTGTGTGTGTGTGTGTGTGTGTGTGTGTGTGTGTGTGTGTGTGTGTGTGTCTGTATCTGTGTGTGTGTGTCTGTGTGTCTGTGTATCTTGCATCATGAGGTGAGAGAGACAAAGAGAGGTGTATAGACAATATGATAGTGTTGTAAAATACACACCGGGGAAAGAAAGAAAGAGAGAAAGAAAGAAAAAAGAAAGACCACAGAGAAGAAAAGAACAAGGAGGAAGAGGAGAGAAATCCACAATACAATAGTAAGAATTAATAATAAGTGTCAACTATTTCCAGACACTTTAAAAACAAACATGTAACAATTTCTGAAAATAAAAAAACTTTAACAGGAGCACAAACTCTTTTGAATTGTGTTCATAAACTACACTGCTTGCAACAGTTCTCCTGTACTGCTGAGCTACTCTGTATAAACATGAAAATACATATATGTAAAATATATGTATTTTCATGTTTATACAGACAAGACAACATAGAGACAATAAAGTTTTGTGCGTCTGCGCCTCTCATTGCCCATGGCTGCAGATCCAGAGAGGGATCTTGGCAGTACCATCATCGTTTTTCGTTTTTAGGTCAAAGCTCAAAGATCTGATCTGAGGTCTAGGATCCTATAAGAGTAACTATATATTGTAGCCCTTTATTATTATGATAACACTGCATCTAATTATGTAGATTCCACTCATTAATATGCATGAGCCCCACCGCCGCCAGGGAGGAGCCTGCAACAGACACAACAATGAGCCGGCAAAATTAGAGTAAACTGAATCTATGAATAAAAATTGGAGGCCACAGAGGATTATTTACACCCGTCTGCTTACTGTGCCTACTGTACAATGAAGGTACGCGACCCACTATTAAAAAAATTGAAAAGTGTTAAATCTCTGTTGCTCTTTCTTTAATGGATTTTTAGATCAATGTAAGTCAAACAACAGTAAATTGGTTAAGAACTGTAAATTCAACATATATTAATATTATATTTTGAAATTGTGGTTTTCATACATTTAATAGAAGAATTAAATGGATGAATTAAATTAAAATGAATTAATTACATCTGTGGAATCCACAGAGGATCATTTAAAACGGTCTGTCTACTCTGAATCCGCTGTATACTAAAAGTGCATTAACCTCTAATTAAAAAAGGAAAAAAATAAAAACATTATTTTGAAAGGATCCCTGAAGAAGACAAACGCTCAATCTAAAATCTTCCCCAAAGGCTCTGCTTTAAATAAGAGTATGTTTTCAGTGAACTTAACTGATTAAAGAAGCATTGCAATTCAGAAACATCTAAAAACAAAAACACAAGAAAGTGTCTCTTTTTCCTTCGCTCTGGTCCACTCAGTTGTTTCTTTTTTTAATCTATTGACACAGGAAGTTTGATCAGTTGCTTTTAATTTCAAGTCCCAATGATAATTATTCCCTGAGCTAAATAACTCATAAAAACTAAATAATATAATAGTATAATATGGTTTGTAAACACACAGTGCAAGCAAGATTAAAATATTTAATTTAGTAAAGAATACATTTTATACAATTGAACATTATTATATTCAATAGATCAATGATGAACTGAATCTGTCAGCATCTCAGTCTCAACAAGAACCATGTTTTCATGTTTTTTCTCTGCACATAAATACATCTGTACGATAAAGGCAGAAGCCTCCACTGGAAAACGATGATGAAGATTTAATATGACACTTTCTGTCTGCGTACTGTGCCTGAGATCCAGTAAAGGTACATCAAAACAGATTGAAAATTGGGTGGGCCATCACAGTGCATTTAGATATAGGAACAGAATTAGGCTGGCGTGAATCCATGAATAAATATCTGAGTCCTTAGAGGATCATTAACACCTGTCTGTCTGCTCATAACTACTACTGTATGCTAATGTGCTGTACATTTATGACCCGCTGGTAGCTTTTAAATGCAGAATAATGAAACTCAGGTGTATTGTGAAGAAGCACAGACCGGATCAAAAGTCTGAAGAATATTTCTTGTCACATTCAGTCGTAGCATGATGGCCAAAAATCACTATCACATTAAACATTGATGAAGTGAATCTATGAATAAATATATCTGCTTCTATCCAGAATAATGTTCACTTCTTCCTCTATGCTCACTGTTGCAGGCGTACAGTGAAGGTGCTGTGTATCCACATACTCATGTGAAAACGGTGCGATTCACAAAGTTGTGTTGAAAAACAACCTTACACACTCTGAGTGTGTCTGGGTAATGGATTACATGAATCACATTAAAAAAATAAAAGAAGTAACTATGATCAGAAATAATGGGGAAGTGGTTACATTGTTATGGATTACTTGATAACATTTTTAATGGCGTCTTTAAAATATGGTCATTTTAAGATAATTAATTATGCCAGTTTTCTTAATGGTGACCTAACTAATATTTGTTTTTGTTTTTTAATTTTTGGTAATTCTTGTTAATAATAACAAAAATTTGCCATGAAATTTTTATTCAGTAACTGACTACATTTCAAAATTATTTGACCCAACCTTGTCTTAACATAGAGGAGATATACGACCAGTTAGAGAAGAGAAGAGAAAAGAAGACAAAGAGAAGATTAAACTTTTATAATCTCCATGGAGAAACTGGGACATTGCAGCACCAATATTAACAAAACATATCACTCTAAAAAAAAAAAAAAAAAGAATATGAATATACACAAATATATCTCAGGGGCGTATTCAAATCACAATTAAATCACAACTAACATTTTCAACAGGAGATGTGTGGGTGACAAGTGTGAATCAAAAGTATGAAAGACTGAATTAACGATGCAGCAAACAAACAACATGTGTCAGATTATAAGCATTCTTCTGGGAGCTGTAGTTGTGAGGTGTGGGTGTGAAAGTCAAAGAGGTGGTTTTCCCCACCTCCCAGCCTGATTATTAGTTGTAAAGTTACGGTAATGATGAGTAACATAAAACATTCTCAGATGAGCCAAAGCAAACATCAAACACATCAAAACAGTTTAGGCATATTTTGCGCACACTGTCAGAGTTAAAATACGTCACAGTGTTCTCATTTTATTATTTTCCATGTTTTGCAGGACGTACAGATCCTTAATGAAACTGGGTCTTAAAATCAAAATGCGTGCTGTGATGTTCTTTCTCCTCTGAACGCCTTCTAACACTCAGAAAGTAGTCTGAACTGTTCGAGTGAGGAGACCCTATCAAGTTATCGGCGTCTGTGTGTGTGCGTGTGCTTGTTTGTTCTAATGAGCATCTGTCAGTACAGACCTGATAACCATGGTAACACCCGGGGTGATTTTCTGCCCATGTTCACAGGAGCTCTGAGGCTCTACAGCGAGGTCAACATCTGGGCTAAAAGAACAACTGTCACACTTTTATCACTGCTGTCATTAAAACGTTGTAACGGAGGTGTGCTGGTAGTACTGGCAGTGATGGGCAATATTTCTGATAAATGTATTTAAAATATGCATTTGAAATACAAAATAGCATTTTCTAATTTGTATATGATGGACTTGATAGAAATTCTTTAATATATTCTATAAAAATATTTTAGTGTTCTGTATTTTTGTATCTTAAAAACATTGAAAATACCCAAAACTGTCTGAGCGATAATGTCACGTACGCCAACTGACGCATTGGCAATTGTGCCCAGAAAAAGGCTTGTTAAAGAGGCATGAGAATGGATCATAAGGTGGGTGAAAAGTTATATTTCTATCAAGTAAAGCAAAACACTTTGTAACACTTGTATATTCAAGTGTTTTTTTTAGGCATCAGTTCATTTTATCAATTTAACACAATTGATTGTTTTATCTCCAAAAACTACACACAGTTTGTTAAGTACTAATATACATTTATAAATATGTATCATTATGTAACTGTTCCACTTTTCTGACCTCTGACCTGATTGGAGAGCATGACTGTACAGATTGGCAGGAATTTGTGCAGATGTTTGGCTAGCTGTATAAGTGTGTGGATTTGTTAGTCTTTATTTGGACACTTGTGTGACCAGCACCAGCCACTGCCCCTGGAGACAGTAATGGAAGCTATATGTTACTTGGTGCTTGTGCGTGAGTGTGTCCGGAGGAGGTAGGATAATGTGCGGTGGTTTTGTATGTGTTCATGTGTGTAAATGTGGTAGTTTGTGTTTCTATTGGTCCATTAAAGTGAACAACACAGGATCTGTGTCAGTTTGAAACATCGCAGGGGACAGAGTGTGTTATCCCGAGGCCCCAAAGGTGTGTGTGAGTTTGTGTGCGTGTGTGTGTGTGTGTGTGTGTGTGTGTGTATATGTGTGTGTGTAGTGCACAGAGGCGTGACTGAGCCAGAGGCAAAGGAAGGTCACCTCACGTGCACGGCTCAGTGGAACAGCGCCTGGCGACTGTGCGCGAGAAGCCAAGCACCAGCAGTCTCCCAAGGACAACAAAGTGCTTATCCAGGAGAAAAAAAAGGAGAAGGCTGTAGAGCTCTCTGATCACACACACGCACACACACACACACACACACACACACACACACACACACACACAACTCAGTATTCCGTATATAGGCTCAGTACATGGACATAAAAAGAAAAACAAGCCTCTTAACTCGTGCACTTGTTTGAATGTCCTTCTCCTTGTCTCATGATATCTATATCATTCTGTCTCTACCACTCATTTACATTGTGTCTGTCTTCATCTCACTATTTAGAAAACTAATATATCTGGGCTGTGTGTCCCTGCTGCAATGTCAACAACACAATTACTTTGTACATTTAATACAGGAAAAATTAACTTACATTCATTACCTACTATTCGAGGAATCTGTAGCAGGGGCCTTTTTCGCAAGAAGACATTTTGACGTGTAAGAAAAAGCACAGGTGTGACTAATAAAATTAATGATGTCTGAATTCCATTAAGTTGCTTCAGTTTCAGGGTCAAAGAACAAGCAGCGACAAAAGCCGACTGTTGCGTCGCCTCACTTCACCTGTGTCTTGGCCAAAAAGTGACACTAGATCACGTCGCACCCACTACAGCAAATGGCCAACTAGGACATATGTAAGTTCTGCACCTACACGAGAGGTGAAACTCTCCATTTAATAAAGAGCGCAGAAAGACCAAGGACTGCAGATACAGACAGAAGGATGTAGGTTTGCTTCTCTTGTTCAGACAGCAAAAACAGCTGGACGACCATGTTGTTGTTAAAACATCTGTGTGTTTGAATGATCAGATCAGAAAATGAGACTATCCTTTCGTGGGTACCCTCTTGACAAAGTCGTTCGCTGCTTTGTTCACTTTCTCTTCTCATGCACTGATTTGCTTAGGCTGAACAGCCAATCAGAGTGATTTATCTCACCAATGGCCTCTGCCGTCAATTAAACATGCTCAGTTGGCATGAAAAGCCGCAAGGGCCGACGAGTTCCAACAGCGTCAAACACACCACAAAAACTAGAGCTACAGATCCTCACAGACGACCCGACATTGGTCGATGGCCGACCGTTGGTCAGGTGTGTCAAGGCTTCTACTGGAATACTTGAATAGAGCCATTGTTTATGGTACTAGATACATCTGTGCTTTTCCTGCTGTATGTCAGAATTTCTGGTTTGTAAAAGGTCTGTTGGCTCAAGGCTGACATTTCTTAGCATGCAGTGTTTACCTTTATAAAAAATAATCTAATATAACTGAAATGGCCACATTTCTTGTAGCATTTGCAACTATTGAACACCCATTAATCTCAAACCAACACACACCTATATCTCCACAAATCAATAATGAAAAAAAGGCGAAATAACAAAAATAGAAACTGGGCATCCTGGTGGTCTTGTTGCTACACAACTGCAACATCCCCAGTTTGATTCCAGCTGAGGGACCTTTGTTGCTCGGCATCTCTTTCTCATCATGTTTTATGTCTCAACTCTCACTGTTAAAGATCCCCTCCAGACATCTAATGCAGCATATACAAATCGTCGGCTTGGTACCATAATGTGTGTATGATGTGTTTTTTCAGCTAAAAAAAGCATAATTTACACATTAAAACCCTTAAAAATGCATCTACTCCTTCAACCTCAATAAGAAATACAGAAACTATGAATATGCTAATTTTGTTCATTTCTAAAGTTTTCCTGCTGGACACAAGAAGTCCATTCTCAGTGTATGTGCACTGCCAACTTCAAGTTCCTGCATCACACTTGCAGATTTGCCTTTGCCTATCTTCTAAAAGCTTTTTTACAGCCTTGTATAAAGCCAGGAATACAAATCTTTTAGGAAAATAGCAAACTCTGTACTTTATTTACATTTTGTTGCCTTATTAAAATAACTACCATTTCTTAGCTTAATTTCTCCTTTTCAATAGTCAAATTAAACTTCCTGCGGGTTGCTACACTCCGCCAATTCTCAGAAAAAACTCACATGACCTCAGAGTTCTCCTGAGACTCTAAATATAACCGGTTACAATGGACAGGAGTTTCAGCCAGTGCTTACATTAGATTAAATAAAAAAAGGTGTAACTGTCTCACAATATATCTACAGCTTGTTAGTGTTGCCAGCTCGCACCGTAGTTTGTCATCAGTAAATTCAGTCATAATACCCATCATACAGGCTTTTAGTCAGGGACGCATTAAACATCTCGGCCTCCAAACTTTTTTTTTTTCAGTAAGTATAGGTGTCATATAACAACTTTCTATTTCCGTGCAGAACCTTGTTTTGTACAGTAAGTGGAGCTGTCCATTGCCTGCAACCCTCTTCACTCCTCTCCCTGCCATCGGTGGTTCAGCTGTTGTTTCTCATTATAAAAACCACCTTATTGTGTTTCTTATTATCCCAAGCTGCTCCAAGCAACCAGTATACTGTGTGTGTGTGTGTGTGTGTGTGTGTGTGTGTGTGTGTGTGTGTGTGTGTGTGTGTGTGTGTCTGGCTGTACAGTAGCTGCCAAATGGAGTCTTTATTTGCCTCCAACCTTCTCTCTCTTTCTACTCAGGTGTTTGTCTGTTCTGTCCCCTCATTATAAAATCCACTTTATACCCGTCTCCCCCTTCTCTTCCTCCCATCTCTTTCTTTCTCTCCCCCCCCTTCTCCTTCCCCTTTACTCTCAACCTCCTTTTCCTCATTACCCCTCCCTCGCCTCCCCTTCTCTTTACCTTTCTCTCACTCATTATCCAACAGCTTGAAGCAACCAGTCAGCCATATGTGAGTGAAAACTGTCACCTCACACTGTTAGCTTGTATTATATTGAGTCTGCTCTTTGCCTTAAACTTTGCCCTAAACCTTTGGCTATTTCTGGTCTTTTTAACAGTAAAACTAATTAACCGAGGAGCTTGCAGCCAGCATTCAGCCATATGTGAATCCATCTTGTAATTCTAGCTGGTTTTGAACTTGTGTTTGCCTTGAAATCTTTTCTATTGTGTTTTTTTCTCAGTATAACTAATTAGTGAAGGAGCTCACCATCAGCCATGTGTGAAGCTTGTTTGGTTGCTGGCCACAAGCTACCTCTCTCCCATCCTTCGTTAAGCGATGCATTCTGAATTGTGGATTTTTACATTTAATATTTTTTTATTTTAACTTTTCTTTAAGCTGCTATAATCAATATTATATATTAACAATGGATGAAATGATGACATGAAATGTGAACGGGGTCACACAGAGAATTTTTACTAGACTCTTTAGTTTCCCTCAGCTCTACTGAGCAATTTAGCATCTTTCGGTCGATTGTTTTGGTTTTACAGCCCATAGCCTTTGGTTCTCTCTGATAATATGTCAGTGTTGTGTTTACAGCTTGTTGTTCTGCCCCCTAGCGGCCAAAAAAAATAACAATACATGTCAGATATTAAACTATTTGTATGCTTCTTTATGTTGTGTGGGGTGGTGGTACAGTAAGTAATACCTTTTCTATAATTTCTGTTGTAGTTAGAAATTTAAACAGTTTTGTCCCATGGAGTTTAAATTATTTTTCCCAGCTGATGTGGACACACACTAACCCAAAGTGGTTGATGTGATTTTATGTTCCTCAAAACACCTTTGTGACGGCTCTCAACAAGTTATTTAGGAAGCGTAGAAGAAAAAAGAAAACAAATCATTGATTGTTTCTTTAACTTAGATTTGACAGTTTGTCCTCTGTCAGAGTCACTCAAGTGAAACTGTCGTTCAGTTCACTTTTACTCAGGTTAACAAGATGATTCTATTTCTTAAACAAGCAAGTCAGCAGTCTTTGTAAAAGTCCTCTCCACAACGATGACAACGCTATAATTCACTTCCTGTGTCCCAGAGGGTCGAGCGTGACTCGATCCAATCAGAAACCATGCCAATTAGACGCCTCAACTGGCACTTAATTACCACTCTGAAGAGGCTGATGGGCCATTAATTAGCAGGACATTAACGGGACTGATTGTTCATTAACAGCAGAGCATATTAAAGGAGATAAGACCCAATTGTAATGGACTCTGGTGGAGGAGAGAAAGGCTGAGGCTATCTCCAATAGAATTAGATGGCCTGCTACAGCAGTCAAGTCTGGGATAATAATGTTAACCATGGTCATTAAAGGGTAATACTGCTTTTTTTTTTATGTTGAAGTATGGGTATGTCACTCATATGGCCATGGTCTGTATTAGTGCAGACTCCCTCATAGAAACCATCCTCGACAAGCACATGCAGAGTGCTGAAGGTAAGCAGCAACCTCCGTGGCTGGCAAATTAAGCCAATATGGAAGCAACAAAAACTGCAGTTCCTTGAACGGCCACTTGAGACTGGCTACAGTAGTGAGTCAATCTCCCTAAGGTCCTATACTAAAATGCCCAACTTTACAGCAGAAATAGCTCATTTAAATTATATCAAGCCTTACAGTTATGGCATGGCCACTTTCAGTGACAGGTGGGTCAGGCCAGAATTAAGCTTCATGCAGCTCCACCCACGCTTTATATCTTTGACCATTTTTGCATTAGCTGGGACCTGCAGAGTCAGGACTTCCAAGATGGCAGGACCAAGAACCAACCACGCAGAGCTTCCCAACGGCTCTTCAGAAACCTGGGTGACATTACAGAGACTATGTCAATTTGCAGTCTGTGGTTGAAAGTAGCTAATTACTGTACTTTTGATGTGAGTCACCCACTGCAATAAAAATTCTCAAGTCATTTTAGTCCTTCTTTTTTTTTGAAACAGGTTTTTAAAAATCTGCCAAAGCAAGAGAAATATTTCTGTAGCGGCGCCCCGGTAGCAGTTATGGGTTCAGTGCCTTGGACCCGCCATGATCTTGTTCCCAGACCAAGCCCCTACAGATTACGCTTCTGGCCCCAAAATTTGTTCAGTCTGCTAATAAGTGTTATTAGTGCTGTTATACTCATCCGCATAGTTTATACAGTCAACATACAAGTGTTAAGGTTTGGAAACGTCACACTCTAATCACTCGGGGGCGTGATGCAGGCGAGATTGAAGCTTTGGCCTTCCTGATCTATCTTGGCCTGGTCTCTGTCAGTCTGCTGTAGAGGCTCCCTGGGGAAGGAATGTTCTAACATCTCTGACTCTTCATTTCACGCTTCATTTACCATCACACTCTCCCAAAACACTAACTGTGCATCTGAATGTGTGTGTGTGTGTGTGTGTGTGTGTGTGTGTGTGTGTGTGTGTGTGTGTGTGTGTGTGTGTGTGTTTGTGTGAGCTCAGGGTCGTTCTTTTTCTCCATATACATACTCCTTGTCTCACTCTTTCTTTTACACAAGCAAACACGTACACAAACACAAAGTATGCACAAAGACACACACATACTTAAAAGGTAAATGATAGTGAATGGGAGACCAGCTTACATCTACTGGAGTCAATAGGTGCGGTATTGTTCTCCAAGGGCAAGCAGAGCACAAGGCAGAATGGACCAGAGCTCTTATGCACAGTGATATGGATGGATGAAAGGTTTTGAGACACACACACACACACACACACACACACACATACACACCCACATACTCACACTAAGCCTGTAACTGTTGTTTTACTTCAAAAGTCAATGCAATTACCTCTTTACTCTCTCTGCGGTGTATCCAATGTATGAATATGGCTAGGAGACATGCAGTAAATGTGTGTGTGAGAGAGAAGGGGGAGTAGTTATTGGAGACACTAGCTCATAAAGCCCCTCAATATCAATATAAACTTCCTCTACAGCTACAGGGTAGAGGATTTCACGGCAAGTGCTTTTTATTGTCATTTTGCAAAAATGCTTTTATTTTTGCAATATGAAATATATATCTGTTGTGATACTCCTGTTTATGTTTTAATGTATGGATTCACGTAAACTATAATGGCCTCAAAATCAGCATTATATGCTCCCTGTGGAAACAGAACATTTACAAGTTCATTCAAAGTCATCCAAGATTATTTTTCCAGCCAGCAGTTGAAATTCACACAACAACCCTCAGACAGTAAATTGGCTTTTGGAGCTGAGCTGGTGATAAAATATCAGGTCTGAGACACAGGTTCAAAGACACACACTTGCACACACACACCCTTAAGCACAGTAAAGCATTGAGTTGCATCACCAGGCGCAGTGTGAATGGATGGGCGTTATCATTACACACACACACACACACACACACACACAAACACACCACGGTAGGTAGGTATGAATAGATGGTCTGTCTTGGATTGGTGAGATTGGTTCCATCTGTTGTGGAGAGGGTTGCAGGGTCACATCCCTCCTATTACCTCTCTCTCCGTCCAATGACACTTCATTCACCTGAATGTAGGTCTGGCAGCACGCGATGGATGGAGCTAATCTGTGCAACAGAGAGAGGCAAGTAAAAACAGATAGATAGACATTCATAAACTCAGCAGTTTAATGTTGCCTCGCTACTGGAGATGTAGCTGCTATTTTTTATACAACTGGTAACACACATTTCTCTGTATACCGACTTTACTTTTTCTGTTTGTTCTCTTTAAGAACAATTAATCTGTAATCTGACACTGTCAACATTTATCTCCCAACAATGACAAAACACTAACATAGAGTAATTCCAATAATGCAATAAAAAACAATTTTTATTCACTCTACCTACTTGTATAGGATAGCTATAGATATAGAAATACAACAGTGCTAGTCAACCATGTCTTCTGCGTTGGGCACACATTCTCATCCACATCACACTTTCTATCCTCTCCTGCAACAAACTTGAGTCTCTGCATGCCTGATCCATCCCTGGCCATCTTCTGCTTCTGGCCAGCTACATCCAGACATCCAGCATTCATTAAATCCAAGGACATCTGATCATGTGGCTGATGACCATAACTATCCAGAATGGGGTTGAGGAATGGAGAAAAAGGAAAAGTGACACCATTCTTAAATGGGTTGTAAACCACTCTGTGAGTGGTGGAGTATGGTAAGACTACATGTGGCTTCATGTGGTTTCAGAAATACAATATGAATGTACCAGAAACCCCTGGACCTCAAACAAGCTTAGCTGGAAGTCAACAGATAATGTAATAGCCAGAGTCTGTTATTTTCTACAGGCAACAGTCACAGCAGGCGATGTCTACACGTACAAACAGGCCTGAAGCAGTATCTCCACTTCTGCTCTCTACAGAAACAGAGCATGTGTGTGAGTGCTGAGCAAAGGGAGAAGGCGAGAGATGACACAAACACACAAGGGAAGAGACAGATGGACTGACAGAAGTCTTATCAATCAAAGACCAAAGCAGAGTGCTAATCCTCCAGCAGAGAGAGAAGAGGAATCTAGGTGAGGAAAGAGAGGACAGGAAAGGTGAGGAGGTGAGATAGGAGCGGACAGGAAAACGGAGAGAAGCGGGAGGACGGAAAGGAGAGGGTGAACGTGGCCCATTGAAGGACAATCATTGTCTATCAACATGAAGAATTACCTTTCTCTCTGTCCCTTATGTCTACACGTGAGTGCACATACACACACAGAGGAACAAGTTGACCTGTGGGGGAACATTGATGGAATCTTCAGTGGGATTAACAGGGATTTAGCCCAGTGTAATGATATCTGAATGAGTTGATTAGCTATCTGATGACACTTTACTGTTTGACCTCTACAGCCCAATAACAACTGGTAACATCATCACATTCACTTGGGCTGCATTCAAACCGGGAGAGAAAAAACAAAACAAATATGAGACTCCTTGAGGCGGCGATCTGCGTCTTTTCTCTGCTAAATGAACCATGAAACTGTGTCACTATGTGGGCAGCCGTGGCACGATCAGTTATGGTTAAACATCAGTTTTCATGTGGTTTGTCCCTATAAGACAGGGACGAAGCGCACAAGCAGTGACAAAGTACAACCGTGAAGGTGGTGAAGGGCAAAGGCTTCGCAAGAAGACAAAAGCACAAGAACAAGACAGACAGCTACACAGACATGAAGACATTGTAAGGACGTTGAAGGAAAAATGAGAAGAGAAGTTTAAGGCGAAATAGCTTCCTAAGAATCACTGGTGCTTGGCCTCATAATACAGCACAAGGAAGGGGGAAAGCAACAGTTTGACATTTGGGGAAATACCCTTATTGACTTTCCTGCCAAGAGTTAGATCAGAAGATTGATACCACTTTCTTATCTGTACGGTAGATATTAAGCTAGAGTCAGCAGTTGGTCAGTTTAACTTACCAAGACTGAAACAGAGGGTACCAGCTAACCTGACTCTGTCCAAAGGCAACCAAAACCCACTGACCATACCAACACCTATAAAGCTCACATATTAACACATTACACCTTTTTTTAATCAGTACAAAGTGAAAAAGTTGGTGGTGGTTATGTTTTATGTACCAGGCTGTTTCATTCAATAACTTTCTAGAGTCTCTGCTGGTTGCCTGGCAACTTCACGGTGATGGCAAGAAATAAGCACATTTTCTAAAATGACAAACTATTCATTTAATGGAAAAAGGAAATTCTTTCTTCAAGCAATAATCAAAAAAACAATTGGCTAGAATGGCTATCCACTGAATGCTAGACATTTTGAGTAAATCGTCAAGTTTAAAGCCAAGTAAAATAAACAGACCTGAACATAAAATACACAAAAACTAAATTAAAAACATAAAATATATGATAAGTGAGTACAAAATACACTACCTACTATACAAAATACAATGTATAATAACCAAATTATAATACCTTGTACATAACGCCATCACCATCAGCCATCAGTGGTTAAAACACAATCCCCTAAACTCGTTATCAGATTAAGGAAATGTTCGTCCTGTTAGACCATTTTTTAGTCTAAAACTCTACCCAGGGCAGAGAAGACAAAATATTGCATTTACAGGTATAGTTTACCGGTCACACGTTTCCTGGCGTGTGCTGAATACCAGTTGCTCCACTGTGGTTAAAAACATGGAGTGGCAGTGTGGGAAGAGTCTGTCTGGAGTCTCTAGGCAGTAGGCAGTTGTTCAGAATTTGATTTAGATTTCAGTTGCACTTCTCCCATCTCTAACACAGAGGTTATGTTAGGACTGTGGAGAATTTGAGAGCATTTGGAGCTCTGCCCTTTTTCACATCTACCTGCACACTGCCATTTACTTCAAATAGTGAATGTGACTTGTGTGACACGAGGAGCTTTTTTCTCTGCTTTAGTTCTCCTAGATGTCTTTGCCTGGATATCAGCTTCTGTGAACTTGGTCCTTCTTTGCATGCAGCCATTGGGAAGATCACACGTACAAAATCTGATCATTCTAAGTGTGTCTGAAGCAAGCTGCAACCTCTGTGGCTTGACTTGAGGCTGGTTACAGAAGTGATCAATCTCCATAAGACCCCATATTAAAATGCCCAACTTTAAAGCATAAATAAACATGTTTACAGCTGCTACAAAAACTGGTGCTGGTCTCCATAGCTAATTTCCCTGTCCATGGCAACTTTATGGGGGGTCAGTTTTTATAGAACTCACACCAGGCTAGTAAAGGGGACCTGCGTCTATTTGTGACCCTGCTTTTTATGGCATATGAAGGCTTAAAGTTATGCTTAATTAAGGGCATGGCAGCTTTGAGTGACAGGTGGGTGTCGTCACAGGCGGCTGTTTTCAGTAACCAGGCTTCATTCAGCTTGCCTCAGCTCTACCCACCTTGGCCCAATTTTGGATTAGAGTCAGTACTTCCAAGATGGCGACGGCCATAGCTGACCACACTGAGCTTCACAGAGGCTCTTCAGAAACTTATGGTTTGCTGCAGAACTGAAGTCTCCCATAAACATTGTGCTTCAGACTCTGATCATATATGGTGCAGTAACATCTAACAAACTTAGACTGTTGTGTCTTTGTTAGCAGGGAGTAAAGAAGTTCACTATGCTACTTCTGCTGTTCCAATAGGTCAAAAACATAAATATGAAAGTTCCCCTGCTGGCTCAGCAGGCACTGGAGCTGGTCTATCGATCAGCTCACCAGAGCCGCTGGTGCAGTACATTTCTCTGACTTGACATTTGAGGATAGTTCTCATGAATTTTTCTCATATATTTTATTAAGTCAGACATGAGTGATGCAATATGGTTTCGATCAACGGCTTTCCTCAACTTGTTTTTAAAGGATTTTGCTTATGTCCATACAGTCGTGACAGCGATGATGGCACACTGAGCCATGTTGGACAACAAAGTCATGGATCTGATCTGGTCATTTACCAATAGCTTCAGCAAAATCAAATGTGCTCATTTGTCCACCAAATATCTCTGCACAAGCAAAATGTATGAAATGATGACGCGTTTGTTGCTGTATGTATATAGTCAGAAGGTCCGATGACACCAGTAAAAAGCAGTCCTGGAAAAACTCCATGTCCTGGGAAGTGAAAGAAACTATATAATTATGTCTGTAGCCATTATGCAGCACAGATGCCATCTCCATCATCACTAAAATGTGACAGTGACAAAAACCCGCAGGCAGACAGGACCTAAATGAGCACCAAGATGACATTAGTTCACAGAGTGCATCTCCCCAGGGTCAGAAAAACTTGCTTGCAGAAGTTCAGCAAAGTATACATTGGAAAACAAACTCGACAGGAGTGACTTGTTGATTTCAGCTCAATTGGTGTGTGCGTTCTCTGACAACACATATCCTGTGAAATGCAGCAGGTGCCAAACTCTACGTCAAAGAAAGATGAGCCGTTTTATGCACATCACAATCAATTCCTTAATCACAATCAGTTTCTTAATGAAGGTTATTATATGATTGAACTGTAGTCCTAAATTGCTTACATCAATTTCCGTGCTCAGGCTAAAATTAGTAATCAGCCTGTTTAAATCAGTGTGCTCCTGTTTTTATTATAGGATGTATTTGACACTTTTATGAAGGTGTGTTTGTCAGCTAAACTTTAACAGCAGTAGCTATAATATTTATCTCTTAAAAGGTGTCACTTCTTTTAATGATATTGTTATTTAGCCTGTTCACTTCATTTAATACATCCTTTCACTAGTATTTATTATTCGCCTGCTGATGTGTGGAAACGCAGTGTTCAGTTCTCCTTCATCAGAACAAGTGGATAGATTCCAGACGTTGCTCGGAGATGGACACACTCATTCAACTTGACTGACTTAGCTCACTGTGGGACTGAGACGCCAAACACACTCAGCCAGGTTGTATGGAGAATGAGCAGAGCGCTGGCACACCCAGGTGGTGACAAAGTGTGACTGCAGAGACAGGTGTATCTACAGGATGTGTGGGCTACATAATGAGTTTGGAGTAGGTAGACTCAGTTAAGCAGACACTCATAAAGTATGTATAAAACAGGTTTATATCGCTACACTGTTGAGGACTTTTATTAATTATGATACATTCTTACACAGCCTTACACAGCCATATAAACACAAACAGATAAACTGATTCACTGTAGGTTTTCTTTAGTGGACAAAGGTGGCAAAGATGCCACAAAACGTAAAAGCACACACACACACACACACACACACACACACACACACACTTGCAGACACACACAGACACACTCTGGTGGGTCGTGTGCTTGGGTAGCAGAAAGCCCTGGCACCGTTCATTAATCACTATGTTGAGGTTTTGATGCCACAGCAGGAATGGAAATGCTAGTCTGACTCTCATAGATATACTATACTGCCTCCATCAGCTTCCCTAAAGTCCAGGGTTGGGAGAAGTAACACTCAGAGGAAGATTGGTCATTTGCAGAAATACTAATATGTATTTCTGCCACCCAGTGCAACAGTGTCACTCATTTATGGGTTTTCATAGCTTTTGGGAAATAGGATCTCATGACACATAGAAATATCCTGTACAGTAAACAAGTCTAAAGCTGCACAGGGAGTAATTAGTACTTATTCTGTAGGATCAATTAATTGTTGCCGTCCTCAGATTCTTTGAGATTTGTTGCTAATAAGACAAGCCTTATCCTCAAAAGGTAACACACACAGCTGACCTATTGCTAACAGAGAATGGGCAGTGTGTGTTTACAACACATCAAGAAGACATGCAGAAGCTGAAGAATGGCACGTGTATCTCTCCATCTCGACAGGTAAGGACTTGTGGAGGTTGCAGGTTTGATTATTACTCAGAGCTTTTGTAATTTTCCCAAGCTCGTGATCCTCATTGACTGTTCTGGTGGCCGTATTCTTAGTTTCTGCATAATGGGAATCATTCATGTGAGAAATACGCTGGTCCTCATTCATCAAGTTTGTAAAAAAAAAAAAAAGCGTAAAATATACCATGGAACTGATCCTGGATGCCCGTCATGTGTGATTAATGAGACATCCTCCCTCTACCAATCAGAGAGTAAATCATATATCAAAGGCAGCTGTGGAATTAAAACCATGTGGAACAAATTCTGACACATGTGAAAGCCTGCTTGGTGCTATATTTGCACAGCTTACATACATAAAGGGCTACTGCATATAACAGAAGATCCAAAAACAGCTAAAAACAGTATCAGGTGAGGATAATTGTGTTGATAATGGTTTTTAATGTCAATGTCCAACAAGTGTAATAACATATTCAGCCAGCAATTTTGCTTCTGTCTTCACTTTCAACTGAGAACTGTATGTTTATATAAAAAAAACATGAGAAAGAACAGAAAAGGAGAGTTGAATACCAAATTTAAGTTAGCTTTAATGGGCTTCTTATAAAAAAGAAATGAAATGGACAAACTCACTCTAACAGCACTGCAACATTTTTGTCCACAACTTCTCTTATTTACACCACTCGAAACAGATGTTAGACCACAAGGGGGCATCCTAGCAGCAATGCCTGTATTGAGCAGTTGACAAACAACTGTATGTTCCCCGAGGATTTAGCAGGAGCATATCCATGTCAAGTTCCCAAACATTCCCCCAGAGTTTATAGGAACACTTAATGGGAAAATGTCCTCAAGGATACTGAGAAATGTATTTGAACAAATAAGCAAAAGAATATCTTATTGCTAACTTTTGAATAAAGACTCTTTCATATAAGTTTTACATAGTAAAAAACAGAGACTAGTTGACTCAGATTGTCTTCTTAAAGACAGCAAAGCAAATGTTTAGCAGAGGCCGGCCTACGAGCTCCAGTCTCTTCACTGGCGTTCACAAATGTGTTGCCTCTCTGTGAGCAGCCTGTGCTCTGCGTCTCCTGGCAAACCCAACGCATTCCTACACTGAGTTCAGTTCTGGTTTGAACCTGTTTCAGGTTTCAAGCCCTGCTGTCAGGGTACGATGCAAGTTGCCTTTCGAAGGGCAAGGTAGCCAGTAACAACATCAGTGGGGAGAAGGCGGATGTAGGAGAACTCCTCCGAGGATGTGAAGCGTAGCTTTGTCTGAGGGTCTGTGTAGTTTGCCTGCAGACAGAGAAGAGAGGGGATCCAGTCTGTGCTTTATAGAAGAGTTCGAAGTAATTTTGTTTGTTGTACAATGAGGATTTATGCAAAGCGATTACTTACAGGGAGTCCAGAAATGTCAGAGTATTTCTTGGTTGGCTTCAAGGAGGGAAGGGCATCAATGTTGTAGTCTGTGAACACAGAAACTGCTGATTAAAACTGAACCATTAAGAGCATTACTTGTGAAAGTGACACTGACTTATCCCTGCAGTCTTATATTTAATGTGATAATATTATACAACTTTGACATACAGTAAAGAAGAGGTTGTTTTCGGTGGAATAAAGTCACTTTAAGTATTTTTGCTTTAAAATGCCAAACATTTAAAAAACTTAATGTAATATCTGTTGCACAAAATAAAATAGAGGCATAAATGTGGTAGAATTTGAATCATACAACCACCTACAGTTGGGGTCATTGAGCTTCCAGGGTAAAGTCCGCTCCAAAGCCAGAATCTGTTTGAGATTCTTCCAGGTCCTGTTCTTTTTACCTGCTGCTGCTCCACCAATCCCTGAATGCTGTCAAGATGAAGAAAGGGGGAATAAAAAAAAAAGAGGGCAGAAATTGAGGGAAAAGCAACAGAAGCAGATAAACTTAACCCCAATGGACACAGACACTCACCATAAATGTGGGGTCTTTGAATGGTGGAGGCTTTGCTGTGGACTCTGTGGTGGCAGTCGCAGCGCTGTCAGCTGTTCCCACCGCTTTCACCTCAGCCACCGCCTCCACTGCTGTTATCTGATGAAACGTGAAAGACAACACCTCTTCAGACAAACAGTAATAACATTTAAGCTTGTTTTACGTGTTTTGAATGTAAACAAAGTGTGCAGTTGGTTAAACACTGTGTGACATTAACCTCGAACCTCAATGTTTTGTAGCTGTTATGACACATGATGCTTTAAAATTATATGTTTTGGTCAAAACTGGAAAAAATATATATATATTTATGTATATAGTCTACAAATCACCACAGGTACAGCTCTGATCAGTCATTATAGTCAGTTGTGTGTTTGTGATGTTCTGATTATTTGGCTTTTTGGCTACTTTAAGTCCTGAAACAGTTAGTCGACTAATTAAAGAGCTGATTGACAGAAAATGAGTTCTGCAAACTATTTGGACATTGATTAGTTGTTTTAGTCAGCTTTCAGGCAACAATGTTAAACAGTCTCTTACTGCTCATATGATTATGAGTATACAAAATATCTTTCGGATTTGCAATGGTTGTATAACTGCACGATATTGTAAAAACATCATATTGCGAGTATTTTGAAGATCAGGAGATTGTGGTATGATTCATGATTAGTGGGATGGATCATTTTTGCTTTTTTTAAAAAATCTAATTTTCACTGAAGAAATTATTTAAATCATGATAATGTGAAATTTTTTGGGGGGTCTGTACCAAACAGGAAAAATCTGCAGAACAAGATTCATCTGCCAGAGCATCTCTGTAGCACTACAGCACTACATTAACATGCTGTCTTGTCACACATTAAACCAACAAAATACAGTTGAATATCGCGATTTCAATAATACTTGGATTAATTGTGCAGCCCTACCACATTTTGTGCAGATTATTCTGTAATTAAAATAATATTTGAACCCCTATTTTTCTTCCTTTGCACGTTTAACCTGTGTAGTTAGTGTTGGCTATAGACAGACCATTGACAGTGCATATAAGGACAGACTCTAGAACAACTGAACAAAACCTCTATGTGTGTATTTCACTGTAAGTAACGTTTAGTTACTCTGATTTCTGAGTAACGCTCAGTAACTACACTCAGTTACATTACAGCTGTATTAGCCTAGCAGCAACAGAGCAACCAACAACATTACTGTTCACTGACTACAATAAAGGCAGTGTAACAGATAAATGTAGAGACCATAGGGACCAATAGATGAATCGGTTACCTGTGCCTGTGTTGTCTGTGTCGCTGTCGGCTGTCCTTTCTTCTTCTTGCCGCTGTTGCTGCTCCCGTTAGCCGGCGGAGCGGCACAAACCGCCGGACTACCGGGACGTTTCTTCCCCCGGAGAGCGGCGGAGCTGGCGGCTGCAGGCGGAGCCCTGACGGTAATGGGGATCTGAGATGCCATTAGTGGTGAGTGAAGTGGTCGTAATATTTGCCGTAAATGGAGCTTTCTCTTCCTCGATACTTAGCATTAGCCATCCAACATCCGGATCGTAAACATCGCGTCACCCGGATATGGAATTGTTTTACTTCCGGTGACAAAATGTACAAAATGTATTCAAATAATATTTATTGATTATGTTTAGGCTGTATTTTATCTTCATTAAAAATGTGTATCCGTAAAAATAAACAGATATTTTTAGTGTATGTAGTTAAACCTTAAAAACCTTATATATATATATATATATATATATATATATATATATTATATATATATATAAGTGAATGCAACAGAAACCCAATAAGAGTGCGGAGGAAGAGGAGCAGACAACCTGGAGGGACAAGCCCCTACATGGCATGTACCACCGCCAAATTGAAGAAGTGGCTGATATCGAGAAGACCTACCAATGGCTGGAAAAGGCTGGACTCAGAGACAGCACAGAGGCACTGATCATGGCAGCACAAGAACAAGCCCTAGGTCGAAGAGCCATAGAGGCCAAGATCTACAAGAGTAGATCTGACCCAAAGTGCAGACTATGCAAAGATGCCCCTGAGACAGTCCAGCACATAATAGCAGGGTGTAAGATTCTAGCCGGTTCAGCGTACATAGAGAGACACAACCAAGTGGCTGGAATAGTGTACAGGAACATCTGTACCCAGTACGGAATAGAAGTACCCAAATCCCAATGGGCCGCACCACAGAAGGTGGCTGAGAACAACAGGGCCAAGGTGCTGTGGGACTTCAGCTTCCAGACTGACAAACAGGTCCTGGCCAACCAACCGGACATAATGGTGGTAGACAAGGAGCAGAAGAAAGCGGTGGTGATAGATGTGGCCATACCAGCAGACGCCAACATCAGAAAGAAAGAACACGAAAAGGTTGAAAAGTACCAAGGGTTGATAGAACAGCTGGAGCAGATGTGGAAGGTCAAGGCGAGCGTGATCCCCGTGGTAGTAGGAGCACTCGGGGCAGTGACCCCCAAACTGGGGGAGTGGCTCCAACAGATCCCAGGAACAACATCAGAAGCCTCAGTCCAGAAGAGCGCAGTCCTAGGAACAGCTAAGAACCACCAAACTCCCAGGCCTCTGGTAGAGGACCCGAGCTTGAGAATGACACAGATACCACCCCAAGAGGGTGAGAGGGAAGTTTTTTTTTTTATAGTTGTTTTATTTGTACCTTTATTTTGTGTTGTTCAGATGCTACCAATGGTGGAAGTACAAGTAGTAATAACACAGTATAGAAATACTGTGTTTCAAGTAAAAGTCCTCTATTCAACTTTGTACTAAAGTAGTACAAAAGTATTACCTTTAACATATACTTAAAGTACTCTCATTATGCAGTTTGCACCCGTTTTATCACTGGATTATAAATGTGTAAAGATTTTTTGTTTTTTTATGTGCATTGTGACACAAAAAAATGATACATTTCTTTGTTTTTGTTTCCTTCAATGAGCAGAAGGAGATGGAGATCAGTCCTGCAACGTTCTTAAATCTCCCCCTCATTTTCACCAAGCAGCCAAATTAATGCCTTCGCTTTTGAGATTTTAAGAGACACTTTGTGTTCAGCCGAGCAATCATGTTTTATTTGTGCTTAACAAGGACTTGCTTGCAGCATTTTTGTACTCAAACACAATTGCTGCAACTGTTGGAGGTTTTCACAGTTTGGTACCTCAGATGGCTCAGCTTCTTTTCCAAAAACAAAATTTTTCTAAAAGTGTTATGTATGAAAAATGTTGGACCATGTGGACTCAGTGAGGTGGTTTTTTTCATAAAACGTCCCCCTATTCATGAATCTACTTGTGGTTTGATGTGTCAACCACCGGACATATTACCCTTGAATCAAAGATTAAAGGGCGTGGGTGAAAAGGAAACTTTCATGAAATCAGAGCAAATATGTGATAAAACAAGCACAAACAAGTAAATATACTATATAGATTAAGTTTTTTAATGTTTAAATATATACATATATATTAAAATAATATTACATTCATATATTACTATATTTACAGAGCAGCCAATTAACCTAACCTGCATGTCTTTAGAGTGTAGGAGGAAACCGGAGCACCCGGAGTAAACCCACGCTGACACAGAGAGAATATGCAAACTCTACACAGAGAAAGAACCAGAACCAAAACACCGGCCGTTTCTCTGTGCGGCTGCAGTGCTAACCACTGCGCCACGTGCCGCCCTCAGAGTGAAGGTGAATCAGATTGAAAACATGTAGGACAGATTATGACTTGTGTTATGGAATTTGAAGTGACAGAAAATACCAGCAAATGGTGGACTCTCCCCCCAACCAGCTACGGATCTCCTCCGATCCACGTGGAGCCCGTAGCAGTGTGTGTTCACCTGGCAGGGAGGAGGTTCGCTGGGAGGAAGTGTGGCGTACCAAGGTTCACCACCCCTCCCCCAGCACCCACCCACCCGCCCTGTCCACCCCTGCGCAGGTGACCCACCCAACCAGTGGGTATCATACCTCACTGGCTTCCCCCCTACTAACAATAAATAAAACGTAAACAGTTTGCAACATTTGCTAATATTTTCACGACTGCAAATTCTACAACACAAGGTTAAACAAATCCTTTTAATTTACACATGTTTGGAGTCTGATTCACCTTCACAGATACTTACCTCTTTATACATACCCGCCTCTGAGCTGCACCCAGATGACGCCGCCCCCACCCCCCGTCCTCAGTCTGCCAGCTTCCCGTGGACCCTGAAGCTGTACAAACAAGTGAACTCATCATGGCCCCAGTTGTTTTCAACTTGCAGCTTCACGTAGCTGAAGACGTCTTTTTCATGACCCTGAGAGATAAATGAGCAATGAGTTAGTAGGGTGGTCAAATAAGAGATATAATGAATACAGTAGAGACAGACACACAGAGATAGGCGAGAAGGCAAACTGTAACTCTTATATATTAGCTTGTTTAATTGCACAGTGTAATACTTACAGGCAGTTTGAAAGTCTGGACTGAGTTCCCATCCTGATCATAAAGAAAAGTTCCAAGATTGATTTCTTCGCCATCTAAAGTTTCCATTCCCTGTGAGAGAGAAAGGGAGAAATCCAGTTGAACATGTTGTTGTTCTCTTGGTATGTTGCAGTGAAACTGAGCACAGGATTTCTGCAGTGTAACAACTTTAGATTTATGACTTACATAGACTGAAAACTCTTTTGGGGCACTGGAAATGTTGCCATATAGGGACAAGTTCTTTGAAATGTGACCTAGTGTCACATGACTGATGTTGACGGGGTGGGACAGGGCGATAGATAAATGTCCACGATCACCTTCAAAAGCCCAACAGCAACCTAGAATAAGAGGTGAGTGTCCCTGATGAAAGAGAGTGAAAAAGAGAGTTTAGATCATATGTTGTATGTAGCAAAATTCCAACTATAATTGAATATAGCCTACTATACCACACAGTCATCTGTTTTGTGTGTGTAGTTCCTACCTGAATCACAGTCCTTGGGCTTACAGATGATCGCCAGAGAGGTATCCCAAAAAACGTAAGTCCTGCTTTTTGTGACGGGTATGTTTTAGAAGACCGCTGGAATAAGACACTGGCCCCTGCGCACAAAAAAACAAAGAGAGTGAGAAAGCAACCTCAGACCTGAAAAGCACATGTGTTAATTGCAATATGACAGATGAGAATTAGGGTGATTCAGATGTCCCACCTTGCATCTCTAGAGCAAAGTTGGGCCAGGTGTCCACATCCGGGAGCAGGTAGTCAATCTTCTTCCTTAAACTGAACAGCTCGTCCTGCAGCTTTCTCATGCGCTTCACCATGTCTTCATATCCTAAATTCGAGTCCTGTAAGTGAGAACAGATTCATTTAATGTTGCATGTTGACATCAATGCGTGTGGTTGTGTTTATAGGCTGTGTTTACTATATTAAAAAAAAGCTGCTTATATGAGTCATACCGTATTCAGGATGTATGAGACTGGTGAATCTGAGGGTCCTGAATCCAGAATGTTGCTGCTCAGAGTAAAGTATGCAAGTCCTGATGGATTGGGGAGAAACAAGGTCAGCAATGTTTTATTCAAAAGACTGACACTCGACAAAAGTCACAAAGCTGAGGTACTAGATATGATCGTTCATGGAAGGAGAGATAACTTACCAAAACACAGGGGGAGTATGAAGAGAGGAAAGCCAAAAATCTTTAGGTTGACCATAGTGGAGCCTCTGCTGTTGCTGCTGCTGTTGAGGTTGTTGTTCCTTTTTTTTACTCTGCTGGGGGTCTGTCTCCTGGTGGCGGAACGGCTCCTGCGTCTTTTGAGAGAAAAAAAGAGTGAGAGCTTTGAAGATGTATACTGAAGAACAGATTACTGTGTTTAACACATACATTCCACATTCAGCATGACTGTGACACACACACTAACTCCAGCTTACCTGTACTTGGTCTCCTTATAATGAATAAATGGCTTTCCTTCACTGTCGTAGTATCCAATAGATTGCAATCGAGAGCTTTTTCGTGGCATGACTGTACACCAGATGAGAGAGCAAAGGGGGGGGGGTCAGTCATTCTCTGACACAAGGCATGTGCAGTTAGTTTTTTAATTGTTTTTATTGATTTCCACTAATAGATGCAGCTCAATACACATGAATAGAGTTAAGATTTTGAGCTTCACACACACAAGAGTAAAAAAAATACCCTAAACAATGTATTCAGGTCGTATTTGATATTATGGCATCAGATGTGAAAATTATCTTTAACTTCTTTTATCACCTCTGCCAGTGTCAGTTTTTAGCATCAGTCTAATCTACCATATGTCTATACTATATGTTACATTACTGCATTGAAGTTTCAATGTAAGGTTAATGTCAATGTTAAGGTTCAAAAGAGTAGCTTCAAGTTGCTTTTAAGTACACTAACCCAGTTAAATATAAGCTTATAGTTTCCACCTGTGCATGAAAACAAGTAACCAAAACAATGTAAACTAAAATCAAATTTAAAATGTTTTTGGGTTGAATTTTAGGGGATTCATGGCCATTGTATTACCTTGTTTCTAACATTTTGAGAACCATTTACATGCACTGGACAATAAGAAACACCTTTCACACAGTCAAAATATACATTTACCAAAGGATTTATCATATATGAATATTTTATAAAACAGAAACCATATGGAGGTACTGTTGCTGTGCTTACTGGGTTTTCTACAGATCTGTGATAGAAATAATGATATACCTTCACTGTACCATGAAAGAGATCAGTCAGTAGAGTCGTAGATCCAAATGTCTGTAGTAATTGATGGGTTTTGAGTCTCGTTTCTTCAGTATTTCTGCGTTGAGTTCACTCAGGGACTAAAATGAGATTCAACCCAGAATCCACACACATTGTGACGTTAACGTTCGGTTCGCGTGATCAGAGCTATAGAACGACAGAACTCCACAACGTTCGGACACGGAACACACTAACACACGCGCACGCACACGCACAAACACGCCAGTGGTGGAAAGTAACTAAAGTACATGTACTCAATTTTGAGGTAGTTGTACTTTACTTAAGCATATTCTTTTCACATATTTCTACTGTATTTAAGAGGGAAATGTTGTGCTATTTACTTCCCTACATTTAGCCAGTTCCACTGTTATAGTTAGGAGTTACTTCGATTACAAACAAAACATATGATCAATTTAATAAATATGTTGCATTGTTGGAGATTAAAGGCCCCACATACCCATGGTGTTTTCTGGTTAGATCTCCTGAGGTTGGAGTTGTTGGGTTAGGAGTAGGCTGGGATTTTCCTCATGTGAGTGTGAAATAAAGTTTGAATTGAATTATAATACATGATGAATGATGAACTTGTAATTTGCCCCTAAGAGACCCCTAATCTGTTATTTCATTTCATTATTTACCCAAACCACACTGCCTTTATGCTTTTGTGTACCTCTCTATATATATGCCTGCACACATAGGCTATAGCACACTACAGTACTGCACAACCTGTCTACGTTACAGTTTATTCATCTTATCACTACATATACCACATTATTTTATATTATATTTATATTTATTCAATTTCATATAGCTTATGTTAAATTTGTAAATTTTAACTTCTGCATCATTTTAGCAAGTGTCTTATGTCCTAGGGTCTCTTTTTCTCCTTTCTCTTGTATTTGCGTGATTTCCTTTTAAATTGTTGGATGTGTGCAGAACATTAAAAAAAAAACTTTGGCTCTATAATTTATTGCTCTGAAATTGACTATTTACACTGTGTTTTACTTAAGTAAATGTGTTATTTAATTTGACTGCATGGTCAGATAATTTGCTTTGGCAAATTTAAAGAGCTACATGGAGCATAGACAGGCATTAAAACGTAATGTAAAACGCAATGAACACGAAAATGAAATCAAACACAGAAAAAAAGACAATGTATAAAAAAAGAAGAAAGACAAGGGAGTTACAACAGACTCAGCTGACTCCTGTCAGTGGAGTGCTGCTGCCACCATGTGTTTTAAGGAGGCTCTGCAGGCAGAAAGCTGTAGACAGTTTGTGCAAACACAATCATACTGATATAGACATAGGAGGATCACATAATGGATGAACACTCACTGTGAAGACAATTGCTTTTTTTTTTAGCTCTTCAATGGACCCAAATGATAACTCAGCATTGAGTTTTTAGGGACCTGATTGCAGTTTTGCTTTGCAGCCTTTTATTGATCTCCTATATAATTTTGCCTTAAAGACACAGCCGAGAAGCCAATTTTCTCCTCCACTCCACTTTTTAATACCTTTTTTCAGTCCAATGCTGACCCTGAATATATAACAGAATATACAAGCCCTTCATCTGAGGCCTCATTGATGATATTTTTGATAGTGACCCATAAAAACAGGCTAAAGTTATGGCCCTCTGTTGTACTGACCTACAAGGGCTTTCACCCAGTTCTAGCCATTTATACATATTCCAACATACAACAATATCTCAATGGAATAAATTCTAACCAAGTGCGTCTTACTAACTACAACCATGTACACAAAAACTATACACTCTGAGAAATACACCTGAAAGAACTTGTAGTTCCACTTGTACGATAATGGGATGTTTGATCCCTGCAAAGATTTCTGTCAAATAAAAGATACATAATCTGCACTATATATACTTTGTTGTTGAACTCAGTAGAAGAAAAACTAATAAAAAAATAAAAAAGAAGTAAAGTTGCAAGCAGTGCATCTAAAGCAAGCACACGGTGCACAATACAATATTGACTGTCTACAATCTACATGCGCAGGGCAACTTGGAGATAATATTGCAGAGATGATTGACTTTGACAAATGATGAGTGTGTAGTGCAGGTAGGTTCAAACTATTCACTCGCCTGTTCAGCTGACTTGCTTTTTGATTCAGCAGGTAAATGGTAAACATGTACTCTCCATTCCGAGAATAATGAAAAAGGCATCCCAAGATTATAGGACCTGCACTGATATCTGCTGTCACGCTATAAAATGTACACTAAAAAGCCAAATACAAGCAGTTTAAGGTTGTTTTTATTGCTGTAATGTTTTCAGTTAAATAGAGGTAATGTGACCATATGACCAATTGTTCCAACCTTTTCAGCAAATAATCACTAAAAGAAAGCAGCGTCTGATGGTTACCTTTCTTTACAGGTTGAATATTTCCATGAGCTGGGAGCAGTTTTAATCAGAGATCAGAGTGTTTTTCTTCTCTTAAAGTCTTAGATTGTTTCATCTGAATTTATAAATGTTGGAGGCCTTAAGAGATCAAAGATCAGAGAAGTGCCAGAAAAAGTAAATCTTAAAATTGGGTAGGAAAATATTACTTTTCTTCTCTCCTGTGCCATGAATCATTTTGCAACCCTTCACACTTATCTTGCAACACCTTGTAGGCTGTGACCCCCCAGGTTGTGAAGCACGGCAGTAGCACACTTTTTGCCCTATATATAAAGCACAAACAAATTTGAATATAGCTATAACACCAACCAAAGACACTTCCTTTGACCTGACCTGCAAAAGAGTGCAAGTGAGAAAAACTTTCCCTTAAAGTAGTTTGGGTAAAATTAAATAAGCTCTCCTGTCAGCATAACTCTGCAGGCTGAGGTGGCCTCTGGTAATCTGCTGGTTGATTAGAGCAGGATGCCATGCCTTGGGAGGTACATGGTTATTCTCTTGTCGTTCATTCACAGTGTTTCGCACAAACACCTTTGAGGGGAAAGTGCCTTTAGCATATCCATCAGTCTGCGCCGGCCCACCAGGGAAGGGACCTGTCAGAATCCAGACGTCTCTACCCAACAAAGACCCACTGCATCCAAATTCAACACAGTGCCGTCTGAACTGCTGCGGAGACCTTGATGAACTGAGGGATGCTGGTGTAATACTATATGTGTGTGGGTGTATTTCAGATACACACACACAGAGAGAAGCCTCACAGCTACTTTGCTGTCCTTGTACCGTCTTAAGGAGACTAGAGGGCCACACTCGCAGGGGAAATGCTGATTCAGAGGAAGGTCTTTCCAAATGTCTCATTCATTTTTCAGCACTGGCACACTGCTGCTGCCAGCTACATGAATAAAGTATATCTAGAGACTGTGCTCAAGCTCAATTGCAAACAGATATGAATGTTTTATGGGTGAAGTTAAACTATGAGCTGTAACTGTGGGGCATTGGACCCACACACTTCTTTTTCTTATGAACACATCATCTACTGTATCAGGCAGACAGCAGGTTGGAGCAGCATGCTGAAACCAGTGACATCAAAGTCAAACATTTTGCACCAGCTGTACTCAAGCTTACAGTCTAAACACACCTGGGTGCTACACAGTCAAACAAGAGGAGCTGTTTTATGTTCTTCTAAGCTGTCAGCAGTTCTCTTGAAACTGTCCTGTTGCTACAAAGATCCATAGAAAAAGCATTTTCACTGTGAAGCTGATTTTCTAGTTGACAAACACACACACACGCATGCATGCAAATATGCTGCTAGGGTTGTCATTTAAATCAGATTATGTAAGCATGTTGGTGGAGTTTTCTGCTCTAGTGACTCTGGGTGGTATGCAAGCCTAACATAAGCCACAGCCTGAAGCACACATTATTGATCAGTGTCAGCAGGCCATTGACTGGTGCTGGATATGTGCCAACGTTTGTAATGGGGATGGATAGCTCTCACGTGTTGCATGTATGCATCTGTGTGTAGGCAGGTCCAACATGGTGTGAGGACATTTATACATATGGAAAGATTACTTGCATATATCTGTGCAGTGAATGTGAGAAAATTTACATCAGAAAACTGTGCTCTCAGCTTTTCAGTTGTTGTGTTCTATATTAAAATAGTCACTATATAACTATATGTATATATAAATAACTATAGCCAAAACATTTGCAATATTTGAAGCATATGCAAACTGTATATTTCAACAAAGTGATGAATAGAAAGATAGCTGAGCAAGCCTTGTCCTGTTTGGTTAAGCTTTACAGTGTTTCCAGTGCCTTGCTCAATGGTGTGCAGTGGTGCTTTGGTCAGGAGGGCTGAGCCTTACTTTTTTCCTGGTGTGTGCTTAAAAGTAAAACTTTTCAATACCAAGCCTGCATCTTATCCTATACACAAACTGTGCAAAGTATGTGTGGACATTTTTTTTTCTCTAAAGAATAACTGAAATTGAATTGCTTTTAATAAAATTAAAGCCTTCACAGCTTTAACGTGGATTTGGTGCATCCCAAAAGCAGCTGACAGTAGGTTTTTTCTTCCAAATGAAAGATTATAATTATAGACGACGACAAAAAACCCCCCCAAGGTTGTGAGATTATTTTGCAAATGTATAATGACTAATACAAGATGGCGAGCCTGTCAGGGGAGAATGCAAATAAGCTGTGTGTATCACATATTTAATCATTCACTGTGCTGAATCTCACTTCCTGAATACATTCTGCATGACCTGACCTAGAAGTGCAGCTGTATTGAGATTCACATCTCATCAAGTCAGGGCAGAGTGTTTTCCGTCTGTGCAGGTAGAACGATGAGTCATAAAAATGAGACACAGCTCCTCACTGACTTCATTATATGCAACAGGAGTTTGGCACTGATTCTGACACAAACCAGTTTGCATGCGTAACTCTGAAAGAGTGGACTGACACTATTATATAATAGCCACCTTGAATCTCTCGCAGAATTACACCCGGGAATGTGTTGCCAATCAGAAACAGAATTTACCATCTCTGTGAATGAAGCGGTCAGTAAAATGGTATCAACTGAAGAAAATGAACTCACTGAGTAAGGCAGCTAGCTCTGTCTGGCACTGGCAGTGGTCTGAGCACTCCCAAGTGCTTTCTCGTATTCTGGTAATAAATTGTGACGAAAAAAAGGTTATGCCGGCAGTCAAGACATTTAAACACTCCCCTGATGGAACAGGTAATAGTGAGCAATACTGTTGACATCTTATTTATAGCTTCTTGTAACTGAGAAGTGTCCCATTTGCCATAAACAGTCCTCCTCTATGTTGTGGTGGAAAAGAGGAGCCAATTTTCTTTTCCCATTCTATTTTCTCTACTTTTTCAGTCCAATTTTTATCCTCAATATATAGCAATATACAACAACCCCTTAGCTGCATCTGAGGTCTTATAGGATTGATGGTATGTTTGCAAGTAGTGGCCCATAAAAACAGGCTTAAGTTATGGCCCTCTGTCATACTGACCTGTTCGAGCCTCCCAACAGTTCCAGTAGTGCTTTGCAGTTTATGTGTACATAATCCTACAGTTACATTTTACAGAAAATTAAACAGAAAGGCTGCTTCATGTGTGCATGTTCCTGTTGGACAGACATCATTTATTTTATCAGTGTTGAAGTTTCTCAGTTACTTCGGAAACTTCCTTACCATCATGATGGTATCATGGTGGTAATGATCTGATAAGGCGGCGGGCAGCATGCAGCAGCTTTGATTAATACAGACTGATAAATTCAGAAGATAAATGGATGGATCACAGAGAATAGAAGAAATATGGCTAGAATGTCAAATACAGGAGCCACTTTCATACCCTGTGTTTTTGCAGGCACTAAAAATATTACACAGGTTTTAAGTATTGTTTGGTTTGAATGTGTTTTTTCAACAGAAACTGATTAATTACAATACGCTCAAGTTTTTAAAGAAAGCCTTAATTTGCAAGGCTTGTTCAAAAATTATTGAAAACCTTTAACACATACAAGAGAAAATTGAGGTGCTTGTATTTCACACCGTTTGGTGTGCCTCCACTTGAAAGCTACAAGATCAGAGGGCATGTTTTTATTACATTTAGTCTCTATAATTTAGTATTTTTCCACTAATGACACAAACATAGTTAACATTTTGGAACGTGTGCGTTTTTTAGCATGAGAAGCGGCAGTGGGTCAAAGTGTTCTTGCTTTGGTTAAAACAAGGTAAAGTAGGCCGTTTAGCCACTAGTGATATACAGATATTCACAGAAGCATTTTGAAGTCCTAAACAGGTCACCGCCGCCAAAACAGCCACATATTCCCAAAACCAGGATACCTCTACAAAATGTGTGTAAGTGTGACACAAATAAAGGCAGCAATGGAGCAATAGAAAAACTGGCAGGCCCTGACAATATTCCACCTGGAGCCCTTAAATTAGACATAAACTCAGTAACAGGCATGCTCTATAGCTTCGTTGGGAGAATTTTGGAAGAGGAAAAGACACACAGAACGGGGGAGAGGGACACATTGTGAAACCGCCAAAAAAAGTGAGCTGAGAAAATGTGACAACTACCGAGGGACCACCCTACTGTCTTCTCAACCAGGTTAACCTTACTGTAGACAATCCGGCAGGCAGGATTCAAGAAGGATGTACGGACCACATAGCAACACTACACATCATCATTGAACACTATTGAATAGCACACGTCCCTGTGCATTAACTTCGAAATCGACTTTGAAAAAGCGTTGACAGCTCGGACAGGACTATGGCGCCTAATGGACCACTATGGAATTAACATTAACTCGTACGATGGGACCTCATCACAAAGTCATACACGCAGGCCAGCTCTGATGTCACTGCAGGGTCAATGAGGGTTGTCTACTTTCACCCTTCCTGTTCCTCCTGGCAGTTGAGTGGATCATGATGGAAACAACTGAAGGGAATAGAAATGGGATTCAGAGGACGATGTGGGAGCAGCTGGATGACCTTGACATTGCGGATTACAAAGCTCTCCTGTCACACAAAGAGTACAAATGCAGGAGAAGACAGGCAGACTCTCACAAGCTGTGACAAAACTTGGTCTTACACCCAATACAGTAAAGACATGTGATGAAGATCCACACCATCCAGTGTTGTGGACACCACTGCAGGGACAGATGTTGACATAAAAAGCAGGATCAATAAGATTAGGGTGGTGTTTAACATGCTCAGGAAGATTTGGAGCTCAAAACATATCTTAAGGAACATCCAAATACCGTATGCGTCTTTAACTCCAGGTGTTGTTGTATGGATCGGAGACACAGAGAAAAACAAAATACATAACAAACAGGCTGCACACATTCATTAACATCTGTCTCTGGAGAATATTAAACATCTGGTTGGAGAGACAAAGTAAGCAATGTGGACATGTGGAAAAGAACGAGCCAGGTTCCTACTGACTTGCAAATTTTAAGGAGAAAGTGGAGCTGGATTGGACACCTGACACAAACACGGGTCGCCCACTACTGCCTATACGCAAAACAGCTGGATGACATTAATATTTAATTGCACCTGGACAGAGGTAGGCTAGGATTTAGTGAATAGTTTGTAGAATTTACACCTCAGACAATACAACGACTATCAGTCTGGTGCTGTGTGACCTTTAAATATCTGACCCTGTCATTGATCTGATATGATGATGATCTGTTAATCATGCACTTCAGCTTACTCTCAAAGCTTTGGCTGCATTAGTTGTTCTGTCCAAATAGCCTAGATTTCAATAGACCAAACAATGCATAAAATGGAAATTGTTATGCATTTATTGCCCATATTCATCACTGGCGAATACACTAGAAGACTACACCGGATGCATCTTAATGGACGGTGCAGCCTTTGGAGAACATTTTTGGACTATATAAAATAGGACGGGATCAGTTGTAGTATTTCTTCCGGGTTGAGGTAGTGAAGGGAGGGATGAGCAGTGATGCTGCTACTGTTTGATCCAGCACATCAGCAGCCGAGTTCCTCTCTCTCTCTCTCTCTCTCTCTCTCTCTCTCTCTCTGCCCCTCTCCCCCTCTCTCCCTCAGTCAGACAGACCCAGGCTAGGCAGAGGCAGCGCGTCCGCCCGGAGAGACACACACACACACACACACACACACACCGCATAGCTTCACTGCCGACTGAATCACATTCTCTTTCCAAATGGATGTCTCCTCTGAACGCGCCTTTTGACGCTGGACGTTGCTCTCGTAGCCGCGTTCAACCTAAGAAACACCTCAACCCTGGGCTTAGTATTTTGGGTTTTTTTTTTTTTTTACTCGTTTGTCTCGACGACATAGAGAGGACCACAGTCCCCCCCCCCCTCTTCTCCCCACACTCCCTCCCTCCCTCCTCCCATCGTTAGCTCGCTAAGCTAGCTAGCCCGCTCGCTAACTTAGCTGTGATACTTTGTACCGTGTCGGCGTCAGTTTTCTGCCTCGTAGCTAGCCTGCGGTCTCTTGCGCCACAGCAGTGGGTCGAGCTGCCTCGCCACTCAAGGTAAGCGAGCAATTTATGTAAAAAAATAAAAATAAAACCCCACTACGTTATAACGTTACAGTTGTTGTTTTTTGTGTGTTCATCCACACTGTCTGTTTCTGGGCAGTAACGGTTGTCTAGCAGCAGCAGACTGGCGCTATGGCAGAGAGCTTCTTGTTGACAGAAGCAGCCAAGCAACCGGGATGCGATGCGACTCACCGTTAAACACACAAAATATCACTTTAACTCCTCTGCTAATAATCCGACACTTGCTGCTCCACAACCAGTCTGACATGCGCTAGATGAAAGGGTGTTTGTCGACCATAATGATGCTTGTAAACACTTTTATGTTAGCCATCTTTATGTTAGCGTTTTCTACTCTTGACTGCCGGTTTGTCGTGAATGGCCCGCTGCCAGGTTAACATTATCTCACACTTGCCGCATTTGACTGCAGCGAGTTTACCTAACGGTCTATTCAAATGACTGCTGAAGACACTTATCAGCTAGCCATGCCTTAACAATCAGCATTAAACGCATATAAAACAACAACAACAACAACAACAACAAGACATAAAAATCAGAGCATGTGTAAAGTTATGTAGCTGACTACATGTACTGTATGTGCGAGTCTCTTCCTGTTGGACATTTCCTCATTTATCTCTGAACCTTTCAGAGCTTCAGTGTTGCACCACAGCCTGTAAAGATGAGCTGTACACACGGAATCTAACTCCTGGTTGGTGCTTGTTATGTGTGTGTGTCCTGATAGAGGTCAGAGGATTTAGCTTAGCTTGATATATAGGAAGAAAATAACCAGTGGCAAGATTGAACCCTCTTTCCTTCCTTGTTGGGCCGTTGATTTCGTGAGTCCTCGTCCTCTCTTGAACAGAGGTTAATTACATTTCATGTAATTTCAGTCACTAAAAGACCTTTTATAGGTCTTGGTTGAAGCATGTGTGGCCTGACCTGTGTCTGTCTGTGTGTGTGTGTGTGTGTGTAAGAGAGAGAAAGATAGACTTATTGAGTGAGTGAGTGAGTGAGTGAGTGAGTGAGTGAAAGAAGAGAGAAGGAGTGTGCATGAGTGAGCATGCATTAACAATGCTGTAATTATCTCAAGAGATAAGAAAATGGATTCACTATCAATCCTGCAAGACTCTGCAGTTGCAGAGCAGAGCTGTGATGAAGATGTAGGATTGACAGAGAACCAATTGGATTAATCTGTCATGTTCCTTAAAGGGAGAAGAAAGAAGGAACATGTATTATTTACCCGCACCATATGTGTGTGTGTGGCGTTGCCTGTACGTGTGCAGGAGGAGAATATGCTGTGTTGCCGGAGGGAGGCTGCTGTACCTTTACACTACCTGTAACATTGGTCCCATGGTGCCTGAACATGAGCTAATGGCTTTGATCATGTCTTGAAACTAGGCTACATAAAAGAACCACTGGTTTGGCCATGTAGGTCAATATCGTAAAATGTAGTGGTTGTTGCCTTGAAATGTCTACAGTGCATGTGACTTGCAAGTTCTCATTACATGTGTTTTTGTCCTGACTTGGGGTTGTATGTGTGTCACATTCAGGGCTTTCCTCATAGTTGTATATTTGAACTTAGCCCCGTGTTAAGGCATGACTGTCCAGCATTGAAAGGAAATGAATCATGTTCCTCATTTCAAGGCCGTTGCAGTCGGCATGATGCGTTTCCTGCCCTGTGTGTGTTGACTGTGTGTTCAGGCATCAGCAGATGTGCCTGCTTATGTGTCCCACTGCTCCCACATTTGTTTGGAAATTTTGCAAATTTGGAACATTTTGGCCAATCTTCTGGGACACAGATTCAGTGAGAGGCGAGTATTTGGATTATGAATTGTAAATATGGTTCTGCGTCTCAGTGAGTAGTGTAGGTACGTCACTGTAGTTTTAGCTCATATAGGGTACGTGTAAATAATAAGTTGTGTGTGTTTCCACTGTGTAATGGTAATACAGGTGGTAATAATCATGATAATGGCATGCTTTGGAATGTAATTAGTTGAATCTTTACAAAACTCCCAATTATAAAGCATGTGCACAAATGCAGCCAAGATGTTTCACCCATTTCTGTGTTTTTAATCATGGTCAGAAATGAGTAGATGTTTTTTCAAATCTGAAAGTGAAAGTCTAAGATGAAAAGCCAGATATCCACTCAGTTTGTGTGTATTGGTATTTGCGGGTATGTGTTTGTCATAGAGGGTGGCTGTGGTGCATTTATTGCCCCGAGCTGGTCTGGAACAATAGCTCTATTCTGGCCCACGTCTCCGGAGGGAGGCAGCAGCATTCGGCGTTCCCGGCACTCTGTGTGCCAGCGAGGCTTGGTTTGGGATTGGGTTTCCACAGCCACCTGGAGCTCAGAGCACAGGAATGCCATTGTTCCTTCTTCCAGACTATTGCCGGATCAGACACACATGCAAACACACACACATACGCATAAACAGACACATGCATGTACACACACTTGGTGCGCAGCATGCATGAGGAACTCATACAGGCCTGCATGTCCCCCAAAACTTAGGTCACCCTTCTTGGTTACATTGTCATTGCTTACATAAATAGACAGTGAAACATCAAGCCTCTGCCTGCACAGCCACTGAGACCTGACATTAGCAGCAGGGCAATATGCTTGTTTGAGTGGCTGCTTGGTATTTTTAGCTGCAAAGCACAGTAAATATCTCTGTGTTGGACTTATTGTAGAGTCATTCTTTTTTCTGTTGTTGCACACCTGATAATGTGCAACCTACCCTGGACTTAAGATGGGCATGTGAAGTGGTTAAAAAGTGAAACTGAATGAATTGCTCAATAAATCAGTTAGTTGACTGACAAAATGTAAATAGCATAGTTGAGAAGCAGTTCATTGTTTTACTAATTTATCAAGCAAAAATGGCAAACTCTGCTATTAGTTTCTCTAATGTGGGGAGTTTTAAGCTAGACCAAACTATTAATCCATAAATCAAAAAAATAATAACAGAGGTTACTTGCAGACTAAAATGCTTCCCAAAACAATGACCTGGAAATATAAATTCATTAATATGTATTAGTCGTAGAGAGACTAGAATGAACACAAGCGACGCCTCTTCCGTTATCTGTTCTAGCCGGCAAAGTGTCAGTTTGACTTTGTTTACCTCAAAGTTGTCTTTTTAATCAAATCCTCCTCTCACAAGAAAACATTGCACAAACACCAGCTGTCAGTGAGCCATCTGATTACTGACTACTTTCCAGCCAGCTCCTTCTCCGAGGTGGGTTTTGTTTTTAATAATGTTGTGTGATCACAGCACACATCAGACAGACTTATCTCCACACTTTGCATCAATTGGTTTTGGCAATATGCTAGTGCAACAAAAAGCAGATTTGCTTCTCACAGACCCAACTATATGTGTGCCATGACTTAATTTAAAATGTTTTGGGGGGCATTTCTTAGCCTTAATTAGAGAGGAAATAGTTGAGAGTGACAGGAAATGTGGGTAGAGAGAAACAGAGGATGACATCAAAGTGAGGTTGGTTGTGCTATCTGGTTATCCTGTCTTTAGTATTACTAGATTGACTGTTGTACTCAAAACTATCAGCCCAGTTACAGTGTAGAGCTTACAGTAATTCACACCGGATGTTGATAGCTAGTTTAGCTAGATCAGATAGCAGCGTTACTTAAGTGGGTGATCTTCAGACAAAGTGTGAGAAACAGAAAACGGAGAGTGATGAGAAGGACAGAGAGAGATAGCCATCAGTAGCATTTAGTAGCTTTTTTTTCCTCAGTCCTCCAGGGTTTTTTTTTTGTAGGCAGGCAATTTCAGATGTGTGTGTGTTTGCTTATGTGTGTGTCCTCTGGCTTTCCAGCAGGTCACATTAGGGATAGAGTTGCACAGAAGTGGGTCAGCCAGTGCCATCAGGGAGTCTTGCCAGCTCCCTGCTCTCTCTCAGGCTGGAACCAACTAAAGGCCAACACAAACACGTCAACCTTAGTTGCGTGCATGTGTGTTCAGTTTATGTCTGTGTATTGTTTATGGACATTAGTTGTTGTTATGTGTGTTTATGTGCATAAACCGAGTGGGGGAAAATGTAATCTATGCTCTCTGTCATTCATTAAGATAACCCTGTCCCTGTAGCTACTTGGAGTCCTCATTAACAGCTTTGCTGGAAACTCAAATACTCAAAGCTGTGAAGGAAAGAGCAGCAAGCCTAAGCTATGGCGCAGTATGTTTAGACTGCATATAGGGCTTCTACAGATGATTCAGAGCCTGTCACACTCGGTGTGTCTCAGCTGGATGGACACGCTGTTTCTGCAGGCTTAATGATAAGGAAATAGGATTTAGCCCAGTATTCAGCAGCGGTTTATTTCATCTCCTAGCTGCAGTCTCTTGTTTTCTGCATTGGTTCTCCTCTGACAAGGAATGAATGGTCTATTTCTGTTCTCAGTTTGCTTCCCTTATGTGTGCATATGCATTGTTGAATTGAGATGACATCATGAGGTAATAAGTAGACAGTAATATCAATATAGTACAAGACTGAATTATAAACACACTTTGTTAGCTTGAACAAAATTTGGATCGTCAATTGCGATCGACTTGTTCTTACATGTGCAGTTGGCTTTACTTAGTACTTGTAGTTATCCTGAGGCGTGGTTGACTTCATAAACAGATGCTGGGCTTGGATAGTATAGAGCTTTACCTTGTACACCTGAACAGAGTGAAATACTGGGGACTGCAACAGAATAGCCTGGTATCATTGAGTAACCCTATACACTGGTTTCAGCTTAAGGCCAACAATTCCCTTCTTTGTAGGAGTGTGCTGTTCATGCGCCTGTATGGTACTCACAGCATCTGTTTCAGTATAGCAGAGATCACACTTAACTTCCATCCAGTACAAATAAAAGCTGCTGTTCCAAATGAAGTGATTCTCAGACTGTCGGATAATGTCGGGAAGCAGTTTTCCAACAATGACGAGGTCCTGTGGGCATAGTCTGTACCCACTTTCTGCCGCCACTGGCCAGGTGTGCTTAGGTGCAAAAATGGGAAGGGTTTCAAGTGGTCAGCAGCATTATTTACACAGCCTCTACTCTACAGTGTTGACTGCGCGACCACTCAAAATAAATAACTTTGTGGAAGGACTTTCCTCAGAAGAACTCAAATCTGTGATGCATGATTGTTGGAATACATAAATATTTTGAAGAAGGAAGTCTCAACTTGCAAGTGATCTGCATTCCTGCAGATAAGTTCCCCACAAGATACTGTAACATGCTTCTTGTTGTAATTGAGAACAGTGAGAAATGTAAGAATTGAGAATGATTAATACACATGAGGCAAAGGTGTGGCATGAGAATCCCTGGATGTGTAGGGTGAAATGTGTCGTTTTCAGTGATGAACCCATAGAGATTCGTCAGATAACTCTGTTTCCCTCAGCTCCACGGAGCTTTATCGCTTCTTTCTGCTCATTGTTTTGGTTTGATGAGTCAAAATTTGCACGTTTTTGGTTCACTCATCATTCTCAAACTGCTCCAATAAACTGCTCCTTACCACAGTGGCTTTGGTTTGAATCCGCCCTTTGCTGTATGTCATCACCTCTCCCTCTCTTTCTCCCTCTCTCTCTCTCAATTTCAGTTCAGTTCAGTTTGCTTTATTGGCATTAGTGTAACAAAGACAATATTGCCTCTCTCTCTCTCTTCTCCCACCTTTTCCTGCGCAAAATTGCAGAAAATAAATGAAACTACCTGCTCTGGACCAAAAGACAGAAAGACAAAGTTAGTGACTAGCTTAAAGGAGTGTAAATATTGGATTTATATTGCCAGGTGGCCAGAAATATGCTTAATGTAAATGTTGCCAGATGACTATTATGAGGGTGTGTAAAATGCACACAAATCTGGGCAAAGGAGAAAGACAAAGCAGATTTCAATGTGTATATAGGACTAGCATGTCAGTGTTAAACACTACATTCATTTGTATCATCAGGATGATATCCAAATCCTATTCTTACACCTCAACATGTCAATGCAACATGCTTTGTTAGCTTGAACAAAATCCAATTCAATTGCTATTGACTTGTTCTTACATGTACAATTGGCTTTACTTAGTACTTGTAGTTATCCTGAGGTGTGGTTGACTTCATAAACAGATGCTGGGCTTGGATAGTATAGAGCTTTACCTTGTACACCTGAACAGAGTAAATTACTGGGGACTGCAACAGCATAGCCTGGTATCATTGAGTAACCCTATACACTGGTTTCAGCTTAGCTCCAACAATTCCCTTCTTTGTAGGAGCGTGCTGTTCATGCGCCTGTATGTTACTCACAGCATCTGTTTCAGTCTGAGATATGACCCCAGCAGGAAAAGACGTAGTTTCCATGGAGACAGCCCTGCTCCTTGCCCACCCCCCTCTCCACACCCGCCATAGGAGGAAGTGGAATATGTCCAATTTCTGCTGACTCGTGGAGAAACAATGGTGTGACACACACTTGCACACAGATGTCTCGCCTCACTCTGGCCTGGAATTAATGTTCTATCTGTAATGTGTTCGACACTGTTTTTCTGTGAGTGTGTGTTGGCCTCTCCGTCCAGGAGATTTTAAATGTCCAAAAGAATATTACTTTATGCAGTATGTATCCGTTTAAAGCGAGGGTATTTTGAGTGGCCTTGCTAAGCAAAACTTTCTTGATCTCTGTGGGGATATTTGTCCTCTGCGTTTGACCTTACTGTTTAGGAGTTACAGGCAGCCACAGTGAGGTACACTACATGGGGGATTAACTCCAGTTCTGAAGCCTGTGCCGTGGTCAAGGGCCACAGTCAAGGGCAGTACTACCTACTGTCGCATGCTTGTCACCAGCAGCCAGCCCTAGTAGTAGAGTTTAAACCCAGGGCCTCCTTGCTGTGTGGCAACACTGCTAACACTGAGCCACTGTGCCGCCATATCCACAGAGCTGCTAAATCAAGAAAGCCCAGAGAGGATTTAAGAAGATTTATGACTCAATTCTCACTGTCTCAAAAAGAGTTTGAACCTGGATGGCAGTTATTTATTGGTCTTTGTTCTCTCTGCTTTCACAGGGAGACCTTTGCACGGTTAAAAAGAAGGACAGTGTTGTGGGAAAAGTCATTTGTCTCTGATTAACTGATGGATGAAACAGATCTTATTTATCACATACCCAGTCTGGTTTAGGGAAGAGGGAAAAGGGCTTTGAGAGTCCTACAATAAAATGGCTACAGAAGGCCGGTGGATGACCACTGAGTACACACACAAGTACATTTTTGTGTTATGGTAAAAAAAAATGTTCCTGCACAAATCAAGAGGACAAACATGAATTAAATTGGCTGCCAAATATGGTTGCTATGTTGGTTTGATATAGTTTATGATGGGCTCCCCTTAAGAGCCAATGTTTTTTTAACATACTTATGTCAGTCTCTTATGTCAACAGAGGTGGTGGATGTGAACATGTACCATAAGGAAATACAGATGTGTCTACTGTCAGAGATTTTGCTGTATATTTTGGTATCTTTCCCTTTTAAAATATCTACTTAATCTGCTGTTTTAGTAAAACACACACATACATATATATATATATATATATATATATATATATATATATATATATATATATGTGGTTAATTTATCTATAAACAGTTTTTCATTAGATATTCCAGAAAATGTGTTGTATCATGATGTAGCCTTTATCTGTATCTGTATAAAAATTAAATGTTATTTGGAAGAACAATAGCACATACTCTTTTAACTTATAATATAAATAGAATAGCCCACTATGATACCATAGTTGTTTAATAGGTTGGTTGTTTGGTTTGGTTTGGTTTAGATGGATTTCAAATCAAAGAGTTAAGGGACTTTTGCCTTTTAACTTCCTTCCCAGCTTATTGTCAGCGATACGGCTCACTCAATGCTATGTTTAACTAGCAAACACAAAGGGCAACATGGGAGTGGGATGAAATGATTAAATCAAGTCAGATTCATTCACTTATTTTAATTCAGAAAAAACTGCACTTGCTGTTCTCAATACCAGTGAAGGTAAATAGTGGTAAAGACCAAAACCAAGTTACTATCACCCAAATCCTGCTTGTTATAGAATAGACTTGCAATAAGTGAATTCTTGTAGCTTTTGTTGTCCTGGATTGCGTCTAATCAAACATTGTGAACCTAAACTAATGCAAATAGGCAATAATCAGGAATGTGACTACATTGTCGAAGGTATGACTGCACTCTCAAGGTTAGCTCATTAAATGTTGCAAACATGACTGCAGGCGTTTGTATCCCAAATAGAGAAGTATGTGTAAACTGTGTGATACGAAGGGAAGAGAACTAGAGGAGGGCACAAAGGACAGACCCCTGCTGTGGCAGCTCTGTTCTCTGTCGTCGTTGTGTGACAGAGCGAGCTATCTGCCCCAGGCTCACCCTGACCAAGGTAGCACTCCCCCCTGGGCCCGCATACACACAATCATCCATCTCGAGCTCTTATCTGCTACCAGACTGCTACTCTTAAGTGTCTGTGTACGTGTGTGGGTCTGTGTGTTTGTGTGTCTGAGGGCCCTTTGAGTGGAGTTGTTCTGGCCCGGTCACACTGATAGCTGTATCAACAGTTACCACTGGCTGATGGACTGCAGAACAACAGGCCCATTGTGTGTGTGTGTGTGTGTGTGTGTGTGTGTGTGTGTGTGTGTGTGTGTGTGTGTGTGTGTGTGTGTGTGTGTGTGTGTGTGTGTGTGTGTGTGTGTGTGTGTGTGTGTGTGTGTGTGCCGCGCGCGCGCTAGGGCCTGTATGCTAAGCCATCAGAAATTGCATTTCTATGATCCACAAATGTCAGCTGCTCTGTGCTCATGTATCTTGTGAATGTGTGTGTTTGTGTGTGTGCTGTATGTGCTGCAGTGTAATCTGCCAGAGGCTGGGATGTGGGTCAGTGTGGCTGCAGCTCTGCGGGGAGAGACAGCAGCAGGATACTGCCTCCGTACTTACTGTAGGGAGACTACCCTGGCAAAAAAAAAAAAAAGAAAGTAAAGCAGGGGCCAACCTGCTCTTGAGATTTGGCTGTTTTTAATTTGTGCATTGTTTACTCATTGTAGCCTTTTTTCTCTGTGTTTAGATAGACATGTTCAAAGTATTCAAACATATTTAAAACAATTAATGGAGCTATCCTTATTAGAATATGGTTCACAGAGAAATAGAGATGAAAATCAGTGTGACTATTAAATAAGGCTAGATTGGAGAGCGGATGGCCAGATTAGTCATGCCTGAGGCTCACAGTGGATTTCACCTGCAGTCATAAAACCAAAGTTTTTGCTGAACATTTGAAACTCACAATGAAAGATTATTGGAGGTTATCTAGTGTGGTCAGGAGTGTGTGTGTGTGTGCATGTTTGTGTGTGTAGGGGCTATTGACCTCCATGACGGAGCTGCTTAAATGAAATATTGATAGTGCTAGCTTGGGTAGGAAGTGTGTGTGTGTGTGTGTGTGTGTGTGTGTGTGTGTGTGTGTGTGTGTGTGTGTGTGTGTGTGTGTGTGTGTGTGTGTGTGTGTGTGTGTGTGTGTGTGTGTGTGTGTGTGTGTTGTATGGGTATGTGGAGCTTGATGTGTATATTTAGAACTTTGCTTGGTGATTGATTGTGCATTTTGCAGCAGCCAATAGCCCATTGAGTGTCCATTTTCTGAAAATTGTTCTCATAGATCAAACCTCTTGAACTGGCCCAGTAGTGTTAAATAGCTAGATTAATGAGGGCCGATAGTGCAAACAGACAGGTAGTTTACATGATGCTGCCGACTGCCGATGACAGCAGTTTATAGAGGACGTCTGTATTTGTGGGTAAGTGGCTTTTAATGGCACTGTTTGAACAGTAAGTTGAAAAAATGTCATTCTCTCTGTGAAAGATCTACAGATTTGCTTTTTGTTGAAGGTTGACGCTGTAGATATTACACACACTTGCAGTGACTCAGCACACTTTTACCTTGCCAGTTCTATTATATAGGGACTCAAGATGTTTGCTGCACATGTATCATGTCATCGAACTCTGTGCTACATGAAAAATAAAGGATCACTTAGGATTATTAATGTAATTGCAGCTTATGCAGCTAAAAACTAGCTTCTGTTGTGCGGAAAATGTGTTAAACCCACATTTTGCCATTGCAACACAAGAGAAGAAGATTGCATGCTGCGTAGAATTGGTAGGATGTCTGTCCTGGATTGGGAATGTTGCCGGGAGCATTTGAGCGCACAGCTGGGGGCATGGACGCACTTACTGTAAGCTTGATTATGTTAACACGGCTGCTGGCCAGAGCAGGGACAACGGGGGAGATATGGAGCCGAGAACAAATCACAAGCCTCCAGATGTCACCAAGACATACAGAGATAGATGGGAAGGTTTTAGGCTAAATCTGTTCTGTGTAATCACTCACGACACAGGAGGGAAGGTAGTGAGGTAGTCTGTGTGTGTGTGTGTGTGTGTGTGTGTGTGTGTGTGTGTGTGTGTGTGTGTGTGTGTGTGTGTGTGTGTGTGTGTGTGTGTGTGTGATTGTCATCACTGTCATGCGTGTTGTGGTCTAGCAGCCTGCTGTTCTCTTTCTTGTGCTCTCTACTCTGTAAACAGGAAGCAGGTCTAGCTGTGTCTCTCTGTGACTCTTCTTTCATCTGTCCTTTTCTGTCCGTCCCTTGGTCCCCTTTTCTTCCTCTTCCTGTTCTGCCCCCCTCCGTGAGTACATACAGTATATCTAGAAAGTGACAGGCTTCCAGCTCCCAGAGCATGTCCTTATTATGGAGAGGAAAGCAGGCTGTTGTGTGAGCTGTTTCATCCAAGATAAGTGTGACAAAGTGGCGTGTCCACTGAACCAGCTGTTTCTTACCTTTTTTCTCCTTGCTCTATTCTTGGCATTCCTGTTTTTCCTCCCTGGGCTTCCCCTGGAAAGCTGTCAGGAATGGTGAGCTACAGCTACAGTGGCCTGGGATACTGTTGTTGTCATCTTTTGTTGCCTTTCCTCTAGTCCCTATTTAGCATGGATTTGGTGTTTGTGCATGTGTGAGGTGCTGCAGGCCCCTCAAGGCCTTCCTTTCCCACACCACTGGAGACGTGAGGTGTTTGACGGGGCAGGAGGTTGAGGGGAGGGCTGGAAGGAGGTCGAGGGGAGTCCAAGTTGGTGCAGGATTGGCACAGCACTGTTTGTTGTTGCTATGTCCAAAGATGTCATCTTTGGACTCCCTCTGTTACAGCATACGCTACAAACAGAGTCACATAACACATGTAGAAACCCTGGCTGGGAACCAAACACACAGACACCTCATGCTCATAGCAAGCTATCACATGGTTTTAAGAAAAGAGACCTTTCTCCCTGTCTTACCCAGTTTCTCCTCTCTTCTCTGTGTCTTTCCCTGGCAGTCTTTAGGAAGAGAGCAGAACAGTTAAGTGTAATGCTTCGCCATGGCTGGTTGGTCACAGTGTGTTCACGCTGAGCTTGGGGAATTGTAAAGGACTGATTTGTCTGTTAGCTTTAGCTCAGCCCACACTACCCCTCTAAAATTCAGAGCAAAGATCATTTCAGAGCTTGTCAAACGTGTTTGGCGTCAGTCCTGCTTTGAGGCCTCAGAGCCCTCAAGCTTTAGCATGCCAACTGTAGCTTGCAAGTTGACATGTGGGGGCAGACATGCATGTTGTAAACCACATGGTGTGTGTGTGTGTCACAGCTGCAGTAGGTAACTTGAACATACACAATGCAAAACATTACGCATCGTATCACTCCGCTAAGCCCCTCCTATCAAACCAACAGCAGAGCAGAAGGAGCCAGTTGCCCTGCGAAATCTCATGAATCAGAGGGCTCGCTTTCCATGGTGTGAGCCTTGCCAAGACCCTGGTCCCCTCTCACTGTGACTTGTCTTCTCAAAGACAACCCCAGTGCTCGAAGTTAACTTTGTTCTTCAGCTGTTCCACAACTGTCTATAATTCTATTTCCAGACTTACCAACCATTGTTTTTCATTCTACATATTTAATATAGTTATATAACTTTATTTCAGTAACTGGCATCACTTAAGTGACTAGTACACCACAGAAGTTACCTGCTAGTTGTTTCCTGCACTTAAATCTGAATGTGTGTGTGTATATATATATATATCCCTCCCTATATGTTCCTCCCTGAGAAGATCAAAGCAACTATGTAAATATTTACAAGCTCAAACTAACTATTTACATGTGAGCTAGAAACACCCTAATCCAGAGATCCAGAGGGAAAGAATGAGAGAGGAGGTCAAACGTGCAAACGCCACAGCAACTGACTACATGCAAGCAGTGCAAGAGGAGAGGGAGAGACCCCAGTGCTGTTGGCAAAAGAGCCGGGGACTGAGATTACACCAATCAGGATGCATGGGAATGAATATATTTGAACATATTTCTCACCTTTCCTCGATGGTCTAAATAAGTCTCATAATTTGTCACTAGTTGCTTTTAAGAAATAAATTCGCTTAGAGTCTGTGAAAAGTCACTTAATCTAGAGATGAAGTTGGCAACACTGATCTCTCTCTATGATTGATTGTGTGTGTGTAAGCACGGGTGTGACGTAGAGTAGAGCTTGTGCTGGTTTTGTGCACAAAAAAGTTAAAATGATATGTATTCAACTGTATCTTTGAGTCCCAGGTGCTATTCTTATTGTATTTTTATTTTGAGTGCTGGACACCCCTCCAGTGCTCTACGGCCCCAGGACAGAGTGTCCCGGGTCTCAGAGGCAGCTGCAGAGATGCGTCTAACAGCAGTTTGAGAGGATGGTCCTTTTTGAATGCCTCAGCAACACGCAACACAGCACTTTGTCAGTCAGGGGAAGTAAGCAGCATCGAGTGGAAAATTATTCTACACATTCCCCTGGAGATGAGTGACACTTGTTTTACAAGAGTTACGAGTCTTTAGCAGCTGTATATCCCCACATTATAATATTCGTGGTTTAAATCTCGATTTTCCAATTCAGCCTTTTTTTTTTGCATTGTTCTAAAAAGTATTAATCGATTTAATCAATTTATCACCCACTTCTACTTGAAATTGTCTGACTCACCAGACGTAGACTGTGGTTGATTGTTTCCATAATTCACACGGCATTCTGCTCCCCTTCTCATATCTGTGCGTTACCATTTACAAAATCCCCTATGCTACGGAAAAAAACACCTCCAAGCTTGCAACCCACACAATGAAAATGGTAAGTTACCAGAACCTGGTTGCTAACAGTACAAGCTACACTTACCTTTCCTTTTGCAAGGAACAAGTTTGCAGGGCCACCGTCGCTGCATCTTGGACTTAGTGCTACTTAAGACAAATAGATATAAAACTACAAATGCACAATTACAAAACTTATACAAAATCTACAAACAAGCCACAGTGTTTTTCCCCCTACAGCAGAATGATAATGGATGCAGCCAGACCTTTACCTAGGGTTGGCACAGTGCTGTGGATATAGAGAGGTCTGGCTGGTATGTGTTAAGTGATTTATGTTTGCTGAAAGAGAACTCGGGCTAACTAGCAGATATTTCATCATTAGTCGACCCATGAGCTCCTCCTCACCTCACCATTTTTTTGTCTGCCTCTGTCACTGGTCTTTTGGATTTACGACAGGAATTACGTCGACCCAGACTGAATGGAAAGAGGCCTGCGTGGGAGAAGAGACAGACTTTGTGTATTAATAACAGGGAGTGTTCTGTAGGAACAGAGATAGAGGCAAGACTAAAGTGGAATGATGAGGGCCCAGCCATTTGGCTGCCATGCTACATTGTCTGCGTTGGTTCTCAGCTGATCACAGCTGGAACAAAGAGAAGTAAGGAGGAGGGAGGGCTAAGACCGTAAGAAGCAGAAAGTTGGGGAGGCACTGATCTTGTTCTGATTTATTTATTAATTTTTTCTCTCAAAAAAAAAAAAAAACTCAGGGTATGTGCCTGTGCTGAACATGGTACCAGTGGTCTTTTCTCCAAAATCTTTAAACAAAATAATACCGCCTCACTGCCCAGTCTTAACTGTAAGTGTACACTATCATTATTTTTTGTGCATGGTTTAATTATATTATTCTGCTAGACCGTTTATGAGATTTTGTAATGTAGCCAGTCAGTTACATTTTTAGTAGATCCTGACTTGAGGGGTTTTCATTGCAACAAATTAATGGAGCAGAACAGAAAACTATGTGATAGAACACTCACGTCTGGTCAATACCTTATCTGCTTAATAAGGTCAGTATTGGCACTGATACCAGTCCAAGAGGTTGTATTGGGCCATTCCTGCAAAGAATTGGTGTTTTGGGATTGATTGAAGGGTTAGTGGAAACACAGAGCATATTTCTGTCTCTGCTCTGTGGATGAGTGCAGTTTTGGCCTACAATGTCATGTTCCACTGGCACAGCATCTGAAGTCCACCTCTGTTCACTTGCTCTGCATTACACATTTAAGTGTCCATCTGTTGGCCACCACTGAGGCATTACATATTGATGTACGAGGTGTGTGCTTCTGTGTGTTGAAAGCCGGTATAATTGTGTGTGTTTGAAAGTCAGGTGTGTTTTTAAAGCAGCAGCAGCTTTTACACACTACCTTTTGTGGTTTTAAGGGAGTGAGGTCAGGGTTTACATTTAATAAAAGGACAATTAATACCCAGCTGGAGAAAAAGCTGAGGTAGCTGCATATGTTGGAAGACCTCGCAACTTTACTGCACTCCTGCCTAAGAGCCCAGTAAAATGCACAGACATGCAGCATCTCTCGATTTTCAAATTCACGTATTGTAAAACCATGTTGTACAAGGTTTGCTCTCTCATTCTCTGTCTCAGTGCGTTTCATTTTCTTTTCTCTTTTCCTCCTTGTGTTTCCTCACTTGGTACTTTTTCTCCTCAACATATAGCACTCATGCGGTGACTATTGCATGAGACGGACAGAAAGCAGAGTGAAGACAGAAAGAGGTCTGCTCTGCAGAAAGAGACAGAGATGGGTTTCTATTTGCACTGCAGTGTTGTGTGTGGTTCTGTGGGTTTATTTTGTGAGTGTCAGGGGAATCTGATGAGTATTTATAGATGCTCTTGCTTGTCCTGCTTCCAATTTGCAGATGGATTACATTCCACTCAAACTTTGTGGAGGTGCGTGTAAGATAAAGGGAGAGAATAGAGGGATAAAAAGAGAGTTTGTGACTAGTGTGTGTAAAACAGAGAGGGAATGAGGAAGAGATAAGGAATGATGACTCACCCAGGAGAAGACACCTTTGGTGGCCAGGACCCTTCACATACTGAAGCATACCTGCACTGCAGTACAGCCTCCTCACACTCACTATCTCAGGAGTGTGTGGGCTGGCGGAAGAGATTTATGGTATGGCTCTTCTTGTAATACAAACTCTTAATATACACACACATACACAGGCTGGCAATCTGAAGTCCCAGTGGACCAGAATGATGACTTGGCTTTAAAGTAGGCCAAGGACCAGATTGAAGGACACACAGACACACACACACACACACACACACACACACACACACACACACACACACACACACACACACACACACACCCACACTGAGTCATATTCACTCTCATCTTCACTCTCTGTGGATTTTTCAAAAATAGCAGATTAATCCAGTGAAATGAGCAGTTCTGAGAATCCGTCAGTTGTCCATCCCTATATCCCTCTACCCCTTCATCCCTCTGTCTTGTCTCCCTCCCCCTCTTTTTATCCAGCTCCAAGGCTGGCAGAGTCTTTGGTTATGTTTGACCTTTGGGTGCGTGCGGAAGGCGGGAGGAGGGAGGATGATGTATTTCTAACAAAATACAAAGAGATATAGAGCTAGACTGACAATTTGAAAATGACTGACAACTGGTAACATGCCTGGTGACATTGTGTGATTCTGACTGTGTGATTATGTGTGAGAGATGAGTGTTATTTGTGCATACACAGCCAAGAAGTATGTTTGAGGTTGTTAAGTAACAGCTTCTCTCAGGTCTTCCTGTGGTTGCTATGTGGTTTTGCTTTTAAAAAAACATTTGGAAAAATCCACATACTGTAACTGAAATGTTAAAGAGGGACGAATAAAAGGAAGACAAAGTTCCCTAATGTTCCTGAGTTAGACTCTCAGTTTCAAGACTGCATGAGATTTTTTTTGTGTAACTGCTTAGCCTGCATGCTGCTATTTTTACATGTGTAGTGAAACAATATTTTTAGTCTGTTCCTGTTTTTGTCTTATCCAAGGAGCATGTTTGAGTGACGAGCAAAGGAGGAAGTGGGATCTCTGACGCTCCGCCTCCTCTGCTGGTGGAGCACCCTGCACATCTCACCAGAGACCCCTTTGGTCACTCTGACAGGTATGACTATACGAATGATTGGCTGTATGAAATGGAGCAGCAGGTTAGCTGCGCCTCATATTAGCTTAATCCAAACTTCACAATGCATTTTTGCACAGACTAAGGACTAACATATTCAATTAAATACATACAGAGAAGAAACAAAAAACTCAATTAACATAAAAACCGCACAGATGCTGGAAGTTTATCATTGAAGAGTCACATAACCTGATTGTCCTTAATGTTACTCTGCTGGTATCCTCATGGCAACAGCGCTTGCTGCTGCAGCTCCCTCGTCCATCTCAACCTTCTTCTTATGTGTTGAAGCTTTTGGTATTATTGATGTAGCTAAAAATCTATTCAAGTGCGTTTCAAAACCATCTCTGCATTCTGTATGCTGTGGTTCCTGTGTATCATACTGAGATGTACTTCTTTCAGGAGCATCCTCACTGCTGTTCTTCATCAGCTCCCCTTAAGAGTAGCCTTTTCTGTCAAATCTAAATAGCCTCTGCCACTCAAGTGTTTTTCATTCTTTTTTGGTAATTAATTGTATTTAACCTACTGTAGCTATTTAAAGTGTATTAGGACATAGATGTGCCAAAAGGTTAATTGCATGGGTGAGAGACTTGGTATACTGTAGCTGTATTTTTAAGATGATTAAGATGTGAGCTGCCAGGGCGTCGCGATCCAATTGTTATAGTTGTTGGACCTTGCTAATGAGCCATGTTCTTGAGTTCTATTTGTTTCTTAGAGGAGGTAGTGACATTGCTAAAGTGTTTGTGTTTGTGTGTGGAGACATAGGGTTGAATGTCTCCCCATGTCTCCCCAGCAATTTGGAAAATATTGGGCAATATTGGGTATTATTTACAATTTTGTAAATAATACATTATTTTCAGTCTTTTAAGAAAAGGAAAACAAAAGTCTCATTTATCTCTGTTCTTTCCTAAAAGGTTAAGTAATACTTAACAATACGAAAAAGGCAAATATTTGTATAAAATAACATTATTGATGGTTTTACAGATAATGGATTCAGGTTCAGGAACATTGCTCTTATTTGCTCATGGCACTGTAACATGATTTAGATTTCGGTTGCCACAGAACAGTATAGTTGCATTGGGACAAATTCCTGTCTAAAAAGTAAAAGCACAGTGTAATGTCACATTTTTCACATTTTAATGTTCAGAAAAAACTGGAGGCAGACTGTTAAAGTGGTTTGTAGGCAGGAAAACCCTGCTGTGATACCAGAGCCACATAAATCCTGCCTGGTTGGCATAAGTAGTAGTAGGAGTAACAGAGCTGAGAACAGCTGACATACAGACAAACACATGCAGAGGCCAGACACACAAACCTGCCAGGTCAAGCAGCTCAGACTGTAAGAATTGTGATTTGATCAGACTGTGTGTGTGTGTGTGTGTGTGTGTGTGTGTGTGTGTGTGTGTGTGTGTGTGTGTGTGTGTGTGTGTGTGTGTGTGTGTGTGTGTGTGTGTGTGTGTGTGTGTGTGTGTGTGTGTGTGTGTGTGTGTGTGTGAGAGAACGTGTGAACGTGTTATCACCAATTAACTCACAGTCTGTGATGGTGTTTAAATAGCTGTATTGTGATTTTTATTTTTTTTCTTCACCCGTGTCAATTAGTGTCATCAGAGCCTCAACTTGTATCTTTGCATGTCTGTGAGGTGAAAGTTTCTGCTAGAGAGTGATAGTGAACATCAATGGAGGGGAATTGTGCGATTAGGAGTTATTAATAGAGAAATTACATCACACTGGTGTCACACAGACCAAGAACCATGATGCTGTGGTTTGTGTGTTTTCTTATGTTGTAATTGATTTATTTTTGTACATTTTGCTGTATGCCTGCTGTGTGTCTGTTGTTTGCTGGTACTGTATAGCCAAGCAGCAGCACTCTCTCCAACCGTCAAGGGAACACCCCCTGTGACAATAATGAGTATTGATTTTGGCCGAAAATGCCCGAGTGATTGGAGATTGAAGTGTTTAATTCCACTTTGTGCTTGTGCCAAGCTTTGCATTGGTAATCAATTTCAGCTGGGACTTTTGCGCTGCCATGGGCAGTTCTCTTGTGTTTTACTCTTTACCTTGTTTACACTTAGTTTTTAAACTTTGTCTTCCTGTCTCTCTCTGGTAGTAGCCATTGTAGCAAAATAGAGCCTATTAAAGTCCAACCAATACTTGATTTTTAAGGCCATTACCACTGTAAGTTCTTTCTGCAATAGAAACCAATGTTCTACCTTTTTAGATAAACACATGCACCTTTGATAAGGAAGATAAAAAAATTTAAATATCTATTAGTCAGTTACTTACTAAATATATCAGATGAAACTGAATAGAAATCATAACTATAAACTCAAAATCAACTCAAGATATGTCTATAAACCTTATCTACTATGATGAGAAATATATTATTGACAACCTCCGCCCTGTCATAGTACAAGTCCACTGGACACCTGCCCCACACTGAACTACTATGAAAGCCTACATGAGTCTCCTGTTTTACCAGTTTCAGTACCTTTGTTCATTATAAGTGATGTGAAAATATCAGATTTCCACATTGTTAGCAAAATAAAACGATCAGTTATAAAATCTTGGTATACTGAGGAGCGTCTTCCTGGAATGGCTGCTGACATCTAGAGAGCTCCGGGGCAACAAACAGAATCGAGTTTCACTGCGTGCGCCCCGCATTTCTTCTCTGTTTCTGATAGTTTTGTAGTTGGGTCATTGGAGACGAGACTTGGTTTGTAAAAGCTTACAGCCGCCCATGCTGTTGTCTTATGTTCCGGGCTTCCTTCACTAAAGGTTTAGCCATGACGATAAGACACAAGCTAAATGACAGCTACACTCACTCTTTTTCACTAAATGTTAAAGTGTTATTTCATAAAAGTGTATTAACTTTCATGATGTTAGCTGAGGTGATTTGAAGTGGCCAACTTAAAAACTCAGGAGGAGGATGCTCAGGATGCAGGAAATTGCATGTACAAATAGGAATATACTCACAGTGGATATACAGTACACAACACATCCTATGAAAATATCCACAGATACTGTAAACTATCATTCTCTCTCTCTGTCTCAGTCCTTGTCTCACTCTCCTTCCACCACGGGACCAGTCTGTGTTCTGCAGCCAAGGTTATGACCTGGAAATGAAGTGACCCCAGCTTTTTTGCCAGTAGCGGCTGCGTACCTCAGCTACTCCATAGAGAGCAATAGAGACAAGCTCCAGGCCACCTTGTTCTGTTTCACTTACCTAATATTAGCCTGTGCCTTGTTCTGCTCCAGTTGAGAGGCATTACAACTGTTCAGAAAATCACCGCGCCCATCAGCGTTGTCTTGGAAACTGTTGAGCTTATCGAGCCCACATGACCCAAGGACAGCTCACAGACTTGAATAGCACCGTCTCTGGTTTACTCATTAGAGATGCTTTAAACAGCAACATAACATTTTTACACCCTCGTTTATGACGGAGAAAGTGGTTAGAGTAAAAGCCATATGGTGCCGTGAAGAAGAAACTAGGCTATACAAAGAGCAAGCAAATAAACTGTGTTAGTATTTTATTATATGAATTAGCAGCACAAACTTTGTGTTGACTCGTAACACACAAATCCTCCTCTTTCATAAGCACTCGCTCATATAAATACTATCTCCCTCCGTCCCTCTTAATTTTCTTTTACACATATAAACATAAAATCCCCAGAAGGGAGGATCCTCGCTCCCAGTCATAAATTGTGAAGCCATTGAAGCTCTGGATCCTCTGGCTCCAGAGTTTTTCCAAGTGGTTGTGAGAAACACTGGTTGTGCAATCTCTATAGGGGGATTAAGCCTGGGGAGAAGAGGAGAGGAGGGGATGTGAAGAGAGACACAGAGAAGGATGTGAAGGGGGAAATTGTGTTCTTGTAGGGAAGTAGTGATGGCAACCGCTCTTGAAAGGAGACGACATCACTAAGAGACGAACAGGGGAGCGGGGGTTGGGTGGCTGAGAGAGAAAAAGCGAGATGCCCAGGATGGAGATATAAAACAAAGATGGAGGGAACGTGATATGTTAATGGATTAGGGAGAGAGTGCAGAGATGGAGGGAGAGAGAATTGTGTGTCTGTTTAATGTCATAGGGAGCCAGGCTGTTTAAAAGAGACTTCAAAGAGACTAGCGCCCAACATAAACTAAACTGACACACACTCATACACATGCAGCACACACACAGAAGTAGGGCCCTGGGCTGCCGTGAGCACAGAGGAGACCTGAGGTGTCCTCTGCCATGCCTGATTAGAAATACAGTTAGTGGAGAGGCCTGGCTGAAAGACGGTGATGGAAAAGTGTGTGTGCATGCGTTTAGTCAATGTACATGCATATAAGTCTTCTCTGCTGCTGCTTGGAGCGCCGCCGTCTACTTCTTTTACATTCACTATGATCAAATAGTAAACCAGCTGGCATCTCTCTGACAGCATTTTGACACGACTTTGTGAGCAAGAGTATATGTGTGTGTTTCTGTGAAGGAGCGCTTCCATGTCGGTGTCAGTCTCCGCCTGAGTGCTCTGTTATGCCTTTGGCGGATGTGCCAAGCTATGCCTGTGCGCCAGGAAAGGAGAAAAAAAGGATCTATATCCAAGTTTCTGCCATGATATAAGGTTGTGTCATGTTACTGCGTGGAGGTCAAGTGAGGCCGATACAGTCTGTCAGAGAAACAGAAAGGAGAGAGACTGAAGAGAAGGGCCTGAATTTCGGACTCCCCACTGCTCCTGGAATTTCAAGAATTTTGAGAGGAGTGATCTGAACAGTGAGACGAGCAATTTGATCAATTCTCTGAGGATATCCGGGAGATCTGTGAACTCTCCAAACAGTTTACTTTACAGGGATATAACATCTACCATGTTTATTAAGTTTTATGCTGGTTTTCTGACTGTAGTGTAAAACCAAACAGTCTTTTGAGTTTCAATGATGTGGTGGGAACCCTGAAAAATGGAGAAAACCTGCTTACTTAAATGTGGCTTGGAGAAAAATACAGAGGCTACATATCAAAGAAAGTTGATGTTTAAAACGGCAAGAGAGAAAGCTTTGATAAGTTACAGTATCATACTGTATAGCATGGACACTTCTAGTAACACCTGTGTGTGGACCATGTCTACAGTCAATGGTGTGAACATGCTGCACTGATAACACTCAAGACAATGAACACTACAGAGCCTAGTGAGTCATCTTCTTCTCCGCACACAGTCTCACACACACACACACACACACACACACACACACACACAACACACACACAACTGTATATACTATAGCAAAAGTAAAAAAAAAGCTCTCCCATAAAAGTCTACACAAGTCTCATATGTTACTTGTTTGATGCCTTTGTTCATCACCTGTGATGTGAAAGTATTTCCACATAGTCAAAGAAAAGAGTCAATCATGTATGTATCAGTGAAACTACAAATAAATGTGTGTGCATTAGGTGTTCAGGACTGCAACCAACCTTTATTGTATTGATTGAGTCTTTATTTTGTCTATTAATTAGGTCAAGAGTTACTTTATGTGAAAAAAATTCACAATTGAGCATTTAAAATGAAATGTCAGTGTGTAGTGAGGTTGTCTTAGATGAACCTCCAGAGGTGCAGGAAAGCGAAATGCTGAAAAAGTCAAAAAGGCCAAAGAGACCATTTTAAATTTGATTCAATCTGCAGCTGATTGAGTACCAGTTTAAACTGATGTGACATGAAGCAGTTTCATTAACCTTGTCAAAACCCCTTGTTGCTGTAGTTGTTATTGATCTGATTGAATTATTTTCTTCTCTGGAGATTAGGGATCAGAGCGTTGCATTTATCTACCTCTGGTTTCTTTGCACCAGTTTCGCCTTCTCAACCTGAGAGAAAATCTTGCAAGATTACAAAACTCCTGTGAATCGCATGACAAGCTTGGCAAGAGCTATGAAATTTAAGTCTCCAGTCGGGGTCAGCTTTGCATCTGAGAACAGTAATTGGTTTGTTTATCAAACTGTAGCTTAGTGCTAGACCTAGTACTTATTGTTATTGAGTATTTGCAGCCCTCACCTCTCACTGCGAGTAGTTATTACAATTAACATGATTAAAGTGGCTATTTGTGGTAGGGCCCCATTCAGTGTTATGCCATGCTGCCCAGAGAGAACTTATAATTCTGTTTATTTCTGCCCTGCATTAAAATCATAGGCATCAGATATGGGGAAGCTAAATTATTATGATCATATTGTTATGACAATGACAAATACATAATTAACCTAATCAACTGTGAGCATTTGACTTTAAGTTGCAATCAAATTTTGTATCATCAGGCAAACCTGACACACAGACTACCCAAAAAGCACAGCACATTTGTACCGAGTTGTCCTAGAATATCGTGTTAGTACCCAGACTGCAACAGCTTCAGAGTCAGAACACATCAGCAGCAGATCAAATATGCAACCTAAAAGGGAGAGAGCATGAAATAGCCGAGAATACACAGAACGCAACAAAGTCAGCAGTTTCCAAATCGACGTGTTTATTAAAAATATATTTAAACTCACCATTGACATTCTCAAAGCAGTGCAAACTGCTGGTTTGTTGTTTAAAAAAAGTTATCCAACACCTGAGGACGTTTCAAAACAAATCCATCCATAGTTTCCCAATTTAACGAACTAATTCAGCATGCTAATTTTACACTGCAAAAAATAACAGGAAAGGTGTGACAAAGAAGCTTCCCCACTGATCTCAGTGCCAGGGAAGGCCTAATTAGCATACGTTGAATACCAATGTGTGGGTACTGAATTGTGGAACTGCTACTGAACTCAGATCAGTATAGTGTGATGCTGTGAGGTAGCTGGTAGCTTATTTTATTCAGTGATCATTTTGGGGAAGCTAAGCTGTCTATGATTAAAATATATGTTGGTGTGGATGAAGTTTGTGATTGTTGGTGATTGTTGGTGATCTCTGCTGCAGAGTACCGTACATACCTATGGTACATAATTTTATCCTGGTAAAACTGGTAAAACTAAGTTGTCACTAAAACTATTTGTCTCCACAGGCACATAAGTCTGAGAAAAAACAAACTTCGGCAGAATAGACAGATCTCCGCTCTTGTTTTCTGCTGTGCACGGCACTTTGTGCTTCCAGAATCCTATCAGGTGGAATTTAGAAATGCTGCTCTGCAGTTTTCCATCCTTCGTGGCTGCTAAGCAAAGCTAAACTAAACTAAGCTAAGCTAAACTAAGCTAGCTATGCACAAACACCTTTTTCCCTCCCAGGGGTATGAGAGAAATCACCGTGGCCAAATTAATTTTCTCCCTTCTGCTTGTGCTGCTGCAACCTGAGGGATCACTGAGGCAGAGAATCAGCCAAAGAGAGGAGAGATGGTGCTGGAGGAGAGAAGGAAAGGGGAGCAGAGGAATTTTAATGTGGCTGTGTCTGTCTCCCTGCCTGCCAAAGAAAAGCAATTACTATCACAGCTCCTCACTCTCTGCTGTGTGTGTGTGTGTGTGTGTGTGTGTGTGTGTGTGTGTGTGTGTGTGTGTGTGTGGGTGTGGGTGTGTGTGTGTGTGTGTGTGTGTGTGTGTGTGTGGGTGCGGATGCGCGCGCACTCTAGCACACAGGGGTTTGGTATGTTAAATGTATAAAGGGTAGATTGGCTTGTACACCGCAGGGTGTTTCTGATACACTGGATGTCTGTTTCCACTTGAAACTTGAAAGCAGCTAAAGCATTGCTTAGATACCATCAAACATCCTCACTAAAACACAAATGTCAATATTAACTGGGCTTATAATGGTGCCAGACGCTAACCTAACCGATAAGCTTTTACAAATGCCCTCATAGATTAACTATTTTTCTACTGGAGTGATGTAAGACAGAAATCCAACAATGCACAGTGCTCTTTTTGAGGCTCTGAGTGTGAAGGTGACCATTTGGAGAGGCACTGATAAACAGCCGACAGATAAGGGCTGAGAGTCAGACAGACACGACAGACTGACAGACGGGCAGAAGGACAAATGGAGGCATTGAGAAGATACTCAGGCGTAGAGCTGTGGGAAGGATGGGGGCTTTGGGGAGTGAAAGGCAGGGAGATAGGGGAAGAAAAGAAGAGCGATATCCTCTGCAGAGCTTTGGCCTCTGATTGTGTTTAACAGCTCAGGACTTACCATCACCCTTACCTCTCTCCCTCTCTTCACATTTTTAGGATGAGGAGGTTCGCCTACTGTAAGGTGGTTTTGGCCACCTCCCTGGTGTGGGTGATGCTGGACATGTTCATTCTGCTCTACTTCAGCGAGTGCAACAAGTGTGACGACAAAAAGGAGAGAGGATTGCCCGGGAGAGACGGTGAGTGGGCGTTGCCTAACACATACAGTACATATGATCACAGAGACACTCTGGTATCCATCAGCATCCTCTGAGTGTGTTGTATGTGTGCGAATCTGCTGCAGATGCCTTGGTTAGGCCGCGGGACGGGCCCGGTGAAGGGGGAAAGCCTGTGGTGATCCCTAAGGAGAACCAGGAGAAGATGAAGGAGATGTTTAAGATCAACCAGTTCAACCTCATGGCCTCTGAGATGATTGCCCTCAATCGGTCGCTGCCTGACGTCCGCCTGGAAGGGTGAGCAGCCTCCCTGCAGCTAATCATCTGTCCTGTCACTTACTCTTACTCCACTCATTAAGTTCACCTCAGTATGGCTGTCAGTGGCATCCACTGTTGGGATGGTCCATACTGGTGATCAACTATAAAACCCAAGCCAGGCTGGGCTGAAACCTGCACAATCAGTCACACAGTGAGCCACTGTTCTGTAAAGGTTAGTTATGAATAATGACATAGAGGGAGACAGATGTATGGATCCATAAGTCAGGGTAGAGAGCATAACCTCAACAACAACGTTAATTATACTTATATTTTAGCATTATATGATAGAAGTATGCTTTACAAAGAGATTAAATCAGTGAATTAGACAAGTTGTGGTGGTCTGAAAGAATCCATGAGCACTGACATTCTGTAAAATACTCAGTATGTCCCAATTGCATAAACTGATTGTGCACAAAATGTTCTAAAAACTTTCTTCAATCACTGTGTCTTAAACTTAACAGGAAATTATACATTACATGTAACAATGCATGTCAGTCGAGCTGCAATTTTGAAATACTACTCCCAGTTACACACATAGACAGCAGAATGTTTCCCAAAGATTTATTAGTTGATTTTTGTTTTTTTAAGGGTGTTAAATAATTTATTTGAATTTTTTCCAGCTGTGAGCCGCTCCTCGATTTCCCTTGTGCAGTGCATGTAGGGACAGCACAGTCCAACATTCAAAACAATCAAAAATCACCAGCTTTTGTGCTTTCACCACGGTTAAAAGAAATCTTATTCGGTCTGCTGTAAAAGCTTTAAATTGAATTAATCAACCAGACTGAGACTGCGGAGGAAGCTTTCTTATAATAACCAATCTGTATAAGTGATGTGTGCAAATCATTTGATAAACATTGTAACATTTCTGCGTGTGAGCAAGATCAGGCCATTAAAACTGCAGTGTGATGTGCTCATGCCCTATGTGTAGTTAAGTCCCTTAAAAAGTGTGACATAGCAATTCAACAGTGACTCCCTCCATACCATTGCTGCACAAGACGCGGCCAAAACTGTCATCTTGTTTTTTAGCCGGTGTGAACAAAAAGATAAAATGCAGCAATGTATAACTTATTTCTTGTAGTCCCTATCGAATGAACCAAACTACAGATGTGAAAGTGCCCTTAGTATGCACAATCACTGTTTTGAGTATTTTTATTTTATCTTTGTTAAAACCTGCTTAGAATTACTCTGGGAACCTGGAATCAGGACACAGTTAGCCAGTGACTTCACGTGATGACCTCATGCAGCTCTAGGGGATGATTAAAAGGTCCAACCAATAAAATAATTTCTCAACAATCCCGCCTTTCTGCCTGTCCTATCAAATCAAACTGCTTTTCTCTCCATGAGCAATAGCCCATTGGTTCAGCCTAAAGATTGATACCTCATTGTGCTGTTTCAACAGGAAATACATCACATTAAGGAAGTAATGATACCATTTCATGAGACCTTGGAGGTAACAGCACTTTGAACTCTGGTGTACCACACCTTAATCTAAGTGTCTTACAGCTCTAGTAAAATGTAAATAAAATCAAGACCAAACAAAAGTAAACTTTAGAATAATGCTCAGAAAGAAGAAACTGATTTTGTTTCCCCTTTTTTGTCTTGCTTTAGTAATACTAGGTTGAGCAATTCACAAGTCCTTTTTCTACAATGAGGAGTTTAGTGTTACTTAAGGATCTGTCAGTGCAGTGGCTGCAGGATGTTCAGTCTTCAGACAGGCAGAGAGAGAGAGAGAGAGAGAGAGAGAGAGAGAGAGGCAGTCAGAACAGCAGACAGGAGTGCACCCGGCCAGCAGCTTAGAAGATATGTCAAGGTTAGTTCAAGCAGGTGGAAACCAGCTCGGCCTCCCATCCCCCTTCGGCCCTTTTCTGCGCTTCAGTAGAGGAGCATGCATAGATCAGTAATGAAGGTTTTCAGAGAGATAGACAGAAAGACTGAAGGACAGACACAGGACTGACAGGCAGGGGCACATGCACACTAGACAGGCAGGAAAGAAAGAGGACATTGATCCGTGAAATGGGTTTTAGTCTTTGAGCGGGAGTTGATTACTAGGTGTGTTTTCACTCAGCCTTCTCTCCGTCTATCTGCTTTTCCAATTAGGAGATAAGACAGAGTCAATATCAAGCAAGGCAATGTGTCTGTGTGTGTATGCACATGTACGAATGTGTTTATTTGTGTGTGTGTGTGTGAATTGGCAGGTATAGGGAAACTGTGAATGAATTCATCATAGCCAAGCAGGTCGCCATTAGCTGAAACTTTGAAGCGGAAAGTCGCTGATGGTTTATTTTCAGTATTTTCAGCAGTGCAGTTGTTGGATGTAAAAAAAAAAAAAAAAAAGGACAGGTCATTGTGACATTACAGTCAAGACGGTGTGTGTGTGTGCATGTGGTTGGGTGGATCTACAGTATATGAAAACACTTTCCATGACCACACCTTTCAGAAAACATTTTCTCCTTTTTTGAGATCCTGACTGCAGCATTTTATGAGAATGCATAGGGGTGTGTGTGTGTGTGTGTGTGTGTGTGTGTGTGTGTGTGTGTGTGTGTGTGTGTGTGTGTGTGTGTGTGTGTGTGTGTGTGTGTGTGTGTGTGTGTGTGTGTGTGTGTGTGTGTGTGTGTGTGTGTGTGTGTGTGTGTGTGTTTAATGACGCAAGAGTGATGCTGTTTAATCAGAACCAGTCTGCCCGCCCGTCCGAACTATCCCCACAATCCACTGGCTGGAGAAGCAGCCTGTAACTCATTACACTGCTTTGCTGTTGCCAAGTGTTGCTCCAGCACCCTGACTGTTTGGATACACAGGACTCACAACCACGCCTCAGTTTTTTTCAAATCCACATCATGTGACACATAGACATGCGTCTGCCTTCGCGTGTCAACACATGTTGGTTGGGTAGACACACAGAGGTCTTGTTTTTCCATCAGCTGCTCAGTAAAGATCCCGTCTGAAACTGAAAAGTCTCAGTTGTTCTGTTTGTGAAACAGAGGCGAGAGAAATAATGAACTGATGTGCACAAAAGTTGAAAGAATCCAAGGGTGTCTCTGTTTTTACAGTGAATCATCTTGTGTGCTCATCAACTTCCCTTGCTTGCAGAGAGTATGAGTATGCACACCACAGACTGAGAATCACTGTGTGTGTGTGTTATTGTGTTATTTAACATGCTCGAGAGGCAACTGCAGGATGGAGTATATTCTTGACCTCCCCTCGTCTCTTGCTGTTACATTCCTTCTGTCAGAATCAGCAGCAGAGAGAGAGGAAGCATTCCAGTGCTCTGGATGATCACAAAGATGGGAGGGAGTTATGAAGTTGGAGGAAGAGAGATCATATTTCATTTGGCTATTGTGAGGGTTGAATCTATCAGAGGAGGGACGTCACAAGAAGGTTTCAGTTTTGTCGTCAATAGAGGATACAGACTGTGAGACAGTTTCATGTCAGGCATGCAGGTGTCATGGCAGGCGGCAGTGTTTCTTCTGTCTTCTGTGACTCTAGCTTGTCCTATCCAATTAAACAGATGTGAGCTTAATCTCTTATTTAAATTGGCGAGTAGCATTTAACATGAATTTGGAATTGCATGAGTCCATATTTTCTGCAATCTGTTGTGCAGATCAGTCCGTCAATCTGTAATATGTGTATTATTCTCAATCATTGGAGCACTCTTTCCTAGAAATGTAATTATTAATTTTGGTAGGTGAGATGATTACGAAACCTGTATGAGATGTAATGTGATATACTTCTGGAAAGCCTTAGCAAAACGGACATGTACTTTCTTTGTGGTTTATTTTATTTTATTCATTTAGAGATGTCTTTTGTACATACATTTTGCAGTGTAGTGTGTGGATGTGTGTTTTTCTGTGCAGCATCTACTGTAGTCTGCATACTGTAACTCTGAAATGACACTCCCTTAAATGTCATCAGTTACTCTTTAGTAAGAACACCCAAATTGAAAAATTGTCTTTTTTACAACCCAATACAGATACAGTCTTCTGATATGGTGTATGATGTATTATGAAAGTACTAAGTATCATAAAAAACAGATGCAGATTTTGCTTTTTTTTAAATAATGAAGGTAAAAATAAACTTTGACTGTGTTGAACTAGCAACATCAAAGAGGTTTCTGCACTTTTATACTAAAATCAAATAAACCTTAATCAATGGCTGCCTGGAAGGTAGAAAATGAACCTTAAAACCATTATCTATGCTTTGGAAAGTGTTCAGGTGTAATTTAAATTACACAAACTTTGTATTTAATCACCTAAACAAAGCAAATAGGCTGGGAACCAGACAAATCTGCAGAGCTAATGATGTTTCATTTGCTCTGGCATTTACGAATTAGTCTGGCAATGCCAGGCTACAAAGCAAACCCACCAGTTGGATAATTTCTCAGGGAATATATAAATAAGCCTGTGACAGTCTTCACTTCACTAATATCCATCTCCACTCATGCCTGCTCTCCTCTGTGTCTCAATAAGAGAGTTCCGTGTGTGTGCACTACACTGCTATGATAATGACTCACACTCTAATTAGCATCACTAATCAACTGTCATCATGCTGACCTGCTAATTCTGTGTGTCTGTCTTTTTCCGTCTAAATTTGGGGACATACGCTTGGTTGCTTGCTCATTATTCACTCACAGTTTTCTTTGTTTGAATTCAGTAGTTCAAACAAGTAATTCAATATGATTTTTTACGAGGCCATAAATGATTATCTGATTAATGCAGTGACTCCGTGACTGACTAATACGGTTTAGTTGATGTTGAAGTCCCAGCCATTTCCCTCTTGTTCATCTCCTCCTTGTGTAGAGTCACTTTAGCTGCAGCTCTCTCGCTCTCCCTGTAACAGTCTCTTACAATCAGACAGAAGCTGGATTGTGATGTCTCTACTAGAATGTTTTTCTCTTCTCTCGCTCTGTCTCTGTCAGTTCAGTTTTGTCTGTGTTAAAAGCCTACAACTTCACTTATCGCACATGTGGTTGACTTTGTGAAACCGTGTCTGTGTGAGATTTTGATGCAGTTCACTCACTTTCTGTTGTTGTGCCATGTGATTTTGACAGTGTGTTGCCTGTGTAGTGTTTGAATGATTTGAAATTTGCTTTGCATTCCATATCAAAAGCAGCTTTAACTATTTTATTTGAATGTCTTGTTTCCTCTTTGCAGGTGCAAGAACAAGTTATACCCAGATAATCTTCCTCGTACCAGCGTGGTGATTGTATTTCATAATGAGGCGTGGAGCACACTGCTGCGAACCGTCCACTCCGTCATTGACCGCTCTCCACACACATTGCTGGAGGAGATTGTCCTGGTGGACGATGCAAGCGAGCGAGGTATACACACACACACACGCAAACACTGCAGATAATTCCTTCAGTGCTTGTGCCTCTTGTTTGAGGCTTAGCCTATTTTTTTAGAGCTACTGTATGATTTTGCTGGGTTTGTGTGTGTGTGTGTTTGTGAGAGTGTGTCTGTGCTGTTGCCCAACAGCCAGTCAGCATATATAGGCTATGTGTGTGCCACTCCACCCTATGCAATGCTGCTAATCCCTGTTTGGGGGAGATTAGGTCTTTAATTCGCCAGCCGCAGGGATTACACTCTGTTATTACCCTCAATCCCCCCCCAGCCGCCACCACACAGCACCATTTCACCCTATGGGACCTCAGGTTGGATAGTGCAAGTCAGAGGGCGTGTGTGTTGGGGAGGGGGAGGAGGGGCTCTCTGCAGGTAGAAAGGGTGTCGGCAGGCGTGCTAAGGCACATTCACACAAGCAAAAAAACACAAGCACACACTTAACCTTTTGATCTGTGGCTGCAGAAACAATAGTTTGGATGAGTAGCATGTAGTCCAGCTTCTGTGTGTGTGTGTGTGTGTGTGTGTGTGTGTGTGTGTGTGTGTGTGTGTGTGTGTGTGTGTGTGTGTGTGTGTGTGTGTGTGTGTGTGTGTGTGTGTGTGTGTCCGTCTTGTGTGTGGGCTTATGTGTGTTTATTGAAGTTTTTTCTATGTGTTTGTACTTTTAAGATTTCCTTAAGCGGCCCTTGGAGCAGTATGTCAGAAGGCTGGAAGTCCCTGTCAGAGTGGTGAGGATGGAGCAGCGGTCTGGACTTATTCGTGCTCGCCTCAAGGGAGCATCCCTCTCCACTGGACAGGTGTGTGTGCGTGCGTGTGTGCGTGCGTGCGTGCGTGTGCGTGTGCACATATGTGATGCCCACCACCCAGTGACCTGAACTCCATATGGTGTGTGCACTGTCAGGTTTGTCTAATGTGTTCTCTCTGTGTTTCTAGGTCATAACCTTTCTGGATGCTCATTGTGAATGCACAACGGGGTGGCTAGAGCCTCTGCTCGCCCGCATCAAACAAGACAAGTAAGGCGCGCACATACACAAAAGACACACACTCCAACGGCAAGCATAAAAAAAAAAAATCAATAAACTATTGTTGATCCTGCGGGGGCTTGCCCTTGTGTTTATTTGATGCTTAATTACTCATTCTGTCTTAACTGCTTCCTGCAAGCAGGTACTCACATAAACACACACACACACACAAACAAAATAGGATTTAGAAGGTATGATGAGTGATGGGTGATGGGAAGTCACAGCATGGTACATTGTTTAAATGAATTTGGTTCTGGAGGTGCCACACCTTGCAGAGGAGCACTTAGTCGTGATTGATGACCACCCAAGGTTATGAACAGCAGGCTGATCAATGTGCGTGTGCGTGTGCGTGCGTGCGTGCGTGTGTGTTGATGTGTTGTGTTTCTATTTTCTATAGGAGAACAGTGGTGTGCCCCATCATCGACGTGATCAGCGATGACACCTTCGAGTACATGGCGGGATCTGACATGACGTACGGGGGCTTCAACTGGAAGCTCAACTTTCGCTGGTACCCTGTTCCCCAGAGAGAGATGGACCGCCGCAAAGGAGACCGCACGCTGCCTGTCAGGTGGGTGATAAAGCAAATCATACGATCCGGGTTTCAGCTAGTGGTTAAATACCCACCAGCTCCAGGGGCTTCTGTTGTGCAGCTGGCCCTGACCTCTCTGTTGAGTGAAGTGAAAAGAGAATTTGCCTACAGGGACAAAATGGAATCATTAGTAAAATATGACATGAATCAGACACACTAACACAGTCAGTCAGCTGTTTGAAATAACTCCTATCTAGTGAGCTTGAGCGTTGCTGATAGGTATTTACAATTGATGTGCACAGACTAATAGCACATCACCATTTAATTAACCACAGTTAATAATCATAAAATGTTCCTAACTAAGGCAGAAATACTGCAAGAATATAGGTTGAACTTCCCTCTGTAGCTAAAGTCAATATGTTTATGTAAGATTCTGTGTAATTTTGCTCCTTGTATCATTTCTCATGGCCCATGCCTATTTCTGCCTGTCTATCATCTCTCCTTCCTGCTCTTGTTTCTAAGCATGCTTGACGCCATTATTCAAGGTCACACACATAATATATCTTATGTAACACTCTGTGCCCCTGTTTTTGGTTGTTTTTCACAGCTCTGCGTGACAAAATGTTCCTAAGGGTGTCTTATAAGTGGCCTAAAAAACAAAAATGGGTTGTAGTGTCAGGGTAGGATATTAAGAAGTACTTCACACTAATGACATGATTTACATAAACCCTGTCCTGTCACGAAGTAGTTCTACATATTTGTGAAGAACTGAAAGCTATTGCACAAACAATTTTTCAGAATAAAGCTTGTGTTTTAGGTTTCAGTCGTGCACCAATATAGCTCACATAGAGTGAGTAGATACAGTAGAATACGTCAGGAGTAGAAGTAACGCTGACGTGATTTCAACTTCTCACATGTGCATTTGGTGTTTGGAATTTAAACTTCATCTGCCTGTGCATGGCAAGCTATGGGCCTGTTGCTGTGACTCTGAGGAGCCTCGTGGAGTGACGGTACAGGAGGAAACCTCAGCTAAACTGGTTGTTATGGGCTCATCTACCTTGTAATTTACAGTACTGTGCAAAAGTCTGAGGTCACTTGGAAAGTATCTCTTTCCAGCTATTGGACAGAAAAAAAACACAAGTATCCAAGGTCTAAATAAGATTTATAAAAATCCTCTGAACATATTAAATTATCTTGTGTCAATAATATGCTGTAAATCCTGCCGACAAAAAGCTGAGAGAGTTTACCACAGCATCACCTGGGGAAAAAACACATGACAGAAATACTTTTTGATTTACTTGGTACAAAACACTGACCTGTATTTATAATTTTTGCTTTTCATTGTAGCAGTGTTTATGTTTATTTCAATGTCACAGTGTGGTTTAGGATGTAAATACTGTTATCATTGTAAGTGATAAGACGCTCACTGTTTAGATAAATGTCTTTAATTAGAAATCGTTTCGTGCTGCAGTGTAGATTTCAAAGATTCCCACAAATGAGTAGCTTTTGTTTGTTTTTACTGTGATGTGTTTGAGTCTTGCAAAAAGTAGTGATTTAATTGTAAGCTGAAGAGTTTAAAGGGCTTTGATACGTTTACAGTAAAAAGAAAAGGACGTATCTATTATTAATATTGCCATAATTGTACAGTTATAATCTAGTGTTGTTAAACAACATCTGTGTGTTGTTCATCAAGCTAGTATTTGTGTTGCTTATTATTTCCTCATCTCAGCCAAGTGCTGCAAGCACACCATTACCCTGTGTGCTCTCAGGTTGTGTTTCATCTGTGTTTATCCGTTTGTATGCAAGGTATTGTGTGTTGGTGACTGAACGTTGAAGTTAAATGAAAGCAAAAACAGGCTGTAAAGAAAATAAACCTGATCTACAAAGGAGGAAACCATTCTGCGAGGGGGAGAAATAGGGGGGGAGAGCATTGAGGCCATTAAACACTGACACAACCAACAGTGAAGTGAGCAGAAAAACAGAGAATGAAAAAAACAGGAAAACCATGAAGTACAGAGGGTGAAAGCGGTGAAATATAAAACTCTGATGGGATCTGAAGATACGGTGTGACCTTTAGAAAGCCGGCCATCGGTGAATTAAGTGGCACTAACCAACCTCGATCTTCATTTACGCTGCTCTCCTGTCTCTCTCTCTAGGACTCCCACCATGGCAGGCGGCTTGTTCTCCATAGACAGAGATTATTTCCAGGAGATCGGCACGTATGACGCAGGCATGGACATCTGGGGTGGAGAGAACCTGGAAATCTCTTTCAGAGTGAGTGAACACACCCACAGCCAATTGACATGACTGTATTCTTCCAAGCACTGGCAGGCATTCAGAAGTGTCTGCTCAGGGTCAGAAACACACACACATGCGTACATTACACTTGTGCGTTTCACTCTGACTAAATTGTTGACTTGACTAATACTTTGTCAGGCGTCATTCTGACTGGCGTTCAATCAAACTTTATTCAGACTGTCACAACACAGGCAGGACCAATGTGCGTCATCCATCTCCCAGTAGAGTTCACTGGTCAGCCTTTGCAGAGGTTAGGCCTGTACATACAGTATGTCTATTCTACACAGTAATACTCTATATGTGTGTTCTTTGTGCTTCACAGATTTGGCAGTGCGGTGGGACGCTAGAGATTGTCACATGCTCTCACGTCGGTCACGTCTTCAGAAAGGCAACGCCCTACACGTTTCCCGGAGGAACGGGACAGATCATCAACAAAAACAACCGGCGCCTGGCAGAAGTCTGGATGGATGAATTTAAAAACTTCTTCTATATTATCTCTCCTGGTGAGTTGGTGTGTGTGTGTGTGTGTGTGTGTGTGTGTGTGTGTGTGTGTGTGTGTGTGTGTGTGTGTGTGTGTGTGCGTGTGCGTGTGCGTGTGTTCTCAGGCAAGTACGCATGTATGTGCTCATGCGTGGAGGTTAATCTCTGTGGCAGTTGTGATCTATCCATTAACCCAGTGACAGTGTGATATTGCAGTGGTGACCCAACAGTGCGGGACGGGGGGCGGCGAGTAATTTCACGCTACTAAGCATCTATTGACTCACACAAACACACACACATTCCCACAAGCTGGCAAAGGAGAGACAACCAAAAGTAAACCAAAACTCCCTAAGTAGAGAATATTTTTAGATGCAAAGCACCTAACTTTGAACTCGCTCACAAACTCACTCACTTTTGTTTAGTAAACTGTTCTGTTATTGTCAAACCAGATCTAAACATGCCAAACATGTCAGCCGGTTTTGGTTTCGGAGGGATATTTATTTATTCAAAACTGATGAGTCTGTCCTTTTTGTAAGTTACTTTCAGTTGGCACAGAAGATGTTAATGGTAGCGGTTGCTCGGCACAGTTATTTTAACGTTGTCAATCGAGGAAATAGGTTGGTTCAGGGGTCATGTAAGTCAACTCACAACAACCTGTACAGCTTATCGCCATTTCTGTGGCCATGTCTCTATCGTCGCTATTTATCTAGCTAAGGCACAGGAAGAAGTCCTCCTCATTTTTACCCACAGCTTTGATTGTCTGTTTTTCCACCTGGGGAAACACAACACTAGACAGTTTGGAATCACTAAAACGAGACAGCAATTCGGAGACCTGCAGCCAGGCTGTACAACACATTAGAGTGCCTGTTTCCTGCTCTTCCAGTCAGGAGAGCTTCTGTTATAGCTCACGCAATGGTTAGTCTGACCCTGCACATCCTATAAAAAATGGAGCATGAGATTCCTCACACTCATCATCAGTGGAGGAGTAGGAGGCAGGTACTCCAACGTGGGTGAACCAACACATCTGCTATCTGAGTGTTTAGGACATATTGAGCCAACTCATACATCATTACTGACAACAAAGAAGTGGATTATCCCTGCGAGGCTGCTTTGAAATGTTTGTGGGATTGGTTTTAAAGTTGTTAAAGGTTGTTGGGTTTTTTTTATCTTTTCAGTCATGCATTCAGGCCGACTACAGCTGCTGACCTCTGCAAAGGAGCTAGCTCCACCTAGCATATAGAGGTTTCAATAGTGTCACTTCAACATTAGGCTTTTTTAGGTACTTGACCATCAGATAAGTGAGCTCTGCAATTCAATGATACTAGTTTTCTGAGTTTGGGTGCTTGAAATCAATGTGTGGCCTTGTTCTACTTTACAAACGAGACCCTTTAAATAATCCTGCTTGAACACACTTTCAACAAACACTTGGCTGTATGAATGTTGTTTGGTGTAATAGTACTAATACTGACGTGTGTGTGTGTGTGTGTGTGTGTGTGTGTGTGTGTGTGTGTGTGTGTGTGTGTGTGTGTGTGTGTGTGTGTGTGTGTGTGTGTGTGTGTGTGTGTGTGTGTGTGTGTGTGTCCAGGTGTGACTAAAGTGGACTACGGTGACATCACGTCTCGTTCAGCTCTGAGACAAAAGCTTCAATGTAAACCGTTCAGTTGGTACTTGGAGAACGTCTACCCTGACTCCCAGATCCCGAGGCACTACTACTCCCTAGGAGAGGTACGATCATTCTCACACACACACACACACATGCACACGCACACACAAATGCATCTTACGAGTCACTGCCTTGCTGAAATCCAAGCAGTCATAACAAATCTGAATCTTGTTTGAATTAAAGGGTAATGGTGTTTTCTTAATGTGCTTTCTGTGTGTGAATTCTGTTCAGATCCGTAACGTGGAGACCAACCAGTGCCTGGACAACATGGCCCGCAAGGAGAATGAAAAAGTCGGCATTTTCAACTGTCATGGCATGGGAGGCAACCAGGTATCTGAGAACCAAGACAATGAAACACTGTTTGCCACAGTTATATTATGGTACTCCCTAGTAGTAATCATGAGAGAAAGAAGCCCAAGTAAGAATGTGCAAAAGATGAAAGAGATTTGTTTTAAAATGTGGAACCTGTTTGCGTGACGTGCAGGTTTTCTCCTACACGGCCAATAAGGAGATCAGGACAGACGACCTGTGTCTAGACGTGTCCAAACTAAACGGGCCCGTCATGATGCTCAAGTGCCATCACCTCAAAGGCAACCAGCTCTGGGAGTACGACCCTGTGGTGAGTGGCAGAAATAATGAAAATGTACATGTTAACGGTATATGCAGGGAAATAATGAATGCATTAATAGAGTAAATGTACACAAGCTCGCACACAGAGGGGTTCTCACGCAGGTCTCGAAACGTACAGAAAATTGAGAGTTAATTTAAACCAGAAAAGGAAAGTTTTATATTTTGGAGGCTCATCATGTGTTTTTTTTCTATTTGAAACTAGTATAAATAAAACAAGACGGATTAAATGAAAACAATGAAGTTGACAAAAAGCAAAAAAACAAACAATAAAGCAGCTTAAAAAGAAAATAAGTTTTTCCTCAATTTTCACCAACAAATACCCTAATTTATCAAAAGGAGATGATTGGTCTGAACTGATTATAACTTTGATTTCATGTCCCTACTCATCCAAAAGTTTCACTGTTTCCTGTTGCCAAGACAGTTTACAGTAAACAGCTCAATGCATCCAATAATAGAAAATTAAGAAAGATTAAGGAAAAACACAAATGAAATGCTGATTATTCACAAAATGTTCTTTAACTAAGTAAAGAAAATCGAGATTTGAGAGATAGAGAATAGTCAGATTATTTTTTCCTTAATAAATAAAAAGGAACACATTCATTCCTAGATTTGATTTAAACTGAAAATAACAAATTGAGCATATCACTGATCCACGTACAGTATGACAGAACATATTTAAGACCAGCTGTCATTTCAGTTAGTGGGTTATTTATTGTCTTCAGGTTTAGGCCGATATATCCTCGTTGACACGTTACCCAACTTAACCACAGCGTGCCTCACACTGAACTAAGCCAAAAATAAACAAAACATTCTGAAATTGAGACTACGAGAATCCTTGTCTACAGATAGATTATTTGAATATTTATTTATTTACATGCCCTTGTGAATTCAAATGAACCAATAAAAGACATCGACTTGCATCCTCTCACACACACACACTCTCTCTCTCTGTGTTTCCCTGCCGTGCAGAAGCTGACCCTGATCCACGTCAACAGCAACCAGTGCCTGGACAAGGCCAGCGAGGAGGACAGCCAGGTTCCCAGCGTCAGAGACTGCACACACACACGCTCCCAACAGTGGCTACTCCGCAACGTCACACTACCAGAGGTCTTCTGACCACGCTCCACACTCCTCACAAACACACACACTCACACACACAGCGGCCCAGAGTAAGCAATCAGGGGAACAGACGGTGTTTATTAAAATTGGGCACCAGGAAAGGAAAGACTTCCCATGAGGGGATTTGGGAAGAGAGGAGGACGGATTGGACGGTACTACCTCTGCCAGAAATCAGAGGGAGGAGTGTGTTTGACCCTCCTCAGAGCGAGACGCGACAAAAGACTCCCTCTAGGAGACGATGGCTGTTTGTTTTTACGTTCATTTTGTTGTTTTAAAGAGATTTTAACCACAGAGAGTGACTCGCTTCTGGGCGTGGATATGAGACTGGTGGAGTCGAGGTTCTGCAGTCACAGCTTCCCTGGACATAGCAGTCCACCCCTTAACTCATCACTTAACGTTTACTGACTGCCTCTTATGAGAGAGTGTGTGCACTCGTGTGTGTGTGTGTGTGTGTGTGTGTGTGTGTGTGTGTGTGTGTGTGTGTGTGTGTGTGTGTGTGTGTGTGTGTGTGTGTGTGTGTGTGTGTGTGTGTGTGAGAGAGAGAGAGAGAGAGAGAATGGGTGTGTATATTCTGAGATGAATGTAAGCTTTGAGAAGAGGGCTGAATTCCTTGTTGATTTCTTTCTCTTTTTTTATTTAATTTTGTAATGGATTTTGAAAATGAACTCTGGTGAACTCCTATGAAGAAGGGTGCATGTGTAAGTGAGCCTGCGTGTGTGTGAGACTGTCATGTGTGCGTGTCTCAGAGCCCCTCCTACAGTCTTGCAGCAGTGTATGTCTCCCTCTGGTGTTACTCCTCAGCATTTCATCCTTCAGACTGGAGCTTCCTTGCTGAGGAATTTCCAAGGGACTGCGTATAAAAAAAAAAACAAGAGGACCGAACACGAGGACTTGACGTCTGCCCTCGGCAGAGATCTAGAGATAGAGAAATATGATGTTTGTGATATCTTGAGATTTCTATGTCCAGTTTTTACATGGTTTTGTCTGTTTCTACAGTCCTGTGAGAGTGCCACAGAGCAGTAACCCTAGTCTGTCTGTCCGTCTCTGTTGTCTTTAAAGATGTTTAACATAGAGCTAACACACACACACACACACATACACACAGAGGACTCTGCATATGTAACTGATGCTCACTGCCTAATCTAACGTAGTGTTAAACCATAAGGGAACTCTCCCATAAGGCACTACATAGTGTCACACACACACACACACACACACACACACAAACGTGCATCATGTATACATATAGGAAAAAGGCTGCACTAGCCTGATATTTTAATCCATTTTGTCATATCTTCTTCTCAATGACCTCTTAAAAAAATACACTCCAAGGGCTTCTTTCCTGCAGTGGAGTGTGTGTGGACGGATGCGTTGGTGCGAGCACGTGTCTTCAGTACTAATCCTAGTCCATCAGCTCCCTGTTTACTAGAACAAACAGCTCTCAGATTCCTTCGCTGTTGGACAGCCCGTAGCGTAGACAGACAGAAGATCAGCGTATCCCTGCGTCTGTACAAAAGAGGAAAAAAGCTGCTTTTATTTTCTAAACAGGCGAGTCTCTGCTCTCTCCTGAGGACGAATCTACAGTAGGAAAGGAAGCCTGGAAAGCCGGTTGTTAGAATATCAAAGAGACGTCGCTGAGGTGTTTTAGGAGACTTAATCAGGGACAGAATAATAATTGTAGAGAGCTGAAGGGAGTGTAGAGTTGAACTGTGGATTAGAAAGAGAGCAGCAGCAGCAGACATATCTTAATCCGTAACTACATATCTCACTTTGCAAGCTCACCTGCCGTATTTCACTATTCATATCACAGTGAGCCAGACAGCTGAACAGTTACATGAGTGTCATTCTCATTTCAGCCATCATGCTTTCTTTATTCTTTTTTTTTTTTTTTTTTTTTTTTTTAATCACTCCTGGGCTGCGAGTCAGAGCAGGAGAGGTGATTTTCATTAAGGTTTTAACCATTTCAGCTTCCTCCAGTGGAGGAGGGGTTTACACATACAGTAGGACACCGGTTCATCTTTGTTGTGGACGTGGTCGCGAGAGAGGAGGCCGTCGACTGATTTAATGTCTGAGAGAGTGACTGTGTGGTGAAGATGTGAACGTTTTCTTTTTTTGATTGTGAGACAGAGGGAGGGTAATGATTGTTCTGATTTTTGCGGGGTGGGGGTTCGAAGTAAATTGACATGTCCAGGCTTCCACACTGAGCTGATCCAAATGTAGAAAATAAAGGCGAAAAAGGTTTACAGAACAATACGAGGAAAATGTTGATTTCTGCTTCTTTTTGTCTGAACACACTTTCACATTCGTTCTTGACAACAACAGTTTTTTTTTCTTGTAAACAAACAAAAGTTAGGTTTACATTCAGTGTTTCTCACCAAACGGCCCTCTGTGTGTATCCTCGAGGTCTGACAAATGTCTCGTGCGTTTCCTTCCATGTGAATCATTTGTTTAAATATTTCAAATCATGCACTGTTTACATCCATGTTTTCTAGCTTGCGGTTTTTAGTCTGCCTCTGTTGGCACATTGCTACATTACTTTGTGCAGTTTCTCAGTGGAAACCCGCGGTGTTGGTGCAATATTCAAACAACACAGGGACCCACATGTAAAAACTAGAATTCAGTTAACAGAGAGAGCAAGAGTTGGGCAACCACGTGGTCATGGTGTGTCTAAAATGTGACCGCTGCCGCATGAAGCACCCATGGGTGTTAAAAGATCATAATCTCTCTTATCTCTCCACAGAGAAAAGCACATTGCTTTAGAAGAGGTGAGTCTGGGCAGAAGCAAGATAAGTCTTGTGGGGAAATGGGACTCTTCTGTCTATTTAATAAACATGACAGTGCAGTGAAGGTAATAGAGTCGGGCAGCAGACTCACTGCATGTTTCGTGGAGGGTGGATTATTTCAAACTCCTTGACGTGATGTGTTGAATTATTCATTTGTCAGGATTAGACCCTCCGAGAGCCATCAGGAAGACAAGACAGCGGCGTTTTGCATACACACCTTTAATATAAGATGCATTTGTTTTCTCAAATCATCTGTGTAGTAAAAGAGATGCTGCTATAGGTTCCTCATTCTAGTTGACATTTTATCTCCAATTTAAGATGCATTGGTCTCAATGTACTCTGTGGTCAGACAGGCAGGAGAACCCAGATGTCAAAAAGTCAATCAGTTCCTCTGATTCGTCCTGCTCCACATGAAGATGAATCTGCCCTGTAGATCCAAGAAGAGTCGTCTTCAAGGAGACACCTGACTCGCTGAAGTGAGTGATTCTGCCGTTAAGGAGATTTAGAGCTGCGAGAGTTCAGGAAGACTCTGCTCTGGTTTATGTGCTGCAGACTTCAGAAGAACTATGTGGAGCCTTTGATCTGAAGAAATGGATCAAAGCCGAATCAGACTGCGGCCCGGAGGGAAGCTCCACGAAAAGACAGAATATTGAAGCGTGTTCAGAGGAACAGAGTGAATTTATAAACTTGGAATTGTGTCCATCTAATTTGGTTGTTTTTTATTTTGTTTTATTGATCCTTGTTTGTGAAAATGAGCCTTGATTTTATTATTAAGCTGCTTAAATTAAATCTCTTTAATTTAGACTCATCTTTGGCTGAGTGGAACTGGCTGTATGTTGAATGTTTTCTCACAAAGAAATGAAGTTAAATTATTACAATAATCAGCAGTTATTACTTCATAATACCAGTAAGTATTAGCTCATAATATATATACACATATACAAATGATGTATAGTATCATTGACAATAGTACTGATGCAATATATGTAAGAAGGAGAAGAAAGAAATGGATCATAACATGAAAAATGTATTGCTTTGACTGAACTAATTTAGTTTTTACCTGTTCAAAGGGAGGTTTTATCTTGTTTTACAGGCTGTTACATTAACCAGCAGGTTTTATAAGCCACAGAGCTCATTTTAAACTGAACCTGAGACAGCGGCCAGCAGCAGCATCGTCCATGTGGAGCTTCAACTGAGGTTATTAGGATGTATTATTTTCTGGTTGGTTTCTTCTTTCTTTCTATGAATTGATTAAAGTCTCTGGTGGAATATGTTTTTTTATTTTAACAATAAGATCTCCTTTGCTTTTTTACAGATTATCAGTGTGTGATCAGACTGTGGTTTAATTCGGCATGAGCTCTCAGGTAGGAAGGTCTTTCTGGACTTTGAGCTTTCACATCTTGTTGTAACACTGGTTACCCTTAACGTTAACTATAAACCTGATAGTTACTGTATTAAAACTACCTCTGGGTCGTAGGTAAAGCAAGAGCACAGATCACTGTTCCCAGAACATTTCAAACTGCAGTCTCATGCAGTCCACATAGTTTTTTTTTTGTTCTGTAGCATAGTTTCTGCAGTACAACATTAGATATCCTACATTTTCTGGTGCCCCACATTCAGCACTGACGCTGTATATAGATCAAAAAGACTTGCCATTTGAGAATAAACTACTTTATATTTAAATTTTAGTTGGGAACAACTTAATTATAAAACTATAGATATTTAATGACTAATATCAGAAAAGCCTGAAAGTACTTCCACACATATTTAACAACTTTGATTTGAAATATGATATGAATATCATCTTGTGGTCAACGTGATTGTTGATTCATTTACTGGAGACCTTATTTGAAAGGTGCCTGGTTTTACTGGCAGCCGTACTTTTTTCATGGATTTGATATTTATGCAGTCCATCTGTACACAGCCTCGCTGACACATTGACAATCTGTAAAGCCTTCACAGAACAGATGACACCATCTGACTCAACTCACACAAACACAGACGGAAGTTTTAACTTTTATTTATACAGGCGGAGTTGGATTATTTTTCCTCAGTTTGCAGCCGGTTTTATATTCACACAGTTTAACATAATCCCACGTGGAAGCTTCCCAGTACAACCCAGTCCTCCAGAACAACCTGTTTGGTGTTTGTTTGAACTATGACAGTGACAATGGCCCCATTTCTCTTCAAACAAATAATCCCTGAACATTTGCCTGTTCAAGTCTCTCACATTGGGATTGTTAGGAAAGAAAGTAAGTAATATTTACTCAAGTACTTAAGTATAATTTAGAGAGTATTTCCATTTCCTCGGAACATTTTCTACTCGACTACATTTCAGATAATATTCAAACAATATTGTACTTTTTACTCCATTACAGTTATTTGACAGCTTAAGTTATCACTTTTTATATACTAAACAATATAGAAAGTAGTTCAAATCAGCTCAGCCTTCAACTACTATACGATTAAAGTTACACTATTATGTTTAGTAATTATATAAATACAGTGGTATGCAAAAGTTTGGGCACCCCTCTGAGATTTCATGATAATTTGCTCTACCTTTATAAGAGAAGATCACAGCAACAAGATTTGTTTTCCTACAGAGATGTAGACATTTGAGTGTTTTCCAGACCAAAATTCTTAGAGTAGTATTACATAGTTTTATTATAATAAAATTAAATGTTAAAATATGGGATGTACAAAAGTTTGGGCACCCTTTTAATCGCATTCATTTCAAGACCTGTAGGGATTTATAGCTGACAGGTTGCAGCACAAAATTGCTTTGATTAGCTCGTAAGACCTTCAATTACAAAGACAGGTGGAACCAATCATGAAAAAGGCTGTTTAACATAGGTAATTGCTGGCTGTGCTTGTCCTAGGTTCTTTCTTAGAGTGTGGCAACATGGGGGCCTCTAAACAACTCTCCACTGACCTAAAAAGTAAGATAATTCATTATTATGAATTAGGAGAAGGGTACAAGAAATTATCTGGAAGGTTTGGACTGTCTGTCTCCACCGTCAGAAATGTAGTGCTGAAATGGAAGGCCTCAAGAACAGTCCTTGTGAAGGAAAGATGTGGTAGGCCGAAAAAAATACAGGAAAAGCACAGGCGAAGGATGGTTAGAATGGTCACAGACAAGCCACAGACCACCTCCAGAGAACTACAAGAACATCTGGCTGCTGATGGTGCAGTTGTTCATCGTTCCAGCATCGTTGAAGCAGGCTGTCTACGCACAGAAGCCAAGAAACCTGACTGAACTGGAGGCATTTTGTATGGAGGAATGGGCCAAATTACCACCTGCCAGACTTCAGGGACTAGTCTGTGGCTATAGGAGGCATCTACAAGCTGTTATTGCAGCAAAAGGAGGCTCTACTAAATATTAATGGAATTATTTCTTTGGGGTGCCCAAATTTATACACATGCCTATTTTTGTTTAAATGCACATAAAAATGTTTCTGTTGGACCAATAAAAATGATTTCACTACTGAGATGTTTCTGTTTCCATAAGGTATACATATGTTAAAATGAAGTTGCTGCTTCAAAAGCTCAGCAAGTGATTAACTGATGCAGTGATTTTCGTAAGGGGTGCCCAAACTTTTGCATACCACTGTATAAGTGGTATAAGTATTATATAATATAAATAACACTGACGGAAGCAGGTTTAACAGTAGGGACAATAAGTGCGGTTTTCACTAATATTATTAGCTTAGTTTTTATGTCCAGTCGGGGAAATTTATCAGACTGATACAGTTTCCTGCCCCAGCCACTTTATTCATAAATTATTTTCCTTTGTCAGTCACAATAATCTGTCATCTCCACCTCTGCTAGTGGTGAAATGTCACAGAAAGCACCGGGTAAAGTCTTACAAGGTAACCACTACTTATAGGTATAAACCTTATACTAATACTAAAAGGTATTTTCCATTTTATAACTTAATAAAACACCAAACAAAGGCACTGCAGTTTAAATGATGTTTATTGTGTCAGTGCATATCCAGTAGTAAAACAGTACCGAATTAAAATTACAGTAATTTAGTTAAACAGTGAAACTGTTGCTAAACCACACGCTTGTTCCAACACAGAACACATCACAGCCCTCCCTCCCTCAGGCAGCTAACACAGTAGCCATGTTTGATCAATGTGTCACATTACACAAACAATTCATCTCGTTTATTAAAGCTTTAAGTAATGTAAACTACTTTGTACTCTGTTCAGAAAAGTGCTCCGACTGTAGTTTAAGTATGGAGTAAGTAAGTGCAGGAGTTTATGAGGTGAGTCAAAAAAATATATATAAAAGACATCTCTAACGGATTTAAGGTGCGTGAGGTCAAAAAACTACTAAGGAGATCATGGGATGGGGACGACAGTCACAGTCTTGAAAGTTCTCACAGAAATACTCAGTCCAACTGATCAATATCAAGATATTCTGAGTGTAAACGTGCTTCAATACTGACAGATCAGTCAAGCGTGTTAGAAATGAAAAGCTTGCTTGCATGTATGTATGTGCACTCACAGTGTGTTTGAAAAACAAACAAAAGGTTAAAAATAAATTAAAAATGTAAAAACAGAATCCCTCAGTAATCTTCTGATGTCGGATTCAAACCAAATTCCCTGAAAGCAGGACATCTAATCTGATCCACAGATCCACGTCATCAGTCTAAACCTTGCCGCCAATAAAAAAAAAGAATAAACAGAGACTATGCTATGATTCAACTGTACAAAAAGTGAAACAGTGGTAACAAAGCCTGGTCCAGGTGAGCAGGAGTGTGAGTCTTTGTCAAAGCAGATATCTAGTGTTGCAAACTATGACTGAAATGTGAATAACACATTAAACTATAAAGCAGTCATCAACTCCTTCTCTTGAGCCAGGCAGTGAGAACTTCTATGTTCATTTCGCCTTCACTACAACTCTACTTGAGCCTCCACGAGGAGAGAGGTAGGGAGTACAATTACCGCACGACCACATACCGTAGCTTACGGCCGGGGTGTGCAGGGTGGAAATCGGGGGATTTGTAGATAAAATATATCATCTTACAATTCACCACAAACTACACGATACAGTAGGTTCAGGCATTTTTAAACATTACAAAGTCAATTTAGGCACTGAGTACTGAGAGATGATGTGATTAGCATCAAGGTCTCCGCCATTCATAATCGTAAAGCCCAATGTGTGTGTCGTTGGTCCGTGTTTGGGATCAGGATGAACACTCGCATCTGTAGTTTTAGGGTCTTGAGTGAGAAACAGCTGTGGTAAGCAGACAGCATCACGGGTGACCAGCCCTTATGTCGCCATCTCTTCTCGGTCGGGCAGGTGGAGGGGGGGGCAGCCGACTCCTGGAGAGCCGGGCAGCGTAGGGAAGAGCCTTGAGGGAGGAGAGCGCTTCCCCTGAGGAATCAGCCAATAGGAAACCAGATGGACATGTTCACAGGAACACACCCTCTTGCTCTCTCACTCACTGGTCTTCTTCAGGACAGAGGGGGTGGAGTCTGTGAAGTTCCTGAGAGCAACAAGCAAGAGGACAGTGACGGTATGGTTGAAGAAAAGTCTGAGGATTTTAATCAGCTCTCTGTTTCAGATTTGATCTTTACCTGATGGGGTGGAGCGGCCAGCTGGACTGCACCGGTGTTGGCAGTGCAGAGCTGGGGCTCATCAGCATGGCACTGTAGATGTTGGCTGCAACTACCAGGATGCAGAGGAGGATGGGCCCGATGATGGCGCCCTCCAGACCCAGATAGTACGCTCCTCCTGCCACCGCCAGACCTGTCAGATACGGGTGGCCACCCCTGAGACATAAAGGGAACAGATCAACACAAAGAAATACCTCGAAAATAAAACGTTTGACAAAATACAAAATTATAAAACATAAATGTACAGATTTTTACATACTTTCCTCACACATAATATAAATTGTGATGTATTTTTTTACATTACTCAAAGCACACCAACCATGCATAACAATAACAGTAGAGAGCAACTGAAACAGTACAATTAACCCAAATAGTGGACTCGATAACTGCGGGACGTTTGTGTAAAATTAGCATTTTGGATGAGCAGATTATGTCCTGTGAATATTGCATCAGAGATGAGTTTTCCTGATATTTTTAGCAACTTTTCATACAGTTCTCTTCGTATTATGTATTTTTTAACAATCACACATACTTAATATGCTTCTTCTCTTCGTTCTATTAGCTCTTTGGTTGAACTGCGTACTTTTGTAAAGCAGGCCAAGTCTGCTCAGCAGAGTGAAAGCTCTGTGAATATATTTTGTATTGAGGCCTCACTGTGCCCTTATGCTGTCAGATGTTTTTTTAAATATAAAAAAAGTTTTCTTACACCTCGCAAAATCAAGAAGACCTTGTGATCCCCTGTGATGTAGACCATTAACACATGCCTTTATAGCAGCTGTGAATTATTGGATTTTATAATGAGAAAGCAGCATCGCAGAGAGATTTGAAGTGTGTCCCTGAATGCATCTGCATAACATAAGTGCAATAAACATTATCTTTGATTTAAAAAATATAAATGCAACTAATAAATGTGTGTGGAAAGTGGATTTTAACAGCATCCATTTAATTGACTTTAACTCACATACATGAGGATGGAGCCCAACCATAAATGCAAAGTTTGCTTTTGAAAATACCTAATAATGTAAATGATATGTTATTGGAATTGACTGTAACGAGGAAAGCAATTTTACTAAATATGTTTTTCCTGTAGTCGGTTTCCTCTCACCTTAAGCCTGATCCCAACTAATTCTTTTTGTGACACAAAATTATGACTTAACGTTAACTAAATGAAGTACTAACCATGCAGAGCAGCGCTACAGGAAACACTATTCAGAGGGGAAACTTCCACACATGGCCGAGATGCCAATAACAGCTGAGATGGAGCATTATCGGCCCGCTGTTTGGTGTTATTTTCCATCTCCAACAGCTGACTGTTTATGAAACTGACTGAGGCAAATGGACACACTGTTTGTACTTACATAGACAAAGCCATATTTGGATACCGACCAGGCGGTTGGTTTGTTGACATTTGTTGGTCAAATGTGTCAATGCAAACACACAAGCTGGTAACAACGGTGTCATGCACACATACCCCGATATGTCAGAGTAGATAGCTGTATCTACAAAATATGTTGGAAGCAAGTGGAAGATCAGCAGCAGCACAGCCTTGACGCCTTCGCCCTGCACCAACCACAGGTCGCACACCGCCGGTACTGCTGCCCAGTAGGTCCCCAGGAACGGCACTGCACCCAGGATGGCAGCCAGGGCTTCGGTCCAGGAAAGAAGGATACAAAGAGTGAGAAAACACTGACTGTGGCTTGGCAGGTGCAGGTATAGTGACAGCCTGATCCGCTGCGAACACGCTGACTCACCAGAAGGAATGAAGACAATGTTGATGCCAAAGATGGTGTGAGTGAGCCAAGTGTAGAGGCCGTAGAAGCCAGCCATTTTCAGAGAGGCATCGAACACTCCTCTTTAAAATACACACACACACAGACAAGGTCAAAAATAATCATGAGATGTTTAGATTAAATGTCACTGCACCCATGAGTTGAGTGTTTGTGTGTGTGACTACCTGATGGCCTCTTCTACAGACTGGCCAATGATATTTGAGGAGGGTCCAGGCTGAGAGAGGGGGGTCAGGCTGATCACCCATTTGACAGGTTTGTAGTATTCACCACTGGAGCTCAGCAGGTAGAAGAGCGTGGTCAGAAAAATCACCTGTGTATAAACATGTATGATGACCAAGTTCACTGTAGCACAACTAATCCACCTGAACCTGTTCTTATTTATGGTCAGAAAAAACGCCTTTACTCATAAATCACCAAAGAATGTATAACAGAATAGTTGTTCCCTTCATGACTCAGGGATGTGGATGTATTCAAGATCTGTTGCACATGGACTTCAGAACCAATGCTGGAGACAATGAGGGCACTTAATGGCGGATCACATTCACTCTTACTTTTTGTCTTGCCCCATTTTACAGCCGTTCTGGTCAAAGAGTAAATTAGGATTTGATATTGAGCTCACTTTTCTCTCTGAAGGAAAAATATCTAAGGAACTGAAAACCAGAGACTAATATTTAGTAAAAATGATCATGGTAGCAAGACAGAAGGCAATTACAAGTTATTAAAGAAACTCCCACGTTGAACCAATGTACTGCAAACAGCATATACAGTACGGGACATATGACATCCAGTTTAACATTACAGAGTATTGAACTAAATGGGATTCATACCTGACTAACAAAGAGTCTGACAACACAAAGAATGCAGTTGTAAACATGAATGAAAGTGTACCATTTTGTTTAAAATTATTCCATTAAAACCAATCTGCATATGTTTTCTTTGTAACTTCCAGATCTCCAAGTGAGAACTGACGATAAATACAATTATAATCTGACCTATCTAGACCAAGAACACATTCTTTTTTAAAGCAGATGAGTAAAAATGCATCTAATGGCTACCATACAAGGTCCATCACCAACCATAAACTGAAAACAGCAGGCATTAACTGATTTACACTCAATAGTTTACAGTGTTTCATACCAGACTCAGGACAAAGTTGAGTAGAGCCGTGCCGCTGTGGAATAAGACCGTGAGGAGAGTGGTCGTAGTGGAGAAGAGGAGCCCAACATTTCTACTCATTACCACCCACAGAGACTCCAGGATCTACAAAACAACAAGGCAACAATAAACATGTCATCCACAGGAAAACTGTACACCCCTTTGAGACACAGTTGTAAATATGTCAACAACGATTTATGACCCGCAGTTATTAAAACGGCCACTGTAGGCCGACAGGCAGCACTCATTCCAGCACCTTTCATCATGATTTATTCACATTCTCAGAAATATCAGGACAAACAAATGATGTCGCACCCTTGGGCATGAGCCAAACTTTTTTTTAATGAACTGTCTGTAATATTGCAGGTGATGCATGTATAACAAAACATATGCAAATACTCATACAGAGGAGAGTGTTAAACACACTCTAACTTACAGACAGCAGAGTCTCAATATTTTCCTGCAGGAAGGAGGCGATGTCCTTCCAATCCAGGATGTCACCTAGCCAGCTATTCTGTCTCTGAACCAACTTCTGACCACGGTGGCGTCCTGGGTGGGTCATGTTCTGGCAAAAATGTATTAAATAGTTTGAGAGTATGACATTTCAAGGGGATAAACCTCTCATCAACATCAGGGAATTAAATGGACTGGCCTGACCTCCACCGTCCTCACACTACCTTTACAAACCAGGACTGGTACAGTCTGTCCCAAAGCTCCAACACCTGTTTCTCAATCACAGCTGTGTGGTTCACCTTGTCTCCTAACATCTTATGTAGCTGCACAAAAGACGAAAGAGTCAATGCATAACATACTAATGAAGAATGCAGTGGAGAAATCAATGTGAAATATATAGATGGTAATTATTCTTACCTTTTGTGTTATGTATTCTCTACCGTGTTGATAAACATTAGTAGCAGCTGAATTTAGAGCCTTCTGCACCACACGAGCCTCTGGAAGCCAACTAGAGTGCGACAACGTAAGAAAAAGAGAGAAAGTTGTTAAACAGATGAAAAATTATAAAGTCTGAAAGAGAAATAGACAAATAAAAAGAGAATAAACTGTCATACTTGGCCCATTCTGGATGGTTAGACACAGTCTCGTTGATGAGGTTACTGGTTACGTTGATGATGTGAACACTTTCGTGATGAACCTGGAAAGATAACATTTACTCTGTTATCCAAGACGATGTCTCAGCACCCATGAACTGTGAAGTCATTTCAAGGAACAAAAAAAAGTACCATAGCGGTGAGCAGCAGAGCCATGAGCAGTGTCCCTGTGACCAGGAGGAAGATGATGAAGATGCTGATGATTTTATCCAGGGATCGCTCCAGCCACACAATCATCTATGTATGTATAGAGGGGAGGAGGAGGAGGAGGAGGAGGAGGAGGAGGAGGAGGAGGAGGACACAGATGGGAAAATAAACAGAGGGATGAGATATAAAGTCAGTACAAGTGTGAAGAGGTTGTAAACATACAGTGATCAGACACATGGAGAAACCTGTGTCCCTGTGTCCTTCCCATGTGAAGAAGCCGTTTTGGGTCTAAAAGCTGCCCCCGTGGGCCCTGAGAACAGTAAGGCAGTCTGAGCGAACAGCCAGGATATCTGTACACATGCATGCGCACATCCTTACACTTTAACATGGACACATGCAAGTGAAAAACTCAGGCTGTGTGCTTTTGAATGCATGACTCTTCAGTCTGTGTCTTTTATTCTAAAAGTGTCCATCAGTCTCTCAGGCAAAGTTCATTCTGTTGAGAGGTGGCGAAACTCTTAACTCAGGTTTCTCAATGCTCCAAAACTGCATTAACAGCCAACTTATGACAGTTTTAGTCTCCGTTTGTATGTGTGTGTTAATGTCACAAAAGCCATGTGTTAATATCAAGTTACTAGAGTCAATGGCAAGTTACTGGAAGAGGCTCTGTTAGTGGACACCTTCTCTCTCCCATAAGGCCATGTGCTCATGGTTGTCATTATTATTATGACAGTAAAGTTATATTGCTGTAAAGGTCTTCTTACTGCCTTTCAGCTACACAATGTGCTATAGTCCTTAAGTCTAGAATAAATGGTTTAATATTCTAGCTGTTATCTGTTGGACTCTTTTCTTGTCAGAGAAATATAGCCTTACCTTACAGAAAAATTATACTTGGTAGGCTAACTGATTAAATCCAATACAGCAAAAAACTGATTAACAAAAAAATGGAAACACCAACATCAGCAAAGACTATAATTTTGAAATAACATCAGAATCAGGCAAGTTACTGTAGTGCAGAGTACCATAATACAACACAAGACCACTAATGAAGTTTAAACAGGCCACACATTCAGTGCAGTAGTTATAAACACTGTATTTTAAATGCAGCAAGGGGGGAAAAAATCATGAATGAAAAACATAATTAATATTACAACCAATTATTTTCAGAAATCTGAACGCCTGAGTGAGACTTTAACTAAGGAACCCAGTGGACACCGTCAAGACACCTCTGGCTATTTAAACACTGTGGTGCATATCTGTAACCATGCCAGGGTTCAAGACCTTTAAACAATAATGCTGGCAGGTTTCTATACTCTCCTATTGTCAACAAATCTCATAACAAGACCAACAATATGTTAGTCCATCTCTCCATCTTTTCCAACTTCCAAACTCTGTCTGTAGCACTCAGCCCCAACCTTTGTACCTACTGAAGACGTATATCTTTAAAAACAGCTCACAAATGAAGTGTATGACTTCAAACAGCTGGGCACTGTAGTTTTTGTCAATTGTTACTCAAACAGGAGTAAATAATGTAGTTATTGGGGACTATTTTTAGCCACAGATTCAGTGCAGTAGTTTAGTGAGTATTCATAAAAGCAGCATGGTGAATATGGGATACTCAAAATAAACTACAGTGCCCAGGCACATGCACCCAATGCATACGTGTTGCTCTATAATGTGTTTTTAATAGTTTTTGAACAACAATGGAGCTCTGTGGCACACAGACTAGATTCATTTATTGTTGGTTTTGGTCTTTTCATGGGATTTGTAGATAATAATAATAATAAAAAGGTAGAATATTACTTTGTTCTTTAAGCAAATCCCTTGTCTCTAAAAACTAGAGCTTCATGAGGAAACGTCTAACATGCTACTACATGCAGTTCAGGCCTCATACGATAGCACCACAAAGAGAGGTGAAGGTCTTCTAAAGGTAAAAAAAAGTCGTTCTTTAGGGCTTCATATTGACAAGGTGTTTCCATTGTTTTGTCCATCCATAGTCCCATTCCCACCAATAAAAGCTCCTGAAGCGTAACCACATCTCTCCAAGGGTTCTCTCTGGGAGATGATGGGCAGCGTTTCTCTTACATCATTATTAAAACCATAGTTAACATCAGGCTTATCCACCAACACCTATTGAGAAACACTGCCCTCTCCTCCCACTTAGCTCTGCTCTGTCTACATCAGCCATCTTTCCATGCAGCTCATACAAGACAAAACCTGCCAGTCAGACCACAGCAGGGGAAGATACGGACAGGGCTAAGGGGCCAAAGAGTCCCGCCTCCCCGAACGTAGCTTCCTGTCAAAATAAAAGCAGGAAGCAGGAAAGCAGGAACAAACTTATAAGACAGGATGAGAGGGTGATGATAGTGGATGGATAAAGTGCCAGTCCAAGCTACTACAAGGTGTGCTCACGCCTTTACAAACACACCCACATGTATACAGGTTATTTCTTCATCTCTCGCTTTCACTCATACACACTCTTTCTCTCAGCACTCTGCTCGTCCAAGTCATTACCTGCTTGTTAAGCCAATGCCAGAGCTTGGGGGGGAGACAAAGAGACATTGGGAAGATTATTTTTGGAAAGTTCTGTGCAGCAATCATCACATGTACCCGTGCGACAAGAACCCAACGTCTTCGGGCACAGGCAGTGTGGGATCAGGAAGTGAAGCGTGGCAGGCAGAATTTGACTACAGAGTGTCCAGACTGTGGACTGGTTATACAGTGGGATGTGATTACAAACACACACCTCACACACATCTTTTAATGTAAAAGGTGTCAGCAATGAGGCCATTAGTGTCATTGCATGAAACCTTGCAACCAAGAAATGCAATTCATTTGACCTATCACCGCTTCTGAGGGGCGCCACAGTTTTGTCTTGTTTTCAGTGAATTCTATTCATTACTTTTTTAAGTCCTGTTTGTGTTCCCCTAATGAACTTTCCATAGTTTCTTGTAGGTCTGTTTTTGTAAATAAATGGTTCTCTATGTTCACCAGGTAGTTGCTAAGTTTGTCCATCTGCCATCTGCTGCTGCACACGTAGTGTTTTTCAGTTTATTGAAGCGCTTTTGTGAGAGTGTATCAAGAGTAAAATTGCGGGGCCAAAAACAGAAACAATGCTCTGAAAGAAGTTATAAAGATCCATAGAGCTGAACTGTGGGATCATCACTGTAATTCAATACATCTTTAATATAATTTGCGGAGCTTAAATGTTTGTTTTGACGTTACGTTTTTTCTTAATTATGGTGCAAAAAGACAGTTTGTTTGTTTTTTACCTGGGCTCAGCTGTGTCCAAAATATGAATTAATACATGATTGTATATTTGTTTGTTTTTGAAGGAGATTACATTTACAAAAATATCCTTCTGCACTCATGTAGTCCTGAGGAGGTGGATCAGAAAAGGCACCTATCAGGACAAATGATAAAGAAAGAATTTCACACAATGACCAAACCTGATCTGACACTTGTTAGTGTTAGGAAATGTCCTAATTGCACACTTCAAACAATGTGAAGAATCCCTTCTTTATTAAACAATTCAATACCTCTACACGCAGAACTTCATAGTTGTTATATATTGTAGAGAATTACATTTTTGCTGAATTATTTCAATACTTACAGAATATTTTATCCTCTAATCTTTGAACTGCAGATACCCAGTAGACCTGACCTTCAACAGACAGCCCTTGAGGGCCTTTATTGTGGACAGTGACGGATATACCATATGGACGGTGTAAAAGAAGATGTGTTCGTTCCTGGATGAGGATATGTGAAATCAAACATAAAGACAGTGTCGGCCCCCGCGGCACCCGGAGATCGGTCAGAGACGTTACCTTAGTGTCGATACGCAGCAGGAACTGAGCCAAGCCTTTGATTGGTCCCGGCAGCAGGGCCTCTTCTCGCTCGCGTCCAAGCTTCTCCAGCACCACCCACCACGAGGTGAGAGTCCGCTCCGCGAATCCCTTCAGGCCAAAATGGACCACCAGCTTCTTCAGCACCCACACTAAAGCATCAATGCAACATTAGTCAGAGTTCAGCCCATCTGAGAGGAAGCATGTGAAAGGGAGTGTGCATGCATGTGTGTGTTACCAGCCACGGGGATAGGCAGCAGTTGTAGGATCCAAAGGTTGAGCCAGACCTGAACCAGTACAATGGCCCAGACCAGCAGAATAAAGTAGATATCACTGGCTCTGTGGGAGCTTTTCTCTCTCTGGAAGAGGCCGGTTGGTAATGAACGAGACCCCCGAGGGAACCCAGGCGTGGCAGGAAGGGGGCCCAGAGATTGCACCCCATCTTTAAAGGAGATGAGGGCACAGAGGAAGCATATAAGAGGAAGAGAAACACAGAAAAAAGAAACAAGGAGCGACAGTGGTTTGGTTTACCAACCACAACGACCAAATTGTGAAGCCAGAGCAGAAGTGTCTTGAGCTGCAGTTCCTCTAATGAGTCTGAAACATGTTGACTGTCTAGAATAAAAATTCGACTTCTATTTTCTGCGTCTTAATAGTTCATTTGACTACTTCTTATGTTCCTATGTGTATCTCTGTGTGAAACACTTAGGGCCTATTTTTTTAGGAACCATGATAGCTAGACGGCTTATCCCAAATCTCCACCTACCTTACTCTAGTAAGATGGAAGCAAATCCATAAAACAAGGTCACAGAGAAACTACCTCCATGTTATATCACAGTTTACAAATTGTATCAAAATGAAAAATCAATCTTACCGGTAGTACAGTTTTCAGAGGGCTCACTTTTCACCTGAAGATTGCTACAGGAGATCGCCATGTAAATAGTGTTAGCAGCGAATGACAACACCTGCCCTGACAGCTCCCCTGCAGCGAGAGAGAGAGAGAGAGAGAGAGAGAGAGAGAGAGAGAGACAGAAAACAACTGTAACACAACAAAGCAGACGGGTTACACTCCAGAGCAAAAAGCAACACACTCTTGTGTGTGTTTGTGTGTGTTCCCCACATGGTCTCATAGCCATGAACATGCCTGTTTGTCTATTTTTTTAAGGGATCAGAGATAAATATAAGCCGGTTTAAACATTTTGACTTTTAGAGCAATAGTTCAACATTTTGGGAAATACACTTATTTGCTTTATTACAGAGAGTTAGAGAAGAAGATTGATACCACCCTCGTGTCCATACAGTTAATATGAAGCTACAGCCAGCCGCTGGTTAGCTTAGCTTAGCATAAACACTGTAAACAGTGGGAAACAGGTAGCCTAGCTTTGTGTGACGGTAACAAAAGCCATCTGTGCCAGCTACTCTAAAGCTCACAAATTAAGCTGATGGGGGGCAGAAGGGTAAATGTGAATGTGAATGTGTGTGTGTGTGTGTGTGTGTGTGTGTGTGTGTGTGTGTGTGTGTGTGTGTGTGTGTGTGTGTGTGTCTCTGTGTGTGTGTGTGTGCGTGGGTGTGTGCGTGTGTGTGCCATAAATCTTCACCTCTGCCAGGGACAGGTGGTTTCTCTTGGGAGCCCACGATGATGAGGATAACCACAACCACAAATATGGGCACCCTCCACGAGCCGGCCAGAGACACTAAAAACAGATCCAGAAATCAGGATGATGAATATGTAGGCCTAATATGTAGGTTGACTGCCTGATATTTTATTACATTGCTGGATATTTCTTGGCAAAAATGTCGACTTCTGGTGCACTACTGCAGCTGAAACACATTCCTAGATACGTTTTTCCATAAAATTATAAAAACACATAAGTAATTACGGAGATAATATTGATCGTATGGTAACAGTTTTATGCAGGCACATGCCAAAACGGAGAATAGTTTCTCAGATTTGCTCACAGCCATGTAAAACCCTGCTCCTTGCTCGCTCAGTCACTTTTAACATTTCACGCCTGAAGGTCAACACCTTTTTTCAGCACGCCTTAAGTGTGCTATAAATACTGGAGACTTCCTCATCTTACGATGTAACTCTGCATACGCTCAGTCTAATGGCCTAGTGGACCTGTAGAGACAGAGCCTTATCTTAACTAGAAAATGACTTCTGCCCCTCGCCTTTGGAAAAACACAGCGTTTAGCCCCGTTCTCTGAACCATGCTTAGAGCCACCTGCGTAGAGTTGAAGAAAATATTCCCTGAGGCAAAGAGGGAGTTTGCATGAAAGTAAGAAAATGACAACTGACGTGTCTAAGCAGGCTTCCCGTTCTCCCCACACACACACTCACCGATGTAGAAGAGCAGGACGGCCCAGACAGGAAGAGCCAGAGCCCTAAGGTAGCGCTCAGTGTGAGGACTCCATTTGAAACAAACCGTCAAGAAGTAGCCAAAGACCACAGTGCACACCTGAGAGGAAAAATTATAAAAAATACAAATAAAAAGAGGGGATGTTATGGTGATAAAGACACAATGAGTCGATGCTTCCACATACTGTATTGTTTAAAAATCCCCTTGCCTTGTTGCAGAATTTATTAATTTCCTGACTGAGTTTAAAGAATGTGGTCAGTGTTTGTGGTGTATACTCATAAAGAAGGGCTCAGCTATAATTCAATATCATTTAAATTTCCAGCCGCTTGTATCAATCATTTTGTAATATCTTTTTATAGAAAATGTTGGTGTCCAAATTCATGATTACAAGCTGAATTTAATTAGAAGCAAACACTGTTTGCGTCAGTATTTGACGACCTGGGAATGAGAACAGGCCGTGAAGAGAGGAGAAACTAAGGTGGTTTCAAAACTCTTCAGGCCCCATCTAGAGCCAGTGTTTGGTTCGTTGTTTTGTTAGTTCCTACTAAACGTTACACGCTGCGCCTTTAATTTATTAGTCGATCAACAGATAATATTAGTCAGTTTGATTATCACTTAAGTTATTTTTTATAGCAAAAAAGCAAATAAACACCTTTGGACACCTTTTTTCACTAATTAATCAAGAAAATAATCTGCATATTAACTCAATAATGTAAATAATCACTAGCGGCTGTCTCATAATACATAACAATAGAACACAGCTCATTGTACTGAACATAGCACAAACACATACCAGCCAACCAGCACTCTGAAGATTAACGAAGAGATTAACTGTCAACAAAACCACATCAGACAGTAACTGAATGATAAATATCACTTCGTCTGAGTATCTGCTACTCTAAATGTCATTAGTGTAACACGACAAAACAACCTGAACTGTTGCACATTTCAACAACACTTAAGGACCTTGAAGTGATCAACCTGTACTTTTCAGTTAACCAACAGACTATAGAAGAAACTATCTGCTGCCGTTTGGTGAGAAAATCATGAAATAAGAAGCTCCAGTCTGTATTCAGCTTGTCACAAAGGTCTCGGTTCCACACAAAGACGTCTTTTTCAATGTAATTTAATATAATGTCCTTCATCCTATTTATAGAGAATGACCCTGTGTCAGTCTGTCTCTATCATTTAGAGAAAGGACAGGCTGTCTGAGGAGGAACATTTAATGAAATTTGAATCTAGTCAAAGCCAGACTGGGCTCGGGCCCCTGGAGCTGTTTTGGAATAATAAGGTATTGATCGACCAGACATTGGAATTGCAGGAAATTAGATCAGCTAAGATACAAGTACAGACATATATTCAGAGAAAAATACTTTCCCCTTTGAGATTAATGGAATAACACTTTATAAGATGCATTCAAAAGTGAATGTAATTCATACATTTTGCAGCTATTTGTCGTTCTGCAACCCTTTTAATTCAGTATTATACGTTTATCAGCTATTGATTATCGTTAATGGAATTATGTTTGGGTGATCATATTATTCTGAGCTCATTTTATGTTCATTTACTCCACTCCTTTTTCTCAATTACTCATTTGAGCTATAAAAATGTTAAATAATAGTGATAAAGTCCAATCACAATTTTCAAAAATGCAGGTTTTCATATTCAAATTGTCTGTTTTAGATTACCAAAACCAAAATATATTTAATTTGCTATCATAGAAGACCCAAAAAAACAGCAGATATTCACACTGGAGAAGCTGGAACCAGTGAACTTTGGGCATTTTTACTCAAAAATAATAAATAAATGATAAATCGAACAGCTTTAAAGGGACTGTTCCACTGCCTTTAATACAGTCCAGCCCCACTTACTCTTAAAGCCTTGACCTGAATGTCAGCAGCAGTCTGGACCTTTGAGTCAAACAATTCCTGAGAGAATCAACACCACCCATCTCAACTGCCCTGTCCTGAATACTGGAGTCCCTCAGGGATGTGTACTATCTCCCCTGCTGTTCTACACCATATTATAAAGTATGTGGATGACATGAACCTGGTCACCTCCCAGTTGTTGCCATCAGAAAGTGGCCAGGAGAAATCCTACAGCCTACATGCCAGAAAATCCATGTATCACTATAATTATTATCACTTGTGACTTTAAATGTTTAATTCTGCTGTAATATTTAATTACTGTGTATTATTGTGTATTGTTGTGTGTTGTCCTATATGCCAAAGGTGAAATTACATTTTATGTAAATTTAATGGAAAGACTATAACAGTGGTTCTTTGCAGAAATATTATTTTTCACACATTTTCCAAACAGTAATATAATCAATACTGAACAATATTCTTATTAATATTGTGATACTGATTGTTAACATTACCCAGCTCCACTCTGAGCCCGTGTAGGATGACCCAGCTGACCCCAGTGGCATCCACACACAGAGGGTCTTCTGTCATCAGCACAGAGGGAGTGTACCCAGTTGTCACAGTCCATTCACTCACCCACACAGTGTGGAAACAGTCCAGCGCGGCCCCGATGATCCCACAGACGTGCTCGAGGATCACCTGCATGCCGATGACGCTCCAGAAAAGGTAGAGGAAGTAGACCAGCGGCGCCCCGGCCCCGATCACCAGCAGCACCGTGAGCCTCTCCAGAACCAGCTTGCCCATCGCCTCCACCCCGTAGTTCACACACCACACCGGGACCAGCAGGGTCCCCAGCAAGATGGGCGTCCCGGTCTCCTGCAGGCCGCTGAGCCACGATCGTCCGAGCCGGGCCAGCGAGTGCTTGAAGGGATGGAGGAAGGTGCCGCAGAGCACTGCCCACAGCAGCGGGCGGAGGAAGGCCTCCAGGATGAAGTAGACCAGGATAGCGGCTCCGCAGCAGATAGCCACAAAGATCATCGCCCCCGTGTTGTAGAAGGCCTGCTTGATGTTTTTGTCAAACTTGAGGGACGAGGGTTGGGTTAGCAGCTGGCTCACCATCCCGACGGCCGGCTGCACGCTCTCGGAGAAAGAGACGAAGTGAGGCCGCTCACAGTGAGGGCTCTCCGGGGAAGAGACGGCGGCGGGCTCCGGCGCCGAGTCCTCCTCGTCTGCCATGTTCTCCGATTCCGCCTCAGTTATTACCCGTCTTACCCCGACGGTCCCACCGCGTGAGGAAGGAAAACATGTGACGTAGCACTAACGAAATGCCCAAGCGCACTATGGGCAATGAAGTACCCTTCAAAAAAAACACCCTTCCTGTAGTTTGTTTTTTATTTTCATATCATATCATTCTCAGTTTTCATGTTTATTTTGGTGTTTTGTTTGTTGTATAGTTATTACTATTTCTTATTAAATATTATTATTAATAATATTTTTGATAATAATCAAAGTGCCCTTCAAGAAAATAAATGCTTCCTGTATTATATCTTATTTATTTTCAGTTCGTATCATTCTCATATCATTCGTTTTCTTGTAATCTTTTAAGTTTTATTTGTTGTTATATTGTTTATTTACTGTTATAACTATTTCTTAATATCTTTATTGATTATTATTTTTAAACATTTAATTTAAATAAACAAACCATTTCTTTCTTTTAATGTTTGGTGCTGTATAATGTATCAAATATATTATTTAAAATGTGTACTATTTTTCATGTCAGACTTTGGTGCCCCACAGTGGTAGTACTCAAAAAGGACATGGTGGAGCCAGCAAGGCACATCATGTATGCCATTAGGACAATTTAAAAGATGCTATATCACGTGATTTTTTTTAAACTACTGAGATCCTGCATCAGACTTTTATAGATAAAAATGTTTTTTAAAATCTTTTAGAATAATGACTTTACAGCTGGTTTAGAGTTGCATCGACTATTTAAAATTAAGATGTATTTTATTAAATGGTCTTATTTCATATGTAAATGTTACAAAAATTGTGAGGCTGTAAGCCAAGAAATGTTAAATAAATATTACTATGTTCATTTTATTTAATTCATAATGTATAGCATCTGTGACTTCTTATATTTTACCTACACTAAAAGAAAAATTTGTTAGAGACAAGACCAAAATTAAAATAGCTTTTAAATTCTAGGCCTATGTTGGGGTAGCCACCCTGGAAGACTATTTCCACCTAAAGAAGATTTTTTTTTCTTTCTTTAAAATGTATTGACAATAAACACAACGATCGCAGATGTTTCAGCGTAAGGTGTTTTAACTTGTCCATCCATTTTTAATACAGGTCAAAAAGCTACAATAACAGCATGGGGGGGGGAGTGGGCGTTAGTCCATGTCCAAACAAACGTCTTCAGTCCACAGTTTGCTCCTGTTCAGTGTGTTATTGCTTGTGTAGGCAATAGTGACTCATGTAGCAGTCTCTCTCTGTCTGTAACACTGTGGTTGAGAAATGGGGAAAATATCTTAAAAGGAAATTAGGAAACAGTGAGATGAGAAGAGTTTATGAGTGCCAAACATAAAGATTAGAAAAAGTAATTAAAATCTTTCACATTGTAAACGCATACTGTAGACAATCCCTGGGAAGCTATATTTTGTGATAGTACGAACGACCAAATAAACTCTCTTTTTTGTCTTGTTTTTGCAAAGGATGACATTCATATAAACATAACAGGGTAAACGGACGGGAAGAGTGTGTGCAAACAGCTGTGAGCTGCTTCCTTTGTCCGAAGAAAACATTTGTGTTTAAGCCAAGTTCAACATGAGGCACTGTCTTCCCATCACCAATGAACAGTGGGTTTTTGTAACCATTCCCAGATTTCCAGTGCATGCAGTATTTAGAAGACTTGTGAGGTTTATTTATTCGCATGTGTTTTTTTAAATACTTGGAAGCTATCATAAATACTGAAAATAACTGGCCTATTTATACTATAACACTACTCTTTTATCAGACCTCTTGTTTTGTACTGACACCAGTACATAACACCTCTACAATATAGGTTTAATACTGTCAAGATCCTCTGTATGAGTTCAGAGTAATGACTATATACTCTCTATCGTGTTTAATATACCTAATACAGTGTCTCTTTGTGCAAAGCGCACACTTTAAAGTGGCATCAGACAAAAATGGCAACTAATTTTTATTGCTGCATCATCTTCTCTTCCCTGTTTTTTTCCACTATGAGCTCTGCTGCGTGTCATTATGGCGTTCCCATTAGTAAATAGAAGGTGAGGGCTACAATGAGCAGTAAGCAGAGGGGAGAATTGAAGGTCTGGTAAGCTGTAGAAGGCATGAAGATGTCCTCATACTTGTAGATGCTGATCATGTGGTCGCTGACTGGCGGACTGTCGATGTCATGCCTCGTGATGGAACCTGTTGGAAAAGGTAAGACGACGTAAGATGTCATGGAAGACCAAATAAAAAGCCAGCTGAATTGATGCTTAAGCTTGATCAATCACCTTGTATTGCAGGTCCCCATGCGAACAGGTAATACCATGACAGGTGTAAGTCCACAAGTGTTTCCTCTCTTGGGACGTATAACGGACGCTTGAACCGGCAGGTCACCCGGTTGCTCTCAAAAATGCCCTCTTCATCCCGAGCCGGGTTCCTCTTTATTTCCTTTGCCCACTGGCCGACGTTGTAGAAGTGATGAATCCGCACACGTCCGTTGTCGTCATGAACACAGCCCATGACGTCGTCTCCTCCCTGAGGAAATAGGAGGGAACAAGGACGAAGAGCTTTATTCCAAATTGCTGCATATTCATTTACTTAAAAAAAATGTAAAAGTGAGAATCTGATTCAACATATAAATATAGTAAGTAGGACAGACAGGATACTATTATTGCTCATGGTAGGAAGCTCCAGAGTTTTCTGCCAAAGAACTGTCACACAATGAGGAGTTAGATGAGATGGGAGACATGTTTTGACACAGCAACTGATAATCATTATAATGCACATCAACGCTACATGTCAGTTTTATATTTTAGCCCTGTAGGAATAGGCAATATAGGAAATATAGACAACAATAAATAGCAAATCCTCTATAATATTGATATACTCTGGCTCACCATATCAACTGGAAAACTGTTTATGTCCATCATTACAATAAACTGCATGTCAGCTGGATGTCAAACTCATCTTCAGCTGGCAGGTAAGTTCATTCTTGAGAAAGGTGTACGTGCTTTGAGTTGTTAGTATAAAAACTTGCTCAATATCATGTAAAAATCAGAGAATATATTAGAAGTATTGATATAGCGTCGGGCCTTCATTATAAGGCTCTAAACATTTGATATTTGTAAATGTTAAACCAAATCTTCAACTAAACTAAAAGTATGTAGAGTAAATCCAACACTTCAAAATGTTTTTTCTCAAACCTTTTGGCTTGTGAGCCCTAAAATTAAGTAATGTTTTCTTTTGATCCTCATCAATTATAGGTTACAGCTTCAGTAACAATGTAACCAGTTCAACCAAACACATCTGAAGGATTGTTAGTGACCCCAAAGAGTTATTTTAAAGTTATTTATGCCTTTAATCATCTTATAAGCCCTCATAATTAATTTGAGACACCAGGTTTATACAGAAATGGTGTATCATTAAATGTTCTTCATACTGTACAGTATAAAGCTTTTAACATTCATGCCAAACTGAAAGGCACATTTCAACGCATCCACGTGTTGGATTCTACATTATGGGCCTTACATTTTTTTCTCAGCAGTGTCTTTATTGATTTTCCCGACAACTTAACACTTATATATACACACACATACCAGTATGTATAAATCTCTACACAGACAGAAAAGAATACAAGACGCATGGACACAGGGTTTAATGAGAGAGAGGTAGTTTCCTCTAAAGGTTTCTTGACTTGGTGCCACAATCATGTTTCTAACATTGGGATTTTTCTTCTTTTTAAGCTTTTTAACATCAGCAGAGTAGAAAAGATAAATTCCAGCACTCTTTAACTTTCAATACAAACATTTATTTGCAATGTTTCTGTACTAGACCTCCATCAGGGCAGTGGTTCGTGATTATGTTCATAATGATGAACCATCCCACTCTTACGCACCTACCTCATGTAATAGATGTGAGGAATTGTTCTAACATTAGCCAAGTACAAGTAAATGGGAAGAGCTAAACTCAATAGGTGGCCCTCCATCTGCCTCCATAGGGGGGCATCCTCCTCTGTGAAACAGACCATCAGCATTCTCAACTGTCTAATAACACCAGAGAGGATTGGGGCATCTCACCTCTCTATCACAGGGCTATAAAAAACCACAAATATGTGATGTGTTGTCCCAGAATATCTCAACAAAGTCTCAACAGTCAGAGAGGTTGTGCAGCTACTCACCATTTTCTTGTCAGAGGAGAAACCTACGGCCACCCAGCCATCTGTGTCTGCACTCATCTCATACTCCACATCTGTCCCGATGCGGCGATAACTCAGAAAGTAGTCACACGTCTCTGCATCACACCCTGGCTTCCCATATCTGAAAATAGACAAATAAATAAAAAACACTTGCAGTCACTCAGTTTAAAGGCACTATACAGATCACTTTTTTAAAATGAATTTCACCCAGGTTTCAGATGACAGTGCCGGTGCAAGTTAGGGTCCAGTTTTATTTAGTCAGACCACAGCATCTAGGATAAAGCAGCCCGGGGGAATACACTGGAGCTCTGAGAGTGAAAACTGGCAAAAGATGCATCTTTCTCTAACCTTATGCAACCTTTGGTTACTCCACAGTCGCTGACTTTGATCTTGGCGAAGGGATCCACTGGTGGGGCGGTGGGGAACGGATAACCTGCAAAAAAAATGCTAGATCAGCACTCTGTTGGTTCCACACACAAGACACTCAAAGGGCTAACTAGGGGGAGGCCATCTGCACTGTGTGTGTGTGTGTGTGTGTGTGTGTGTGTGTGTGTGTGTGTGTGTGTGTGTGTGTGTGTGAGGGAGAGGGGGGTGGGCAGCTACCATCGGGGAGCTGGCCCGGGTGCTGAAAGGCCTTGCACAGTGGACACAGGTTGGATGCAAGACAAAATAAACAGCTCATGTTCAGCATCTGCGCACAGTCTGTGATTATTACTCTTATGCTGTATGTTTGTATTGTGCTTGTACGTAATGTTGTTAAGTTTGTTCATTGCGCACTACATGTAAACAAAATCCACCAACTGGTCATCTTCAGTAGCCAACAATGCACGTACCGTCATCGGACAGATATCTGGACTCCAGGAACTCGGAGGCGAAGGTGCTGTAGGAGTCCTTGTGTGGCTCCTGGTGTCCCGGCTCTCCGTGCTCCCCGTGACCGGCCCGGAGTGCTCCCTCGTCGGTGGGGCTCGGCGCGACCCCCCACCATCCGATCTGGATCAGCAGCACCAGCAGCTGCACGAGCCTCCGCAGGAAAATCATGGCCAAATAACGTCAGCAAAGGGCAGTGATAATGAAAGAAAACGACTAAACCAACTTGAAATCAAATCGGATCCTCATCATTGTTTGAATTTCGGTATCTTCGCAGGTACCCATCGCAGCGTCACCAGAAATCATCTCCGCATCCTAATTGCCTGTTTGGCTGTTCACTGGCAGGGATGCGGGGGGAAACGGCGCCGATGAATGCGTGATTATTAGGCTAATCCAACCCCCAAATTACCCAGATTTGTAACCTGGTCGTTTAGTTCAGCTACACGCCCATAATCCTCTTTGTTGTCCGAATCTAGATGCCTACTAGAGGTCATTAATCTTTACATATTTTTTTCAGTCGGAGTATTGGCCGGATGAATGGTTTCGCCCGGCCTTCCTCTCTTCTTCCTCTCCAGTCAATCACAGTAACGTCCAATGAGGAGCCGCTACGTCCTGTTATCAGGATCAATCAATTGGGGATTAGGCCCCACAGTGACAGATAGAAGGAAAGGTATTTCCAAAGCAGTTCACACTCAATAATTCAGAGATTTGGAGGAAATGGATCGGATCCCCTCAACAACAAAAAAAAAAAGTCAGGCAAAACAAAAGTATGCATAAACTCAGATAAATCAGAAAGAGATTATGGTTGGTTGGAAATACTATTGTTGTCATATCCAAAGCCTGGATTTTAGTTGCACCGACACCAAAAGGTTAAAAAAAAATACGTTTGGAGTTTTCATATCTTTCTTTTCTGTAGATTTTATCTTAAATCTTTAAAGGCTCTTTCCACACTGACAACAATAAAACACAGAAAAAATAATAATAATTTGATTCTAAAATACTGAAAATGCTAAAAACCTATAAAATAGCCACCATGATTTTAATTGTTAATTTATTTGCTTATATTATTTCTTACTGTAAAAATCCCACAACAGTCTAATAGTATGTGTATTTTTAATGCAAGTCTGAATCTAGATGCAGTTTAAAAATGTATATAGGATTGTGAGCGTGTCATTTATTTTATATTGTGCAGCTCAGCTGTAATTTGTGAAGTTGGTTCACAATGTCCCTGTTTAGAAACACTGAAGGGGACCCTACTGGTGAATTTCTAAATTCATACACAGTTTGTAGACAGACATGATTGTGTGAATTGGTGAAAATGCATTTTTTCTGCTAAACAAAAATGTATCTGTTCTCAGACACATCCTTGAACTCCATCCTGCCTTTTTCCGTGGTTGTACACAGTTCTGCCACTTGATGGTGATATAAAGCCACAGTTTGAACTTCAGGTTGCGGTTGGATTATAGGGAGTTTCTTTTTAGGCTCTTTTTCACTTTTACTTTTCTTCAATTTGTACCAGATAACTCATTTAACTGGTGTAGTGCAGTATGTAATATCTTGGATTTGGACTGTGGATTAAATAAACATCTCTTCAACTCTTTTATTTTACCTTCTCACAGTGAAGCAACAAAGTTTTACCTACATACCTGGCCTGTGTATAACAGCTGATGAAATCCTGGTAAATTATAAGTGTACTATTTAATCTCCACAGTTCAGAAATGCAATAGACATCTGTAGCATCTGTCACCATTTGATACATTACTACTTTGCCCTTTCTAGAAATAATGACTCATGAAGACAAACAAGGGTGGCAGTGAAATGAATATTTTTACACTTGAACTGTGTTCGGTCGTCATCGTTCCCTAATTTCCACAATACTTTGATATTTCATGAGTCAGTTCATTGGATCTAAAAGTTTAACACAGCACAGAACATCTTGAAGGAATTTATATTAATTTATTTAATCATAATGACGGCAGTGACACCTAAATGTATTATTGAATTGGTTTTGTAACAGACAGACAACCATATTTAATTAATTATTGCACACCTTTATTTACATTAAAAGCAAGTTTGGGCTGATGGTTTTGGTTAAATTAATAAAATGGCCTAGATTTATTAAATATATAAATAACCAGTTGCTTTAATTGTTTACTTTTGTTCAATATTTGGCCAAAAAGTTACCAAAGTGTCAATATATATAATACCGGGAGTGTCAGCAGATGAGGGAGCCACGAATAAAACTGAGACACTTTGCTGTTCACATCAGTATCCTGTAGGGGATGCTGTTGTTACACAATCTGAAACAAACTAAATAAGTAAACAATGACTGTCAGAGAGATTAAAAACTGACTGACATCCATAATCACACACACACACACACACACACACACACACACACACACACACACACACACACACACACACACACACACACACACACACACACACACACTCAAATACAGTAAATATTTTGATTAAAATCTAAAACACATGAAGCTTGAAGATTATAAGTAATATCTTGTTAGTAAGTTATAAAACAAATAATAATACATTAATGACATTATTATAACACCCATAACAATATAAACCTGTCATTACTTTTTCACTCAGTTCCAACATGTGTGTTATTACGTGTGCATCCACGCGTTTTAATTTTACACTGGACTGTTTGCAGGTCTGAAGAGCAGCCAGTCATCCATGTAAAACATGTGTGTTTTTTGTATCACGCCTGTGCACATACGTGTGTGTACATACAAGAGTGTGCGACCTTTAACCCTTCCTCTCTTCACACCGTCTCTCTCTGCAGACACAAATCAACCTGATCAATCGCTCCTCTTGTTCTCGATCCGCCCAATTATCCCTCGCTTATCCTCCTATTATTTCCACTTCTACCTCGACCCTCGCTCCCTCGCTCCCTCCCCTCTCTCTCTCTCTCTCTCTCTCTCCTTCCCAATTACCATTCTGTGTAGGGGGCAATGCTTGCTGGGTAATGAGGGACTCTGGGCGTACCAATCTTATCTTAATAGCCTTAAAGGGCCACTCATTAACACAAACACTCACTCTGTCTCTCCCTCACACACACACACACAAACACACACACACATATATCCACACACATCTGTCCCCGCACATCATGCCATAGAAAGAGATGGAGTGACAGAAAGAGAGAATGAGCGAGGGACTTGATGGAAGCAGTAGGAGAGAGAGAATGAGAGAGGAAGAGGATGGTGGGAGGGAAGAGATGAGGAGAGGGTGAGGCAGGAGGGGGGGAGGGTCTGGTAAATGTCAGCGGTGTGTCTCCTGGGCCTGAGAGACGAGTTAGTGACAGGAGAACAATGGCCGCTGGATCCATTCAGAAACAGCTGCTATGAGTGCATGCCTGGATCTGTCTTCTGCTTAACCATCAACCGGCACTTGTAAAGGCAGCAGAGCTAAACACATACTCACACATAAACGCACACTAATAGAAAAAATGCATGGCTGGTGCCCATCCAGCCACCCACAATTGTACGTCTGGACATACAAGGTAAGCCCTGGACGTTAAGGGGGGGATCAGCAGCGATGTGGATGGCTTAGTCAGGGCTGTCAGTCAATAACAGCCCCTGTAGACTCGGCCAATTGAACATACGTCCTGCATACTCATATCTGCTCTGCCACTGCTTCTTCTCCTCCCTCTCTCGCCAACAATGAATTGATCGAACTGACAGTATTGTTTGTGTCACCAAAGCCTGATGTAACTTATTCCTCTGTGAGCTTGTTGTCCAAAAACTATTAAAAATGTGTAAAGTGTTGTAACTTCATCAGGATGAACATGGGCAATCCCAAATATAACCTCAGATTTAGCCTCTTTCACAACATTTACTGTTGTCCAGAGGGCATTTCCAGAAACTCAAAGACCTATGTGATTGCAAAATAATGTGTTTCCTTTACGATGATATGTCATTTCCAGCTCCCTGGTTGTGACTCACGATCACTATTTGGGAAATGGGTTAAAAATCTTTTTTTATTGTGCCGTGGTGGAGCATTTTTCATCCATGCGGTTAGAGGAGTCTTTAAGGATGTTAGAAATACATTCAGAACAGTGGTAAATGTTGTTAAACCACCCACTGGGTTTTTCAAAGATCACCTGGTATTTGTCTTTCAGAAAAGCTCTGTGACTCAGTTGTAATGGTAATTCATGAGAGGCACACCACACTTCATCCTACTGCAGTGAAATATTCACTAGTGCCCAAAAAAAATCACTATTTCTGTCTTTTTTTTGTGTGCAATTTTTTCAGGTGAAATTCAAGCTTTAAAAAACAAAAACAAAAAATAAACATTGAATTTTTAAAAAGTATCTGTCCTGTATTCAATAGGAACAACTGGGTTTGGTACAAGTACTATGAGACACACATACATATTGCTGGTTTCTGTCTTTTAATGGGATTTGTTGATTCTAAAATATAGAATAACTCTAGCCTTATTCTTTAATCCACATCTTCCTGTCTCACCTCTCCTCATTCATTTTCTTCTGGTACTATTCGGTGGCTCACGGCAAATCTGTACGTGTAACAGAACTGCAGAGCAATAATTTTATTCCAGAAATAAACCTGTAGGTTTTGTCTTATTTTGGCATCTAAACTCAGTGATGATACCTCCCACCTCATTCTCTATCGGAGACAGGCTAGATCACTTATCGACTCAACCCCTCTTACAACGCCAAGCTATTACCTCGGTCTCTAACTCTCTCACACACAAACAGTCATAAAGCAGGTCTGTGATCTAGCTGCAGGCCTCGCCACCCCCAGGGCTTCATTTAGGAGTTGTCAGAAATCACTTTACTCACAGAGGACAGTAAACACTATCGGCGTGTACTTCTGTCTGCAGAGCAAATGCACCTCCACCACACCCACTTTCACACTCACAAAGACACTAAACAGACATCTTTACTGGTGTATTCTTACTACACTAATTAGGTAATCTTCTGTAACAGTGGGATATGAACAAAAGCATGTCTGTCTTTGTCTTATTTGCATACATTGTTTGGTTTGTGCAGTTTGTCTTTTGGGGTCTCTGTGTGTACCAAAGGCTGAAAGGTTCCATTGTGCTGATGAATTGTTTGCTTTAGAGATAAGACGGCACAGATGAGACATCGATCAGCACTCATTAAACACCTCCAACTGTGGTGACACACACATGCACACACACAAACAAACACAGAGACACACATTCAAATGCACGCACACAAACACAGAAGCACACATTCTCATGCACACACTCAGCCACATATATATATATATATATATATATACACGTCCAGCTGACAGAAAAATGTATTAAAGCTGTGAAAGTATTTGATCTCATTCCAGCCTCTCAGACATTGGTGTCTTGCCATGTGAGTGAGGGAGTATTGACAGCTGACTTAAAATGCTTGTTGTCAGTAGACTTATCCATTAAGCTGTGACACTGCTCTCTCTCCATATAGACACGCTGACTGGCCTGGGCCTTGAGCAGTGATTATGGTGTTGGGCAGTGGGAGCTGGGGGCTGCACCGTCATTAGTCTGGTTAATCAGAGTCTTGCTCCAGGTTAAGCTCAGCAGCCTCAAGAGACGGGCTGATGAGCTGAGAGCCGTGCCCAGCCTACAGTTCTCAGGTCTGGGCTTCAGCGACTCCCCTGGCCCCTGACTGCTCCAGCCGGTAATCTATAACTCTCCCCTGGAGCACAGCGCAGAGGCTCAGCCTCCTGGACAACACTGACACACGATGCATGGTAATGACACACACACAGAATGACACACTGTCACACACACCTGTTCGCACACACCCACACTTCCCACTGAGGCAGTGTTAGCAATCATCACTGAGTTTCTATGAGTTTGCTCTGCACTTCCAAGTGCAGTGCTCAACCAGACTCCAAAAACAACCACCCGTGTCTTACCAGTTACCAGTGACCTTGACTTAATGTCCGATGTGATTCGACATCTAAATGCTTAACTACCCCTGTCCACGGAGTGCAATAATAACCAGCTCAGCAGAATGAGTGTATAATGACCACAGGGACTGTTGGGTTTTCAAACAGGAACTACCCAGACACATACACACCCATACACAAATTCCCATGGGGCCGCAGGGGGTCTCAGCTCAGCAGGGACCCTCCAGTGAAGTGTATCAGAGGCAGGTCTGCCATTGGTCTGCTTCCTCTATCCCAGTGTCCCCTGTGAGCTCATTAGCCCCAATCATAACCACTTCCCTATGTCTACATTACATGCTCCATCCATCGCCACCCTGCCACACACAAATTACACTCTCCATCAGGATCGGACAGATAGTGTGTGCGTCTGAAAATGCATGTGTGTATGTGTGTTTAAAGGACAAGGAAGGTCAGAGAGCCCCGTGAGCCCCCGACATTTCCCAGTGGACTTTGCAAGAACCTAGTAGAGCAGAAAAAAGTGGGCGGGAGGCGGCAGGAGAGGAGACGACCGGGGGTGAAAAGTAGGTAGAAGGAGGTTAAGAAGTGTCTTTCGAAGTGATGAAGTGGATGACCAGGTTTTAGTTTGGGGGCCTGTGTATGTCTCTTATGCGCTGTGTGACCCAGATGGGCGATGAGGGAGAAAAAGAGGAAGGAGGGGGAGGCAGAGAGAGATAAAGAAAGCGGTTTTTCATTTAAAAAATGAGTGTATGCTGCAGACACAAGAAGGACCCCAGAGGACCACAGAATGGGATGAGACAACAAAGAGCCCCATCATCAGTTTAGTGAATAGATCTGTCTATCTACCCCTTTTATCTCCCGCTGCTCTTTTTTTCACCATCTCTTCCTCTCTTAATCAGCCTCTCATTGTGCCATTAGCTGAACCTGTAGTCTTAATCAGAGGCTTGGCACAGACATCATCGCTATCCACTGCCCTTCTCACACACCCACACACCCACGCGCACAAACACTAAATAAACACATTTTAATGCGACACCAATCATGTCATCTACTCAATGAGCCCTCCTCCCCTCCTTCTTGTAGCCCACAACCCAAACATAACACATGGGACGCCCGTCTCTCCCGTCCATCAGTCACCCAACACACTGCCGGGCTAAAAATATGTGTGTGTGTGTGTGTGTGTGTGTGTGTGTTGCATGGCTTTTTGGTGTGAATCCCGAGGGGAGGGAGAACGATTTTAACTCAGTAACCTGAATCACCTCCTATTCCAAATCTTTGCTGCATGAATACTACACACACACACACACACACACACACACACACACACACACACACACACACACACACACACACACACAGACTCTTATGCATGTCGGTGAGTGTGTATTGATAATGGCCATTAGCATATTTATGATCATTGCCAGCCTCTTATTGTTTGCGCGCTCCATTAATCTTCATCTGCTGCCTGCCGACTGACAGCTCAATCTAACAGGCCATCGCTGGGCACTGGGCACACACACACACACACACACACACACACACACACACACACACATTAAGATTGCATAGTTGTACATAAAGCATACTTGCATCAACAATCGAGGGGCATTGTCTCACACATGCCAACATACACACACATTCAGGCAGACAGCGTGATTGACATTCACCCCTGTGAGTGTAATCACCGGAGGTTATCCTCCCCAGCTGTGTGGGTGTCTGCTCGGCTTCTCCTGTGCAGCGCCGTGGCGTCGTACCCGCAGGCGACTGCGAACGCCTTTTGGGCCATAGGTGGGCGATGGTACCCCCTGATCAGGGTGCACCAAGCTAGCCTCTCTCTGTACATCTACCTACACACACACACACACACACACACACCACAAATGCACTGTTGTCTATCTCAACCCTCCACCCTCCATCCTCATCATTAAAGACCCCTTCCTGTGCTCACCCAAAGCAAGTCCCCACCAGAAGTACACCAAACATATCCCTCAGGCCAATGTCTGTAAAGATTTAAAATGAGAAAGATGCACCAAGTAAGAGTGTAGCAGAGACACCCATGGTGCTACACTGTGCCTGGTTGTGTGTGTATGTGTGCATTTAATGTGATGACAGCTTGTGTGTGTTTGTGTGTGCGTACTCGTGTAATGTGCACTCAAATGTTAATGTGTTTGTTTAAAGCCAGTATGACTGACTGACTCACAGCTGATTACTGGATGAATGAGTGCTGGAAGACAGCCAAGTTCAATGGGAGGTCTGTTCTCCTGTTGCCTCTTCCTATCTCCCCACCAACCCCCTCCTCCTCTTCCTCCTCCTCCTGCATTACCCTGCTGCTCCAGGAAAAGCAACCAGGGAGCCAGGATATCTGCGCATGCATAGTGTGTGTTCAGATGTTTGCTTATCTGGGACATAAATTTAAGATAGCAGATGAATGAAAACAGAAAGATCTATATTCAGCTCTTTATTGAGGCCATTTAGCATGCTGACATATTGTATCTTAAAGGAAAAGTTCAACATTTTGGTGAATAAGCTTATTCACTTTCTTTTAGATGTGAACGTTGATTGCACTTTGATGTCTGTGGGTCAAAGATGGAGCTGGACCCAGGAGGCGATTAGCTTTAGCTGATAATCAGACTGAATTGCCATGTGGTTTCCCTTCGTTCTGAATGAATGCCTGATATTGTGTTCGTGTTAGTTGATTTCTCGTTACGAATGCTGTTTCCTAGCTAGCTACTGATGTATCTGGTCCCACCAAAATCAATTTCAGTTACAGAAGCTGTTGGGGTAGCTATAACGTTTTCAAAAAGAAATATTTCTGTTCAAGAGTTATTTCTGTACGTGGACTTACAACCGCTTAACAGCTGCACTGATCTCATGGTCGCTATTTTTCTATTGCTTTTTTTTTTTTTCATTAATGTAGCGAGCTAGCAAGCTAACTATGAAGGGAACAGGAAAAACTCCCCTTATTCTGATGTGGTGTTCACACATATTTTCCAAGATGGTTATCCCTGTTTCAGCCTTGTAGTCATATCATTTATATCAGAAATTTCTGATATCTCTAACTTGGAGGCTGACGTGAATGTTATATTTCATTTGAAGCTCTGGCGTTGCATATGTAGTTTGCTATGTAGGAAGAAGGCGTACCCATTCTGAGTTCCTCCATAAAGCTTTGGCTGGTCATTTGTTTCCCCAACCAACGGAAACAGTCGTCATTGGCCACAACACCAGACCTATTTGAACTGCTAAACAAATCTGAGATGTAAGAAATGATTCAGAGGTCTGGAATCAGCTACTATAATTATTTCATAACCAGTTCATCTGTCCATCCAGCATCCAGCAGGTCTTTGCTGCGTCTCATCTGGTTGCCTGGCAGTCTTTTGCCAAGTTATAATCTCCAGTTTTGAATGAGCTGTGTGAGCAAGTTTACTTATTATGTAGATGATGGAATACTCACATCACCACAGACAGTATATTCATTATTAAACAGCAGGGCAGGTTTGGGGACAAATAGTGGAGTGGATTTATAGTGTGTTAAGGCTGTGTATAAACATTCCCGGGTTGTGCCTTCCGGGTTCAAACTGTGCAATTATAATAACTGTATTGTACTCTGCAACCTTTCATCTAAGACACCAGATATTTAATATTCACAGACTGTGTGTGTAGTCTCAGTTTAAATGAAAAATTAACAATGAATATTGGAAACGTTGCTTTATAGAAACTTTGATAACAATTTAATGTTATCAATAAGGTACATATCTGTGCGTGTGCAAGCTACGTCTTTTGTTTTTTCTCAGTCTTATCTCGTGTTGTTTCTTATCAGACTGCATGACATTTTCCTCATAACTTCTACATCTGAAACAAGGCTCCTTACATTTTATGGATAAACCTACTGTGAATTAGATGACGTCTGATGTATGAAATCTATGGACTCGTTTATCTTTAAGCTATAAGATGGTTTAAACCACAACACACAGAGTAGAACAAGTCGTAATGCTTCTCTTTCCTGGGCCATAAAGCTATTTTTATAGAGGCTATCTATAATATTCCACTATCACAGATTATAGAAGTTTTATTGTGATCTCCCACAGAGAGAAGAGTTTTATGTAGCTTTAGTAAATCATTCCTTTCCTCTGTGATATCAGCTACTTAGACTGTTTGCCTCTGTGACTGTAAGAGTTGTGCAGTATTAACATTTATGAGGTGTAAGCTAATATATTTGAATAGTTTATGGAAGCAGTAAAGAGTGAAATACATAATTTGCTAACATGTACCATGTAAAACAGCTCTTAAAGATGAGCTGTGAATACAAATGCAGATTTTCTATTGTTTAAGCATATTCTATCATTCATGAGCAGGAAGGCTCATTGTTACATTTATCCAGTAAAATTCCTCCCGTCTCTTGTGCAAAATGTGAAAATATTTGGAGCGAGAAGGAAGGCTATGTTATATTACACTAATAAGGAATATACTGTTGTAGAGATTTTTAATGCTCTTTCCATGGATCACTGATTAAAACACCTTTCAATACATACAGAAGAAATGTCATTTTTGTATATGTTTTTTTTAACCTGCTTTTGCTGCTGCCATATACTGAAACTGCACACCTCCTTCCTGTGATATTGCACATCTGGTGTATAATATTATCCATCTAACTCTACTTTACAAACTTATACTGAGTTGTAGTACAGATATGATTAGTGTTACACATCTGAACTAGCACTACTGATGAACAACTGATTCTTATTGTACAGTTTTTCCCCTCATTCTGTCCTTTTGTTTTTATTTACTACTTTTACTTTCAAGTATTTCTGCTCTCTAGACGGCATTCACAGAGGACAGCAATCTTGAATCTCAAATAAAATATTCGTGTAAGAAATAATGAGAAAAGGTGGTTGTAATTAGGGCTGCACAATCAATAAATATTAGTGAAATTGCAATATGGCCAAGTGCAAAATCACAGGAAGCTGCAATTGTTGGATAAAGGTAAAAATGTGTGACAAACAGCATTATAATGAACTACTCTAGTTCTGATTAGATGCCCCTGGTCTGCAAGCCTTGTTCTCGAGATTTAAGAGAACAAAACATGTAACATCATCATGATTTTAATCATTTTTTCAGTGAAAATCAAATTTTTTATGCAAAGATTACAATTCCCCCACAATTACGAATCACACTGTAATCCCTATATCTATAAAAAATAATCGCAATATGTTTTCATCACATTATGCAGCCCTTTTGATAAACTGTCTTGTGTCCTATTTATTCAATATTCTAATAAGTCTTAACTTTTAATTCTTATTACATTCCCTCCAGCTTCAGGAACCAAATGGAACAGGAAAGTTTTAAGATAAATGGTTTTGTTCGAATTTTGTTTGTACTACATTTGTGAAACCGCTACAAGATCCCTCACCAGCAACCAAAGAGAAATCACTTCTTCCACTGTGGAGTAATTAGTAGCTCGCAAAGCTATGTTTTCAGAGAAGCTTCCCCAACACTGTTTAAATCTCATGTACATTTCTCCGTTTCAGGGCAATGTGTGTGACCTGGTTAGTGTGCCGGAGGAAGAGTTCAGATTGATGCATTAGCACTAACTGTGTTTCTCTCATCATCAGTTTCATTTAGCCCATGATTAACTCCCAATCATAAGGCATGATTAAAAGTCAGAGTAAAAATATTCCATACATACTTAATATTCCACTAACAAGGAAACCAGCTCCCAAACTGCCAACAAAATAGATATACACCCATAACACACACACACACACACACTCCCACATACATTTCTCCTTTCCTCGCCTGAAAACACACACCTAAACATTTCGCGGCTATCTCCCCCACACCCCGGTGCTGGCTAGGTGGAATTAGAAAACCAACCCCGCGGTCTCATTAATTAATTAAACACCATGTGCCAGTGGCACCTGGGTACCGGTTATCACTGCCACTCAGACACACCGTGATCTCAATAACCACCCCACCACAGGGCACGGAGAGAGGGGGAGGGTGGGAGGCAGGGAAGGGGCAGCGATTCTTCTTTCACAACTTTGAGGTAAAGACAGTTCGTATAACGAGCGAGGAAAACAGGAAGAGATAGAAAGGAGACTTCAGACACCATCTTCCTGTGTAGGCAGTAAAGTGGGACACATTAACACTGAATGGAGCCCGATGAGTGTTTACTGCTGTGTGTTGTTGTTCGTGTCTTTCCCTCCCTTACAGGCTCCACGGGGCCTTTTTATCATCTTGCCTAGCGGGGCCCCTAAATCACTGCAGCAACGCCCTCCTCATCATCTACTCTTAATATCTCTGCATGTGGAAACACTGCAGTAACACACATAAACAAACACACCGCTGCCTTTTGATTCCTTATAGTCGCATTTTGCATTCTTAAAACTGTCAGTAAATGTTTTGTGCGGTTAATTTCTACAGGTTCTCCTTTTTTAGTCTTAAAAAAAGGTTTAAGAAATGTATACTCTGTATCTTGTGCACACTTGAGCATCATGTTTTTCTTTTTATATATCATAAAGGGTTTCAAAAGCCAAAATCTCAGTAATATCTGTCAACCACAAAGGGCAATGTAATCTATAATTACATTCAAAATCAAAGTTAAATATGAAAATCACATATTGGGCTCGTTACTTTAAAAGAGCAATGTGGATTTCATTAGGACATGAAGCAAACACACTTGACACATTTGATGTATTTTATGAACTGTGGACCACAGAGCTCACTCATAAGTCACCGATGTTACATACATATCTTTGTTTCAAAATATTATGTTTTTATCATATGGGTTATGTCTTAAGTGTGGTCATGAGCTTTGTTGTTTTATTTTTATGTGAGCTCACAAAGCAGATTCCTAAAAACAACCATATTTATGTGAAACATTATCAACAATGTATCTGTGTCTATTATTGCGTGCACACAACTGTCACAGTTACAAACATATAGCACTGGGATTTCCTAACCTATACAGATCCTGAATTTATATATATATATATATATATATATATATATAACACACACATCTTTTAAAATCCATTTGTGCACATCAAAAATGTCAGAATCACTAACATTAATTGACTGAGGTCTGTCACTGTGATATTCCAAATGTTAGACCTTAGTATCTATTTCAAATAAACCATAGCCACCTGCACTAATTGGACCTACAGGGACAAATAATTTTCCGTTCTGAAAAACAAGTGGTATCACTGTTGGTTTCTTTGAGTTACAGCTTTTAAAATTGACTCTGAAGAAATATCTGAATCAATAATGAGAAGTGGGAATTGAAAACTCAATGCAAAATAAGCTGAAAGAAAATATTTAAGGAAATTTTTTAATGATTGTCTCACAGTGCCTGAACCTGAGAGAATAATGGACCACGTATTAGATTAATAGGTAACATATTAGGGTGCATATCATCTTAAAACAGTTACAGTCAAGGCTGTCCGCGACTAATAAAGGCGTTTCAACTGTTACACAACCTGGTTACAGCGTCCTAATAATTGGAAAATGCACTTTAGTCCGTCTGTTGGCCACAGCTCACGGCAACGATGGACCTTTTGGGAAACTGGAACAGCCTTTTTTCCCAAATGACAAGCCGACAGGTGAGCATTGTTTAATATAATCAGAAATGTTTATCATGGCACAGCTGTACCTACAGTCCTGTCAAGGTATGTGCATTTTTACGATTGTTGACCACGTTTATTAGGTTTAAACAGGTCGATTTTTCAGAGGGACAAATGACAGTTCTAATTTAATCTGTAATTATGTGTTATTTATAACATACAGTTCTAATTTAATCTGTAATTATGTGTTATTTATAACATACTGTGATACTGTGCGCTGCTCTAGCCTTACTCTATTTTTTTATATATATAGATTGATCAGAGTGTGTCTACGGCAGAGTTTGGAGACTTGATTGAGTTTGTGCATCCATGGTCAGGACTGTCTCTTTGGGGTGTTTATGTTGGAGAAGGCTATGTTATCCATTTTGGAGTGGGAGGTAAGGTGTGACTTTATTTGAAATAACGACACTGGATAGGCAGAACTTTGTTGAAAAATATTAGTTTGAAAACTTAAATGTACCAGATCTATTTGACTGAAATCTCATCTCTTTTATCCCCTATTGTACTGCATATCCTCATAATTCTAAAGATGAGAACATGACACAGAAAGCCTGTCGCAGCTTCCTTCAACAAATGGTTCCAAAGTCAAAAGGTGATCGTGTTCTGAAGAAGACCAGAATCTGCACGCAGCGCATTACAGAGATCAAAGTGCCTCGAGGAACCTGCATCAGGGTCAACAACAACAAGCACTACCTGGTTCCATCTCCACAGGAGATGATGAGGAATTGCTGTGAAACCTTTCTGCACCAGGAGTTTAAATACGACCTGATGAACTTCAACAGCGAGCATTTCGCCACATTTGTTCGATACGGCAACGCTGTCTCCAACCAGGTAGGTTCAGCAACACCGGAGTGAAAGTTTGTGTGGTAAATATTAGATGCATAGCCAGTCAGAGTGTACTTTAAAGTTCTAATTATTTTTTTACTCTTTTTTTTTAGATTCCCTTTAAGAAAAAAAATGAGCCGCATAGGGACACAACTCAAACTCTGCAAATGATAATGCAGCAACGGATGGAGACAGAAACTTAAGATCTTCTGTTGTGCTTCTTCTGTACATCTGTCAGACATTTAATGAGCAAAAATAAAACTCCTTCACTGTTACATTGCCTGAGAATGCCTCATTTAACAACTCAAGACACAATCAAATCTGTTCAATGAAAAGAAAAATGATGGCATAACATTTACAACGTTTCTGTGCCTGCATGCTCACCCACAAAAACCTTAGTAAACTCTATTAAAGGCCAAAAAAACTTACCAACAAAGCAAACCCCATAAGAGTCAGGAAACTATGTGTCCTCTTGTTTATTAAGACTTCAGGAATGTCAATAAGAACATTTCTATACAGTAGGAGGGCTGAGGAGGCCAGCACGCAGACACAATGACCTTCTGCTATTCTCCTCGTTGATAATGACCCAGACAAAGACACACTGCCCATCAGCCAGACCTCTAATAAAGCCAAACACTCTCTATCATCTGCTAATAACCTCCACGCAGCAGCAAGAGTCATGGACAGGCCAGCATCTTCTGAATGCGAGGAGGGGAACAAAGCTCTGGGCGGACAGGAAGTAGTGGAAAGCATCCTGTTTATTGATCTGGGACTGTGCAAAGCCTGATGGCAAATGGTGGTAACTACATTCTTCTTCTTCATCCCACAAACACACAAAGACAAAGACTAGAAAAGCAAGTTTAAAAAAAAAAAACCATACACAGTGCAAAACATTTCACTCTAACAATCAATCCTTTTGGTACGCTCATTTGCTAGACTCTTGCTTGCTGCACTGCTACACACACACACACACACACATATGCAGGGGTGGTATTTTTCCAGAGATAGGGTAGGTAAACTCGTTACTCTTTTCTTAATTGGTATAGAGATTCCGTCCTCTTTTTCCTCTCAGCAACCCCTCCAGGGGAATGCTGATTGATTGTCCTCTAAGTCCTCATAATACCCCCCCTCCCCTGCCTCCCTGCACATATACACATACATTCTCTGTTAGAAGACATCCACTTTAACTCTCTGCAGCCCCCAGTCGTCCACATACAATTCACAGTAAAGGATCATTTTTACGCCATTACACTGTGTCTCTGCAGCCTTTTCTCCAGCTTTCTCATCACTGGCTCAGTCTGACAATGTACCCATACAGCTGGTCTGAGAAGGCCTGAAGAGAGAATTTATCTCGTACCCTCTTCCTCCCAGCTAGTCCCATGTCCCTGCGGAGCTGTGGCTCCCTGACGAGCCTCTCCATGGCCTTAGAGAAGGCCTCTGCCGTGGGCTCGCACAGGAAGCCCGTCTCCCCGTCTGCCACGCTCTCCAGGGGGCCCCCAGAGTTTACTGCGATAACAGGGCAGCAGCAGTACATGGCCTCTACGGGAACTATCCCAAAATGCTCTCTGCTCGGGGTGTACAGCACGGCTGCGCTGCCCCGCAGCAGCCCCACCTTGAGCGAATCGGAGGGGGAGCGCAAGAAAGTGACACAGTCCTCCAAGTGCAACTGCGCTGCTAGCTTTTTCAGTTCAGTATAATGTTGGACGTTCTCAGTAACTCTGTCATCGTAGCCCCCCGCCACCACCAGGTGAACGCCCGCTCTCTGGCCTAGAGAAAGGCTGCTCCTCAGGGATGCAAGAGCCTCTAGAGCCAGCCCCAGGTTCTTCTTTCTCTCGTATCGGTTCAGAGAGAGAAACAGGCAGGAGGTTCCCTCAGGGAGCAGCCCTTCCAAGCCTTTTGCTTCAGTGGACGGCTGGTCAAAGGTGCGCGTGTTAAGGGAAGGATAGAGGACATCTGTCTGGACTCCTCGTAGACCCAGAAAGGTCTCCCTGAAGATGCCTGCGGTGAACTGGCTGTTTACCAGAATCTAAGAGGAAGTACAGAGAGATTAGTTTCATAAGGATCTCACATATATCACAGGCCATTTAATTCCCTATGAGTTGGGTGAAAGCCTGCGGCCTTTGATTATCCTAAAGTCTAGAATAAAATCGAAATGTCATTTCCTTTCTATCAGGGCCCTGAGCTTTTACAATTGCTTGCCTGTGGAAATCAAGCTGTATTTTAAATAATCATTTTGGTTTATTCAAGCTGTTAAAAATAATATACCTTGAATTCTGATTTATTCTATTACACTGTAGTTTGAGTAGTTATCAAGAGCCAGACTCAGTCGTGAGAGTTACTTCACCTCTCCTGTAAAGCAACATCTGGATGAGATCAAGATTATTCTGAACAAATCAACTGTTTTTTTTTTTAAATGGAGCAGCATTTAATTAGAGTGTAATTGCAATCTAATGTGTTTGTAATTGTAAGCACACAAAGGTCGGTTGACAACAGCATGTATTTCTGGGTTGTTAATTACAGCTTTGTATGAACTGAAGAAACACAGTGGAGTATTGGAGATAGACAAAATTATAAAGAATCATTTAGAAGCTTCAACCACTGAGCTATAAAAAAATAAAATCACTTTTTTCTTGAAGGCAGCCTGTGCCACTATCCGGTGAAAGTATTTTTTATATTCATAGTATTCATGTATTACAGCAAAATACACAGCTACATATTTGCATGATTGTAAGACATTTAAATATATTTATAAAAAAACATAAGTATGCAAGTAACATAGTTATTCTTTTTCTGAGATATATTCTAACATGCAATATGTCATAAACTCTGTTTGCTAACAGATACTTTTTTAATGTTTATTAGCAAGTCAAGAAGACTAACATTACTGTTCTGTAGATGAGAAAACAGCATTAGATCCACTTGGTGACCTGATCATGTATTAGGTCTATCTGACGTCAACACCACCAGTTTGCGGTGCCGTGAGTGAAATGATGATTTAACCTTTTATGCACTGTGATAGCCCTGGCTCCATTATTAATGTGGTTTATTAAATGCATGATCTATATCTATATATTTTGAGGTCTGGTGTTTTCAACCCACTATGTGCTTCAAAATCAACTTAAATTCATTAAAAAAAAATTATCTCAAAAAAAATAAAATAATAAAATACCCACAATATTTACTATAAAGGTCATGTAGAACTCTACCTAAAGAATTCAGGTCACATATTGGGCCTGTTTTGTACTGTGCTGTGCCTTTTGAACCACCAGGCTATATAAATTAACTTTACCATCTGGATGAAAGAAAATGGTAACAGTGACACAAACCCGTCCTGCAATCTGACCATCACAACCTGCAGAATTATATATTCTTCAACCCTCACCACGTACCATATCAGCCATGCCAGTGGTACGTTCCTCCAGCCAGTCGATTGGAGCGCGGTAAAGCTTCTTCAGGACTGACTTCCTCTGGGTCAGCAGCTGGTCTGGGAAGTGGCAGTAAAACAAAACCTTCTTCCTGTGACGTGACAGTCGCAGCACCGGGATGCACACTGACACCTGGAGTGGAATAAAAAGGGGAATGAACAAAAATGTAAATGTCTTCCCTTTCCGTCAAACCAAAGCAAAATGACGTGCTTTGGTTGGTTACTGTACAATCATTTAAGAAGTGAGACTTCCTTTAAGTCAATCTAAATAATGAGCCGTCTTTGTACTTTAATTAAGCGAGAAAAAGTTGGTACCTATACCTGTGTCTATTTGTATGAAATAAATAACTGTAGAAAATAAGCAAGGGAGTGTCCATTTTATGGCATGGTATAGTTAAAGGGTGTGACACAAAAAGACACAAGTCTCTGTTAACAATGGAAGCTATTCTATGAGCAACAGGGACAGCTACAAGACACAGCGGGCTCAGAAGAACTCAAACGACTCAAGACAAAATGGAGGGACAGTGAGTTCCTGAAGGACACAACTCACTTGATCACAGAAGATGACATCATACTCCACCCCGCTGAGGAAGACCAGGTAGAGAGCCACATAAATCATCCTCAGGTAGGCACACAGGGCATGCAGGTAACCAAACACACTGGTGGGTAGCCAGTCACCCACACATACCTATTATAGGAATAATAGAAAGGATTAAATGTGTGTGTCTTAAAAATTTTACATTAAACTATTCTTTGTCTTCTTGTGTATGTTTGAGGGACAATATTATGTAGTAATGTATGTGTTGACGTACCACAGGAAGTTCTGGGTCCAGGGTCTCAGAGAAGCAGTGTGTTGGGTCATAATGGGCGGTCCAGATCTGAACACTACATCCCTGAGACTTAAGAGCGACAGCAGCATCGACCACCAGTCGCTCAGCTCCACCAATACCAAGGTCCGGATGGAGGAACACCACCCGCGCCATCCTGCACACAAGAAGGAATAATGTTCAAATTCAATCTGGAGTATATTTTTGTAAAACACTGGCTTGCAGACTGGGTTTGACACACAGTTAAAAACATTACTATATGTAGAATAGTGAAAATAATCCCAAATTCAGTACAAGGTGTTTATTCACAACAACCAATATGAGTGACAGCCTTAACCTGAGATACACACTGTAAAAGAGAAACATCAGATGCTTGGGAGAGAAACTTTTTAGAGCTGCCTTGTTGACAAACGTTCAGCATTTATTTTGTAACATCATTTAATTCAGAACTTTTACACCTTGATGGAGTTCATGTCACGACAGTTGAACAGAAAATGTCACCTGCACCTGCTGTAAACCACCTTTACTGTCACAATGTCCCCAAGAACTATCAGAAAAACCTTTTAACGACAGCTGGCACTGAAGAAGTCAAACTGATAGCAACAACACGAAATGAGACTTCTACTTTAACCTGCTAGTTCAGTAACTAAGCTCCTATATAGCTAGACAACCGCTTGCTTTAGAAAATGTTAAGTGTCTTCAGCTACACTGATAAGATTGTGAACATTAGCCTATGTAGCTAATTCAATTTGTGGGCAAGCACCAGAGAACCACAACTCCGTACAATTGAATTATAATACAGTAATGTTTACCTTTGGATCTCTTGCCTTGTCCAAGTTTGGAAACCTGTGATTATGCTCGTCTAGATACCCGTAGCAGCAAGAATAACTATCATGAAACTCTACCGGTTGGACGCCATGTTGGCTCTAATCAACCGCTGTAATCAGGCTAATCGCGCTTCATGTTTGAACCACAATGGCGCCTGTTTCCTCGATACAACCGATGCGCTTCCTGTGAGACACGTCTCCCTCAGAGTCGAGGCGGACCTGTAATTTGCCTTTAAATTAAAGTACAAGTAAATATCTAAATTCAACGTACTAAAAAAACACATGGGTTTTACAAGCACGCTTTTTTAACGTAGTACAAAAACAACCTGCTAAAACAATGTAGTGATTCATTGTTTTTGTGGCGAAGGCGATCAGCCGGTCAGGCTTCTGCTCGGTCGCCTGCACTGGTCTTGTGTTTTGCAGTCGTGTCCTTTTTAGACAAGCGTCAGCGTTGTGAGACCTCTCCTCAAGTTTTGACTAATTCACACGCCGACGGTCTGCCGTTCATTTGACGTGGACATCAGCTCGAAGAGAGGCTCAGGGTTTCAACTTGTATCGGGACAAATAAAACACAATGGTAAGATCCTCGGCTCCATCTGAAACCGGTGCTGCTGTTGGAGATAACCAACTCTATTGCACTGATTTAACGTTTCACTATCTGTTAGCTGGCTTGCTAACGTCAGCTCATCATTTGTGGACGTGGCTGTTTCTCAGCAACTCAGACAGTCCCGAAACACATTTTAAGCTGCTCCAGTACTGGATTAATTAATGATTTATGTACGAGGACATGTCTGACTGGGCTACTATGAAGTTTAAAGTTGACAGCAATGAACAGTGTGGACCCTAGAGTTGGTCAAGGCCTTCGCCACTACTCTGACATAAACACACTGTAACTTAGATTTCAGGATCAATCAAATGTAAGTTAACTTTAGCTATTAAAGAATCATGGGTAAATCTATTTATCTGACTGTTGTAAGTTAGTTTTAGTTGTAAACGTGTTTGTTAGTGTGTGAGTGTGTGTGTGTGTGTGTGTGAGAGAGAGATTAGACAGATGTTCAGAGAGTGTATATAATGGAGTTGAATCCTGTTTATGTGTATTCATTTTGCTATCTCCCCTCCAGCCTGGACCAGCAGCAAGTGCAACCAATGTTGGGGCATCTAGCCGTTCCCCCAGTAAGACAGTGGCTCCCCGCGCAGCAGGCTCCACAGTCAGACAGAGGTACACACAATCTACTAAACATTTAACTGCTTTAACCAGTAGACAGATGGGCAGACTTTCCATAATACGTATTTATAGTTTTGCATACGGATGAGCAACAAATTAAAGTAAAGACCTGAATAAATGGGCGCAGTAACATAATGAATGAAGATTCGTCCATCTAAGGGTCACTGAATTGGGGTCGTCAGTCCCCAGATTTCCACCCATTTAAACTCCTACGGGAGATTTTGGTCCGACTTACTGGGCAGCTATCTCAGCCACCATAATTAAAACGCCACCTCAGTTCATCACTCCAGTAGAGTTCAGAGACCTTGTTTGTTTTTCCATAAATTTGTTACAAATGTGTATTTTGGCCACAGCTGTGAAAAAGTAGCCACTGATGACCACTTCACATGAGATATTATAGATAAGTTATGCGGTCATCTCAGCCTGAACACATAATTATTTTTCCAAATACCGGCCTTACCCCTCTGTTTATGTCATCCTACTGTAAAGAGTGATTGATGACTTTCAGATAGCCCTTCCCTGTATTTTGTGTGTGCCCTCCGTAGATTAGGACAGCAGATAGATGTCGTGCTGTGGGCTTAATCAGTGTGTAATCAGAGGCTCACTGTTACCTCTCTCATTATTACCCATTACTATCACCCTCTTCATTACCTCATTAACCTCCGTTTAATCTCATCACATGAGTGAAGCATCCATGAATCACTCCACTCTTTCATCACCAGCTATTGTAGTTAGTCACAGTCTGAGTACTCGGTATGATTGCAAAGTTTTATTTTTTTTAACTGTGCTGTTTTTTGATCAAATTGTTTGGGGTTTCAAGAAACTGCTGGATGAGTAAAAGTTATCAGATTTTCACTAAATTGTGTGTCTTTTCTTATTTTCTGCACTTTCTGTACTTTGTAACATGAAAATTTCTCTATAGTGAGAAAAAAAAAATTATTTAACATGTTATTTAAGAGTTAGAGAAAAATTAGTGTTATAAGTTAGTAAATTCACTCAAACACTTGTCAGTGTGGATATATTTTTCAATTGTTGTGTGTATGTGTGTTCTGCAGGAAAGCTACCAGCAGCGGTACACGCAGCGGTGGCAGGACCACGGGATCGGCAGGCACCGGTGGCATGTGGCGCTTCTACACAGAAGATTCGCCAGGCCTCAAAGTGTAAGAGCAGTTTATAAAAGAAGTTATTACCACAAAAAACACACACTCCGAAACAAATTTAGCCTTTGACATTTTTAACTTTCATCCACTCACCAACACAAACTAATTCTCAGGATTTCCGACACACGTGCAATCATTAGCGTTATTTATGTTCATCAGGTAGAATTGGAGGAGGGTTTAATGGCAGGAAATTGGACAGACGTGCCTCTGTGGTAAAACAAATCATCTCCGAGCGGTGGATTAGCTTGATTCAAGTGTGTGTGTGTGTGTGTGTGTGTGTGTGTGTGTGTGTGTGTGTGTGTGTGTGTGTGTGTGTGTGTGTGTGTGTGTGTGTGTGTGTGTGTGTGGAACACGGACATTTAGAAAACTCTCAACTTCATAAACTTGTATTCTGCTGCATCCTCCCCCCAATATTAGAGACATCCTCTCTCCTGGCCATAGCTGGCCGTGGTTGATCGATGGTGCTGTGGTGGTTATTGAGTGCGTCTCTCCGGCAGTCGAAGGAGGGCAGACTCGCCATACAGTGTTGTATATCGAGTGCGTGTTTGTTCCTGCGTTAGACGCCGGCCTCAAAGCTTCATTAAAGGATCCACTCTGAAAGGTCAACTCAATTACAGCCTCCTGACAGGGGGAGGAGGGGGCCGCTGAAGAGATGGTTGGCATGGCAATGCTGCTACTTAGCGATGCACCCCCTCCACCCCACCCCCCACTCAGTCCCTCCTTCAGCGATGAGAGCCCCTCCTTGTTTCCAAAGCTCATCAATAAAATCAGCCACTCCACTAAGACTCTCGCTCGGGGTGGGGTTACAGCAAATGATGGGATTTTGTGTGTGTGTGTGTGTGTGTGTGTGTGTGTGTGTGTGTGTTAATCAGTTTGTCTTTGTTGTGACAGCGGCCCGGTGCCAGTGCTGGTGATGAGTCTGCTCTTCATCGCTTCGGTCTTCATGCTGCACATCTGGGGGAAGTACACCCGCTCTTAAAACCCCTCCTGATGACCTCTGACCCTGCGCCTCGGCTTCTTAACACATTGGACCTGGACCAAACAACAAACGAACAACACCCCTTATTCCCTTAGTTCCCTTCTCCTCTATCACTACAACACACACAGACACACAAACTGGATTTTTATGCGCCCATTTTCCATACACGATCTTCATCTGCACTGAAGTTGGTATCCACCGTGTTGCTTTTGCTCATCCTGTGTCTTTTAAGATCTGACTGGGTGAACGGGAGAAAGCCATGCTAGCCCACCTCAGATGTGATGTGTCTGTCTGTGTGTGTGTGTGTGCGTGGCCCTCACTCCAAGCAGCAGCACTATGTTCCCGCCACTGCGGCATGAAGGTTTAGTGCTCAAGGACATTGTTGTTTTCGGGCCCCAGCAAGCATTTCTTCTTCTAGCCTGAATTGCATTTTTTTTTTTTTTTTTTTTTTTTGTTAAAAACATTTGTACAAATGTAATTGTAATATTGTACAATAAAAAAGTAAAAATCTGCGTGTCTTGAAATGAACCCTTATTTTGTTTTCTGAAATAATAATCCTGTTATGTGCTTGAGATATTTGACAAGTGAAGTAGTGTTCTCACTTTGATCCTTTTTTTATAACCACTAACAAACTGTTCAAAGCTGTACATTTTGCCAAAAGGCATTTGCAAGCCTTCGTTCCAACAGAAATTGCATTTGAGATGGTCGTGCTTTATCACAGAACAGACATTATAAATGAGAAATGTCAAATTGTAGTGTGATTGACAGTTCTAATGCTTAATGCTTAGTAGTTTAAACAAATTCCAGCTAGTTACGTGTTATTTGACTGAGGTGTTTAATCGTTTCATCCTATGGCTCTGCATGTAATTACACAGCACACACATACTGTATAGCACCTTATGAGCAGAGAAGCCCAAACTTGTCTATAAATATGTGCTTAACTGCCTTAAAATTTTAAAGTTTTACCGGATGAAAGGGTTAATACTTCAGTTTGCATACCCTTTATAGATGTTCAGAGGCATCAGCCTCCTATATGGGCTGCCCCAGGGTTTGTTAACACCACCCGCACTGAAGCTTGTTTCTGCCGCTCTCAATAATTTCAGACAGATACATTTTTTTTTTTTGAAAAGCAGCTAGTAAACTGTCCATAGTGAAAGTAATACCAGAAGGCATAGGAAATCAGAAACTGTATGACTTCTATCTAATGGCTTAAATACTGATAATACTACATTATAACATAAAATATATTAGTTTTCCCATTTTCACACACTGTCAACTGTTTGTATAGGTTTTCCTTTAAAATCACTGAATGACCCAAAATCAGAATTTACCAGGTATTCTTCTGTCTTTTCCTGAGGGGGGCGCTGCAGACTATTTTCTGAATATCACTCAGCTCAGATAATATCAAAAGACAGGAACACATGTTCTGTGTGGTGCTTCTTTTTTTTTTTTTTTAAACCAAGTCAAATCATTACAATACTGTGTAGTGTAACACGTTGGTGAAACCTCACTCAGCTACCACAATGTAATCATTCAGTCTGTCTGATAGTCAAGTGCCTCACACGCAATGTTGATTCTTTTTAGATTAAAGTCACTATGAGTGGAAGAAAAGTAAATGATAAGAAACTGCTTCAGGTTTGATTCTTTCCTTTGTGGAACCTTTAGAAGATTGTATGACGTGATGTTCAGTATAATGACCGCTGCTGTGAGCTGCTGGCTGGGTGTTTTGTAGTTGTAGAAGTAGCTCTGTCCCAAACTGCATCCCCAGGTCATCTATGTTGAATATGAAACCACCAGCTGGCATGGCTGTGTGTGTGAGCTTGTACCTTGTGTTAAACGTAGCATTCGGATCCTGTTCATTAATTCATTCTGTTGCTATGGCTCTGCTTTCCCACAGGCTTCCAGTGTTCGTGGCAAACTCCTGCCACATCACTCTCCCTCTTGTCCCTGTCCTACACACACACACACACACACACACACACACACAGAGACACACACTGAGATACACTCACAAACTCAACGTCCCAATTCATGGTGGCACAACACGGCAGTGAGCCAGAATAATTCAACATAACAATTAAAAATGAAGGAGCCGTGGCAAACACTGTCCCTCAGTGTGCAGGAGTTAAACAGGCCCAGGCAGCATGGAGCGCTGTGACCCTCCACACTGCCGCAACCTGTAGTTCCAAACTCCTCTTGACACCGTCTATATAAGTCAAATCAGAGTTTCATCAAGGGCTTGAAATGAGGTAGAATATTTAATTTCCTTAATGCTGGGACCAGAGTCCTCAGTCTTTGTGTTTTAGACAGACAGACGCATCAATAATGCATTTTATTTACTCAGTATGTTAGCACTATATGTTTTATATATCGATTTTTACTATGTGTTTCTGCATTTTATGCTTGTTTGTTTTTAGAAATGCTCTTGTTGCATTCCCTTCAAATCCTGAGAGCTCACATTTTACACACCTGCCCTATTGTTAGTATAAATCTTTGTCACGTTTTCTGAAGAAAAATGTATCTTTAGAAGTTGATGTCTTTGCATCTCACTGAAACAGGTGTGTGTTTCCTTTATGTTTTCAACAATTACTTAGTAAGCATAAATCATACCGGATGACGTAGAGGAAGGAAGCTGTTCTGCGCACAAAGTAACTTTAAAAGGTGTATGGCATTAAATAACAATTATTAGATTAAATAAGACATTTTAAAAAAGAACAAGAGGACTTTTTTATGTCTGGTCTATGTTAACAGTTCTTAGGAAACACTGCTTGTCTTTCTTTGAACTACAATTTACAACTTAATGATTTATCCCCTCTACAGATGAAATTATTAGATAAAAAGTGTCTGAATGCATTTTCAATTCCACTACATTGGATTTCATCAACGTGCATGTTTTCTACATAAATTATAATCATAAATCATCCTGAGCATCCACATGTGAGACAACGTTTGTCTCGTGGAAAGACAGAGAGGAGTGAAAGCTGGAAGGAGAAAGAAAGAAAAGAAGAGAAGCTTTCTTTAGTGAACTTCCTCTGTCTTTTTCACCAGAAACCCATATCCTGTGAGGAAACCACATGCTTTTACAAGGGATGGTCCCTTACATAGAGAGGTGTGCACATGTGCACACACACACACACACACACACACACACACACACACACACACACACACACACACACACACACACACACACAATTGAGGAGACTTGTAAATAGGTCATATGTATTTTCTGTTCTACATAACACATGCTACTCTGTGGTGTATGGAGAAAAAAAGAAACTGTTATAAGTCAGTCTCTCTCTCTCTCTCTCTCTCTCTCTCTCTCTCTCTCTCTCTCTCTCTCTCTCTCTCCAACTATGTCACTCTCTCACTCATCCATCACACTCATGTTTATGCCCGGAGATGTTCCGCCCTGCAGGTAAACGCAGGCTATCAGGATATCAGGCGCAGCAGAGAGTTTATGGATTGAAAACTCTTCTTTCCTTGTGCAGAATATTCCTTCTTTAGATGAATGTGCTCAGTCATGCACGTACGTATGTCAAGTATGTGTGTGGATATCTGAATAGATCACATGGTTGGTAAAGCGTGGAATGAATGGACAGGCGGGTGGAATCGATCCACGCTCACTGACCAAGTGAATCCTGAGGGATGTCCCAAAAAAATGAGGGCTTGTTAAGGGGTTGTAGGGACACCTGTGACAGGATCTTCTCTGTAGAAATGGTATGGAAGCTGTACAAAGGCCCATATATAACAATATATGGTGTAATGTGGTGGGATATATGTTCAGCTCTTTATCTTGAGTAAAAGTAGCAATAAAACAACCAAAAAATACATTAATAGTAGTTTAAAGTAAATATAGGTATATGATTAAAGAATTAGTCATAGCAGCAAAATGTTTTATTTATTTTAAGGAATGGTCCCTTTTAAAGTGTTTAATATTACTTAAAGTACTTAATTAATGTGGTGGTCCATGTGACACTAAAACTGACCAGTTTATATATTTTTTGGAAGGTTAATCCATTGGGGAATGCATCATATTTTGTGAGTGTAAAGGTGTTATACAGAGTGAGTGCATCAAACCTTTACACTTAAGTAAGACAAAGAATGGCTTTTCTTAACAACTAATTTCTGTATTTATATACAGTATGTGTCATTTATTTTATTGTCTCTGAAAAACTCTATAAAAATATATTATATATATTATAATAAATATACAAATAAATATAATATATTTATATATATTATAATGTATACCTGCACCTCAAAACCAAAGTATACTTAAATAAATTAAAGTAGGTGTACAGTGTCATATCACATGTGTTCAAATCTTTAATTATCTGTGAATGTATGTTCAAGTTGGTCCGGTCACTGCAGTGATCATAAGACCAGTGATTAGTCAGTGGCATAGCAGCCAATTGGTGCAACACTCTGTTAATGGCCAGTGATCAGTAGCACAGGCTGGTCTGCTGAGAGGTGAGAGCTTGTTCACTGTAAAATAATCTGACTCCATATTCTGCCATCTAGACCACATGGTCCCTGTCATATAACTGTATGTGGGTCAGGAGGGTCAGCTGGGACACAGAGAGAGAATTTGTGAATGTGTGTGTGTGTGTGTGTGTGTGTGTGTGTGTGTGTGTGTGTGTGTGTGTGTGTGTGTGTGTGTGTGTGTGTGTGTGTGTGTGCCAGCTGGAGGCACCCTGATCTTTTTGGACTTGGACCCTTCTTCAGAGAGAAATAAGAGAGTCAGAGTTGGAGCCAAGTCTGAGTCTGCATCTATCAGTACCTCATCTCTCTCTCTCTCTGTTTCTAATCCTCTATGGGACACAGACTCACCTCGTGCTTCATGCATGAAAGATGAACGGTGTGAAGCTCATTCACTCTGCTCTTATAAAAAATAGAAGTCATAATTATAACTGCTTACATTTCTGTTAAGTTCTGTTGCATCTGTCCATTGTGTGTCCCAGCAGAGTTATATTTTAGTTCGTTGTAGTAAATTAGAAATACCTGTGTCCCAAATCTAACTGCAGTCTTGTAAAAGTTAAAAATAATGTTCAGATATAATGATATCCACATTGATTCGAGTACATGCACAGTAACAGAACTGTTTATTGTTTCTTTGGTAACATTATTTAAACCAGTAGTGTAGTATTTTAATCTACAGTACTTTAACAGAAGTAGCTCAATTGATGGATACTGGTGATCAATGTCAAAGATCAATTTCGCCATCCTCAGATCAAGGATTTAGAGGCAGTATGTTTACCCTCTGCATCATTCAGAACCAAATACACAAATTACACCCATTCAAACAGATTACTAAAAAAGATATGCAAATGTGCAAGGCATTGTTTGTAAGCCTGCATTTAAGGTTTAATATTTCTAAACACAGTCATAAAATCCAGTGTAATACATTCAAATAGGACACAATGGAGGATAAAGAGCAACAAATATATCAGCACCTTAGGACATAAAGAGAGAAAAAATAAAGAAATGTAAAAACAAAAAGCTAACAAATGAGACTAGAAGTTTTCAAAGTCAAATAGAAATGGAAAATGAGATCTTGAAGACGCATCTAAAAGCACAAAGGAGAGAAAACAAATATACAGAGAGTTGAAAGAAATAGTCTGAGCGCAAGCAAGAGGTAAAACAAAGAGAGAAGTAGAAACACAAGGTGCTGGAGAGAGATATGAATAACTACAGGAAGATGGAAACAAGTGGAGACAGTCGATGGTGGGAGAAAACCAAAAGAAATTGAAGAGGTCTATAGTGATACGCAGAGAATTTAAAAGAATGGAACAATGTGGAGGCTCAATTAAAGATAAAGATGAGCGCTGAATAACACTTTAAAGCGGGAGAGGAAACCAAACACAGTTCTCCTTTCTGATGAGAAGAAGCAAGCGCAGAAAAAAACGACAGGTGACTCAAACCACAGGCAATTAAAACATATTACATTATATTGGAAAATATAGTGTAAATGTCTAACCTGAGTGAGTTTTCTCTGTGTGTGTGTGTGTGTGTGTGTGTGTGTGTGTGTATGCGGTTGGGGGGTGGGTGTTACGATAAGGAGAATCCCGGGATGGCCTCTGTGATCTTTTCACACACATCCCCACCCATCAGCACTGAAGCCACGTCAGGCCTGGTGATGCCCCGTGTGACTGCCACAAGCATGCAGGGCCAACTGGGTTGTGATGTCATAAGCATGTGTAGCCCCAGCACGCCACCCTCCCCACCTCAAACCCTCCTCACTCACTACCAGCCTTCAGCAGAGCAGATCAGACTGGACCATCAGGGACACACTGGCCACAGCTGAACTAAGTTGGTGGGGGGGGGGGGGGGTGGGTGTGTGTGACACCACTGCGCTGAGTGTGTCAGGTGTCAGCCTTGTGCTTTCTAATATTAAAGCCACTTGGCCTGTGTGTGTGTGTACCCATGTGTTTGTAAGTGTGTTGTTTATGTGCAGTGTATTTTTAGGTGACTGTATTTTCCACTCCTTGTGCAGCACTCCAGGGCAGCAGCAGAGGGGAGAGGTGAGGTGGTGAGGGAGGAGGAGGGTTGTACAGTGATTCTAGGGATCACCTGGCTTTTATATAATCATGTAATAAAATATATTGATGTTGTCTGAGCATGCTTGCAGTTTATTTTATTAAATAATTCTTTGCAAATAGTTGTAATATTTGTCACATTCCTTTTGCATTACAGCCTAAAACAATGCTGGGCTTACTCGCTTTCATTGAGTCAAACATTATTGTACATCTAAGCCCACATTAGTAGCAGAAATAGTCCAAATAATGACGTACACAGTCTTCCTTTTTAGGTTGTTATTAACGATAGAGCCAACAGGTTTCATCTGAATTTCTGAGTCACAGTTATCATTTTCTTGGCTCGTTCATCCTAAATTGAATACTTCCTACATTACATAAAAATAAAACAATATTCTAAGATCAATATTCTGAATGTGAAAGAGCAGAGCGAGGTGTAATTCTTGGCATAGACAAACATCCTGTAGAAGTGCTGAATGGGATGAAATAAAATGTGTTTTTTATGTTATGTAGTCTGATTGATGGCTTTGAATGTTATTTTGTGTGTGTGTGTGTGTGTGTGTGTGTGTGTGTGTGTGTGTGTGTGTGTGTGTGTGTGTGTGTGTGCATATCACAGATGCATGGATTGGGTTGGAATTCATTAAGGAATGCCAACATTGGGAATATCTCCCTCTGTCTCGGCACCATGCCAACCAGCTTGTAGGCTACAGGCATGGCTGGTTTTGCGGTTTATGATTTCATAAGCTTTCCACACACATTGAGTGGCAGAGTTATAGTGCTGATGAATGAAGAAAGCTGTCACATACAATGAGAGCAGCCTTCAATCACATGTCTGCTGGACAGACATGGGACATGACATATGTGCTTACCATTCAGCTAACTGCTTTCTAAACAGGTTGTAAAAAGAACAGTCAGTTTTCTCTTAATTTAAACTTGCAATAACTGTTTATCTTTTATTGGCCACTTGCAGCGGAAACAAGCTGTAAACATCACGTTAAGTTGATATAACCAACTTGTTAGCAAACAATTGCTTATTTACACATCCAACAGACATTAGCATTTATTTGGAGCCTTGTTTGCATCCAACAGATGAATAGAAGTCAAATATTAACTCTCCTTTTAGCTCTTTTTTTAGTCTCCACCTCCTCCTGAGGCAAATATCTGACTCTTTAGCTGCTAAATGCTTCATTCACTGTGGTCACTAGCTAGTCACTAATGTTGTCTGCAGGGACGGATCTGGAGAAATATTAATGGGGCGGCAAGAGGATGGCATGGAAACTTTGAGGGGTGGCTGAAATATGTGTTCATTTAATCGCAAACATTTATATATATAAATATTTTCCAAATACCTGTGTTTTGTCATTGAATTTAGTCAAAAATGTGGCCATAACAAATAATTTCATTATAATGTTAATTTCATTTATTTTTTATTTTTTTAATTAATCTAAATTAATGTGTTAAATCTGACAGCATTTGATGCCAAACTAGGCTGGTAGCTGCCACTTTTGCAACCCCTCTAGATCTGCCACTGGTTGTCATTTGGTGATGGACAGTTAGAATTAAGTGGGTTCAGCTTTTTCACTTCCTGCCGCATCTGGAAATGATGTTGATGAGAACAGTGACAGTGACCAAAAACAGAAAATTTACAGGCCCAAAACCCAAAACAAAGAGCTGAACGATGCTACAGAGGGTAGAAAACTGTACATAATTCTCTGTGGGTTCATCATTAAATATAGTACTTACTATAAAGTACTATATATAGTAATTTGATAAGCTGTTATAAAAATATTGATTGCAATATTTTTTTTTGTGTGATAAATGAGTCACAGGCCAAGTCAGGTGATCGTCCTTTAACAATAAATATTCCTATTGTGTCTAGAAACCTAAAATCTTTACCCATTATGCAATTATTTGTAAAAAAACATCTACATTACAAACGACTTCATCATTTTTCCTACTTTATTTTCTCTTTATTTCCGGATTTGCATAAACTGGCTTCCTGATTTGCATGTAGTACATGTTCTTTTACTTCTAAGGTATGTTCATTCCCTTTTAACAGGGCTGTCAGGGCAGGTTATTGCATGTGCTCTCTGTGTGTGTGTGTGTGTGTGTGTGTGTGTGTGTGTGTGTGTGTGTGTGTGTGTTTGAGTGTGACTGCTGCAGGTGAAGGTGAATTATGTAATCATAAGTGTTTAGGGAGTGGAAGTGCTTAAGGAGTGGGGACACTGGGTGAATCGGTTTCTCATGCAGTGCAAGCTCCCAGCTTTATATACAAAACCAAGCCAACAGAGCTCTGTTTGTGGATGAATCTTAGATTTTGCAGCTGCCTGTGCTTGCATAGTTTTACATATAATAGAGGCCCGAGGAGAGGCAGTGTCTAACCCCTTTTCAAAATATTCTTTCATTCATAATTCTCCTATAGTCAGTGTCAGCACTTTTCTGACCTCTCACCCGGCAGGGAGCACCCGCAGTCTTGACACACTGCCCTGACTTACACATGAACTCAAGAACTGTTACATAAGTTTTTGTCTTTGCTTACAAGATGCAAGAATTTGCATACCAGTCCACTTACGCTCTTACGTTCTTGGCTATCCTGTGATATCTGCTTATCTCTCTCTCCCTCAAGTGTTTTTGGGGGTTTACGTGCATGTGTGTGTGTGGATGTGTGTGTGTGATCATACACATGTCAAAGCCCCAGGAAATAGAGAGGATAATAACATAATGAAAGGACAGTCCTCTAGTCATAATTCTCCAGTGGCCTCAGGGTGAGGTGTGTCTATGTGTGGGCTGGGTGGTGTACCAGTAAAAAAAACTGATAGGAGCTTATTCTCTTACTGTTTACCTGCGGTCTTCTAAACCCTTGCTTTCTCTACTTCTTTCCCTTTCTTACAGTGCCGGAAGAAGTATTCATATATTTTACTGAAGTAAAATAACAAGTATATCACTGCAAAATCCTCCATTATAATTAAAAGTCAGCACATTCAAAGTAAAGTAAAATAAAACTTTATAATTATTACAAGCAAAATGTAGGCTACTTTAAAAGCAACATGATGGAGACTCTATTGGAAGAAATGGAATATAATATTCCTAGGTGTTTATTAGTGTAAAAATACCTGAATATAAGAATTGTTGTGTTTTAACTTAGAATGAGCTGTTTTTATCTACAGAGGGAGCAGGTCCTCTTTCACAGTTTAATAGTTTTTGTGCCCACCATAGTTGCTCCTACACACTTGGAGGACAAGCAGTATTCAGTTGGTTGCAAATTCACCGCTAGATGGCCTTAAATCCTACACAATGGTAATCAAATAGTATACTATTTAGGCATATATGCCTGTGTGTGAATATGTGTATATAAGTGTAGTATCATTGTGAGTGCTTTGAATAGGAAGTGCTGTATCGCTCCTGATGAGCAGGTTGGCACGTTGCATAACAGCCTCTGCAGTCAGTGTATGGATGTGTATGTGACCAGGTAAATGCAAAGTGTCCATTTACCATTTACTCTTTATGCTCTTTATGCTGAAAATGGCCTCTGTAACTGATATATTATATGTATTATCTATACTGATACTCACTCAATGCATAAGTAGCAAATCACTGTTGCAGCTGGATGAGGTGGAGCTAGTTTTAATTACTTTATACACAGTTTGTGACCAGTGTGTATGATTTAGTGGCATCTAGCGGTGAAGTTGCAGATTGCAACTAACTGAACACTGCTGGCGTTTGTACTTGAAGACCTGGGAATGAGAACAAGCTGTGAAGTGTGTAGGAGAAACTACAGTGGCTACAGCTAGTGACTTTTCATTCATCTTTGTATGTTAGAGAAATATTGAATGATTTTACATCTTCTGGGCTTTAATAATTATTAAAATTAAACGATCTGAGAAGTTTAGAGAAGAAATTTGGTGGAACTGCTAAAAACTTATAGGTTTAATCCTTTATGATGTATTGAATTTAATAAGCTTATACATGTTCTTTCAGGTTAAATCATAAACAGAAAAGCTACTAGTAACTACAGCTATGTACAGTACTTGTAGTAATTGTACTTCCACCACAGGCCTTTTTCCTCCTCGTCCCTTCACCTCACCCGCACTGGGCTCCTGCTTCCCCCTGATGTTCACCAGTTGCTCGCATGAATAACTTGATGAGAAGAAGAACAGGTAAAATAAACCCAAATATACATTCTGCTGGGGGAGAAAAGTGCAGACTTGCAGATTTTTCTCACAAAGATTTGTCACGGTGAATGGCTGATGAATGGGGACAGTCAGTAAACACGAGTAAACATGACAGTGGGAGCGTGTGTGTATGTTAGCTTTGAGCTTTGGACTTTAACTGCTTCTCTATGTATTATTAAGAAGCTGCGAAACACAAGGAAACACAAGAGCTCGTCTTGTTTTTGCAGGGAATTTGTTATTCTTTTATGAAAGTGTTTCATATTGATGACTCTGTTGTGAGTCAGTGATTTGTAGCCAAACAGAAATAACTTTGATTCAGCTTTATGTTTTGGGAACTTAACAATGACCTTTTGGATACTTTCATTAAAACCTTTTTACAGTTAGACGGGATTAGTCACAGATTTACAAGGTTACATACAAATATGCGCACATGAAAGTGTGTGCTTGTGCGTGGCTCAGAGGAGTGGCAGATCCAGGTTGCCATTGGATGTCACGTCTAATATTGTCACATGGCCACTGGAGCTCTATTATTCATGAGATCAATCCTGAGACTCAACCAGGCCTGATACAGGAGAACCTGTGCCCCCTGAGGCTCATTCCCTCAGTCCTTCTTCCTCAACATTTCTCAGAAGATTATTTTCCCTTCACACTTCTCTTTTCTGCTGAGATTGAGTTGTGAGAGTTGTGAACATGAGAACTGAGAGTGTTCACCTCAAGGGATGACTGCTAGTGAGAGACAGTGAGAGGGAGACACCCAACAATGACCACAGAAGTGTGAGTGCTACATGTCCTGCAGTTCCTAAGCTATATCTCTTGGTCCCTCATTCACTATAATAAACATTCAGTAGATGACTCTGTTGTGAGCAGCACAGTGAGACTTTGGACACTTGGGAATAATCAATGCTATGTATCACTGACAGGTGTAATGTAGTGTTGCATAATTGCAAACTGATGCTATGTAGTATTCTGTTGCATGAAATAACCTATACAAACAAATCATTTATTTTAATGTGAGATTTTCTGATGGCACTGTATAGCTCAAACCTTTTACTCTTACTCAAACTATACAGTGTAAAACCAAAACTGACCTAAATAATAGTTCAAGGTGTGTTGTACAAAACCATACTGGAATTTAGTGGAATGAAATTATATTTTATCAAATAAAATCCCACATTAAATATATAATTTCTATTAATTTCAAGGTAATTCAATTTAAATTACCAGATTTGATGGTCTAGTGTAAAATGTTTTACAGTGTAACAAGTGCAAGTAATTGTCACTTAAATGAATGTGAAAGTCTTACAAAAGAACAATGTTACATATTACCTGATTGCACCATTTTCACAAATCCTCCAACACTCAACATGCAACAATTCCACCCACACAAATACACAAACATGAACATTTGTATTCTTCCATGTGAAAAACATGACTGGTGTGCAGGAAGCCGGAGTGTCAGGGAAGGTGGGACTATCCAAGCATCACCTGATGCCTCCCAGGCCCATCAAATATGCACTTTTTACAGCACAAAGGCCACAATCACTATACATAAAAGGACCACACGCATATACTCAAATCTTGAACCAAGACTCAACACTGCATGTGAGAATCTGTGAGCTCGACCACACTGTGTGCCAGTTTCTACACACAAAAGGTCAGTTATGGGCCTTTTCCACAGCAGACATTTTGACTTGTCACAGTAGGAAAAGCTCACGTTACTCATAACATTAATGACATCTCTGTTCTCTGTCACCGTCCCAGTGAGCCAGCATGCACAATGCCAGGACCCTGAAACTGAAACAGCTAAATGGAATCCAGCCATCATTAATTATTTTATTTACACTTGTGCTTTTCCTACTGAGACATATCAAAATGTCTTTTGTATAAAAGGGCCATAGGAATGATACAGCAGTACAGTAATAGGTGCGGCCAAGAGTAACAGTAACGGTAGTCAGAAAAAGAGGCCTAATCACGCAGAATAAGTAAAAACACCTCATGGGTGTAAAAATCCACCAAAAAAAACTTTTAAAAAGAAGCATAAATAAAATACAGTCAAAATTAGCCAAGTATAATGATTTTCTATTGATCACTTTGTGTGTTCCTGTTTGTCCCACTATGCATGTTTCATAGCAACTAATAAATATTTCCAAGTCCAGTACTCATAATGCCTGAGAACTACAACTCCGAGTGCCCTGGGAACTACAACTTCCACAGAAAGACATCAATGTGTCTGCGTGTCAGTTGTCTTGGCTGTGACGTCTCTTCGGTAGTGCGTATGTGCTGGACTGCGCTGTCCGTGCGTGGACAGTCCTGGACAGTGATGTCAGCACACAGGCTGCGGCTGTGGTCAGTGAAGTCGAGCCTTGAGGTTTGGGACCGCGTGGAGCTGCAGCAGCTGGAACAGACTCCCGAGGGAGAGCTGGGAAAGTAGCCACAAAACCTCCCCCCAAAGGACTCAGAGAGAGACAGAGATAGGGGACAACCCTGACTACAGCATGTTATTAGCGGATGTATTGTGATGCTGTTCTCTCTTTCTGTGTGCCACATTGTTGTACGTAGTCTCTAAAATCTTGTGTGTCTGTGTATGTGCACAGGAAGCAGTAGTGACGCTCTCACACCACCCACCATAGATATTACAATGCCAAGCTTCTGAGCAACCACCCCCCAACCACCTCACCCTCTGCACTACAACACACACATGGAAAACTACCATAGAGTACCCATAGCTGGTGGGTATACTAACTAACACTGGTTCAATAAAGGCTGAGTCAGGACACAATAGTCCCTGTATGTGTGTGTATCTGTGTGTGTTTGTGGACAGTGCAGAGATGATGGCAAAGCAAAGTGGTGTACACACACTCACATGCTCCTCTCTTGACACGTGTGAGGATAAACATCAGTTTCCTTGACTGACGTTAACACCCTGTTGAGTAAACATGCACCTTAACACAGCAGCGCAGCCACATGCAACAGCCCCTGCGACACTCAGATGCCTGTAAGCACCTCGGCTGCGTCTACAGCCGTCTGGTTAACGGCGACAGGCCCAACAAACAGCGCCAGTTCAGGGTTCAGAGCTGCCTCGCTACAGCTCTCCCACACATACAGCTGCTTAACACAACAGCACATACCTGTATTATGGTTTAACAGCCTCTGATTGTCAACACAGTTCACTGTCATGCCCCACAGGGAAAGAAACAGAGAGACACAGGTCACACAAAAAAAAAAAATCCCACCCCTCTTGTTCTTGCTCTCACACTCAAGGCCAAGTGATGTCTCGCATATTTAATTAATTAACAAAACTATAAGCATGTCTTTTGCTAAAGCCATGGCCAGATTAGCCTGTTTGGTGTTGGGATCCTACTGAACCCCCCGACCATTACTGTGCATTATATGTGTACCCTTTTCTCTCTTAGTTCCCAGTAGGAACAGTCAGTGCAGTAGACATACATGGCACTTTACCCAAAGACCCAGAAACTGTTTCCGAAGATGCAATAATACCACCTAACTTCAGGTTTTCTGGGGCCCTGTAGCAAAAACTAAAATAAGTTTGAGTTTGAGGACTTTACAAGACAGCATAACAAGTTTAGGTAACAAAGCAGTAACCTTAATTGGTATTGTCATAATGCACATTCCCTAACAAATTTATATTAATCAATATTCTTAAGAAAGCAGAGTCCATCTGGTGTGACAGTTCCAATCCCATGCATCCAGAGTTTCAGATTATCTGGTTCTCTTTTTAGCCTCATTTCAGCTAAAACTAACAAATATAACTTTGTAAGGAAAAGGTCACTAAATATCTTATGATTTCAATCCATGAGTTAACTTATTTTCAAATTGATTTCTAGTTTGTATTTATGTGAGGTATGCTTTGCTTTTTCATCTTGTGTGTCTGTTTCACTGCTGCGCCACAATTGTAAACCAGTGGCTTTTGGGGCCCTGTTTGTCCAGTTGGTTAGTCAGCCTTAGCTAAAGCGCACACAATCACACAAGCTGAGGTTTTTAGTGAATGAAACATTTGCTGTAGGAAGTAAAATATCAACCCATTGATTTGTGTATCTTACGGTAATCACAAGAACAGAGACTTTTTCTTTAAATCAAATGTTGTTGCAGTCCTGGTGAATATAAAAACAGCTTATTGAGGCAAAAAAAGGCCATTTCACTTTGAGAGGGGAAAAAAAGTGAAATATTCTCACATGAAGAGCACGATGGGATTTTGCAATAGTGTGAAGGAAACTTAATTTTAGTATCCCCCCCTGGCCATCGGCAGATCAAAATCTGAATTAGATGTAAAAATGTGTCTCTGGGCACAGTGTGAAGTTATTACGTATGTTCTTAAAAAGTTCTGAGAATTTTTTTTCTTTTTCTTTTATGAACAAATGTGATCAAATGCGTAATTTGGTTACTTAAGTGTTTATGTTTGTTGTTTGTGCACTAAGAGACAGAAACAGAGACACAGTGAAACAGTCCAGAGGGGGCAGTCATCCCTCCCTTGTACCAGAAATCAGAGAGAGAGTCAAGTGTGCGTGTTTGTGTGTGTACAAATACTAAATAATTCTGCATATGAACGTGTGTAATCCTTAACCACATTTAAACCC